>NC_135953.1:57913295-58277462 GCF_053455715.1 Rhinoraja longicauda | reverse complement strand
GTGTTATCCACAAAGAACTTTATGTTGCTGATTTATTCACAAAATGCTGGAGTAACTCAGCAGGTCAGGCAGCATCTCGGGAGAGAAGGAATGGGTGACGTTTCGGGTCGAGACCCTTCTTCAGACTGAAGGGTCTCGACCCGAAACGTCACCAATTCCTTCTCTCCCGAGATGCTGCCTGACCTGCTGAGTTACTCCAGTATTTTGTGAATAAATCGATTTGTACCAGCATCTGCAGTTATTTTCTTATACTACTTTATGTTGCTGATAACAGTCCGTAAGTCCATCAATGTCCGCTCCATGGGGAATGCAGAGTGCGTCCCAATCTGTGACCTCAAAACAGCCCTGTTTCGCATCATAGGTCTTCTTTGACCACCTCCTCACTGACCTTGTGGTCACAGGCAGCCTCTGGGCCATTGGCTTATACCTGGGTAGGAGGTGAACCAGCTTGTGGTCAGATCTTCCTAGTGGTGGAAGGTCTGTGGAGCTGTACGCCTCTTTAACATGGGCATACAGCAGGTTCAATGTTTTCATATCATATACAGTCAACAAACTGAGTGAAAGTGGGTAGGGTAGTGTCCAGAGTCACGTGGTTGAAATCCCCCGAGATTGTGATGGAAGCACGCGGGTGCTGTGTCTGGAGTCTCGCGGTGCCTGTGTGAATGACGTCACTCGTGCGCAGCGGCTCGGCGGACAGAGGAATGTAAACAGCCATCACAATGGCTTGTGAGATTTCCCTGGGCAGATAGTATGGACGGAGACCCACAAATACCAAATACCAAAGAAACTAAATGTAATCACAATTCTGTATACCAATTCTCTTGATTACATTGGTTTTAGTGTGTTATTTGTCTTGATAGGTAACCAGTCTATTTAAACGTGAAACCTAGCAGCCCATCAACAAACTGAACCGCAAGCTTTCCGCATTCTATTAACATCATGATACAACAGAGCAACATGTTTTTTTGCAACATGAAGATCAGAAGTATTGATTTCAACATGATGTAAGAGTGCGATGTGAGGGCTTGTGATGCATAGTCAATGAACATAAGTGATATCTTTGTCAAATTTTAGATGGAATCAGTGCATGTTGAAATTGGAGGATTGACTTCAGGGCACTAGAATTTGTTATTGAAGTATATGCTTGTAAATTGCTGTATTTTCCCAAGAAGCCAGGCATTAGAAAAGGAAGGATTAGTTGAAAAGAGACATTTACCAGAGTTATTAACAGCTCTGCTTCCGAATCCCAGGCATATAAGTATTTTCAAAGGTTGGAAGTTCACGATGAAATTGCTTCAGGTCCATTTTATTTTGGTTTAGCTCACTGAAAGAAATCAGATTTGGCTGATATAAAGTTGGCCTAAAAGCAACTCAGTTTTTCTTCAGACCAAATGGCTCTGACTTGGACCCTGCAGCATTTATTTGGCCTTTCTTTTGCATTGATAACTATGCTAATCATAAGGTCACAAGTGATAGGAGTAGAATTAGGCCATTTGGCCCATCAAGTCTACTCCATCATTCAATCATGGCTGACTATCTCTCCCCCCTAACCCTATTCTCAAGCCTTCTCTGCATAACCTCTGACACCTGTACTAATCAAAACCTAATCAAAAATCTATCCATCTCTGCCTTAAAAATATCCACTGACGGCCTCCACAGCCTTCTAAGGCAAAGAATTCCACAGATTCACCACCCTCTGACTAAATAAACTTCTCCTCATCCCCTTCCTAAAAGAACTTCCTTTAATTCTGAGGCTATGACCTCTAGTCCTAGACTCTCCCATTAGTGGAAACATCTTCTCCACATCCACTCTATCCAAGCCTTTCACTATTCTGTATGTTTCAATGAGGTCCCCCCTCATTCTTCCAAACTCCAGCTAGAACAGGCCCAGTGCCGACAAATGCTCATCATAGGTTAACCAATTTATTCCTGGGATCATTCTTGTAAACCTCCTCTGGACCCTCTCCAGAGCCAGCACATCCTTCCTCAGATATGGTGCCCAAAATTGCTCACAATATTCCAAATGCCTTACCAGCACCTTATAGAGACTCAGCATTGCATCCCCATTTTTTATATACAAGCCCTCTTGAAATAAATACTAGCATTGAGTTTGTTTTCTTTACTACTGATTCGACTTGCAGATTAACTTTTTGGGAATCCTGTACCAGCACTCCCAAGTCCCTTTGCACCTCCGATTTTTGGATTCTCTCCCCATTTAGAAAATAGTCTCTGCCTTTATTCCTACTACCAAAATGCATGACTCCACACTTTGCTACACTATATCCCATCTGCCACTTCTCTGCCCACTCTCCTAACCTGTCCAAGTCCTCCTGCAGAGTCCCTGCTTTCTCTACAATACCTGTCCTTCCACCTAATCCAGTCACAGCTGTTCAACAAAATTAGATTCCAGGAGCATTGCGGGCATTATTATTTCAATTTGGGTATATCAGAATTTGGATGTATGTAGATGGGGCATTTTGGTCGGCATGGGCAAGTTGGGCCGAAGGGCCTGTTTCCATGTTGTATGACGCTATAGCACTGAAACATTCCCATCAGCATTAGCTGTGCAGTTCATAGAATCATATAGCATGGATGGGGGCTATTCAACCCACAAGTCCATGTCAGCACAGCACAAGTAGAATTCATTTTGCCCCGTTCTCCCACTCTTTTTTCATTGTCCTGTAATTTTAACCTTTTACTCTTTTAAATGTCACAATTAAAATTGTAATTTTAAATGTGGCCTTACCAGCGTCTTATAGAGCCTCAACACTCCCAAGAACCTGCACTCCCAAGTCCCTTTGCACCTCCAATTTCTGGATTCTCACCCCATTTAGAAAATAGCCTACGCCTTTATTCGTAATAAATCCGTGGTGCTTGTTCTGTTTTTTTCATTGTAATTCTGTTTTTAATTATGTGCTATAACTTTCCACGCCATCTTGGTTAAATTGAAGTGTCGAACAAGGTCTTCAAAGCAACAGTTTACTTTGTAACAAAAACAGAAATTTTTTGAGACAGTCAGCAGATTAGGGCAGTTCAGAATGATCAGATTTTAGTTCAGATTTCCAGATTTTCAATTACTTGTGACGATCAGAATTGATGCTTGATCAGTAGGTATACAGAGTTATGAAACTGCATTTCAAATTTATTTAATGCGCAAATTGATAGTCAGAACTGCAACCGGAAGGAATAAGACATGTTATTGCTTGTTGATGATGAAGAAAACATGCCATATCACTATGTTGTAAATACATTTATTTTTTTACTCCATGCCCATTATTTACATTGTATGCCCTCTGTAGGTTAAGGGAGAAAATGTTCATAACATTGATGGTGCATTTGTTCCAAATAATTGTTGTAAGGAATTTCAAATCAGTGAAGTGGTCAGCTGTGGAATGACCTCGTAGGGCTTTGCAGACAATATCACAGGCAGAGTCAAACTAAATTTAGAACGTAACCATGCATTGCTCTGGAATCAAGTGAGAATAATTTGAAATGCCATATTTTTGACATTTAATGTGGTTTGTTCCTTACTAGCCTTTCCTTCCGTTTGATTATAAATGCGTAGTCATCTTGCAGGAATGCACAGCAAAGGTCTGTCTTAAAGTACATGAGGTGAATTTAAATGGGATTAACTGTAGCATTTTCAATGTTCATAATTTTAAAGAATTTTCTATGCTGTTATAAATGTATTACGAACCCACACTTGCAGGACATTTTGTGCCAAAAGGCAGTCTCTCAGAAGTTGACTAGAATGTATTATTATTTAGAAGCTCAGATAAAGGTCAGGACCCATATTTTCACACCATAAAGATTTAGAAATATAATTGTTATATTTATGAGAATTGGTCTCCCCGAGGAATCTGCTACAACTCCTCAACTGGATTTCAAAAGTTTCAAAGGTCAATTTATTGTCGCGTGTACCAATTAAGGTACAGTGATATGCGAATTACCATACAGCCATACGAAAAAAAAGCAACAAGACACACAACTACATAAAAGTTAACATAAACATCCACCACAGCGGATTCCCCACATTCCCCACTGTGATGGAATGCAAAAAAAGTCCAATCTACTTCCTCTTTATTCTCCCGCGGTCGGGGAAGTCGAACCATCCGTCGGGGCGGTCGAAGCTCCCGCACCAGTGGTCGAAGCCCCCGCGTCGGGGCGGTTGAAGCTCCCGCGTCGGGACGATCGAAACTCCCGCGTCGAGGCGGTCGAAGCTCCCGCACCAGTGGTCGAAGCCCTCGCGTCGGGGCGGTTGAAGCTCCCGCGTCGGGACGATCGAAACTCCCGCGTCGGGGCGGTCGAAGCTCCTGCGGCTTGGAGTTCCCGAAGTCGGTCTCTGACCAGAGACCGCGAGCTCCGTCATGTTAAATCTGCAAGCACCCATGGTTAGAGCTCCGAAGTCGATCCCTGGCAAAGGGATCACGGGCTCCTCGATGTTAAAGTCCCGTAGGCTCCCCGGGCTGAAGCTCTCAAAAGTCGGTCTCCAGCAAAGGCCACCAACTCCATGATGTTAGGCCGCAGTGTGGACGGGGATATGATATGGAAAAAATCGCATCTCCATCGAGGTAAGAGATTAGAAAAAGTTTCCCCCAACCCCCACCCCCCACATAAAACAAGCTAAAGAACACTAAAAACACACATTTAACACATACTATTAAAACACAAAGAAGGAAGGGACAGACAGACAGTTGGAGAGGCAGCCATTGGGAGCCATATTTGTAAAACTATGTTCAAAATTATGTATACACAGAACAGAGAAACGGCAACTATTTGCATAGAATTGTACTTGTTACATAAAAGAACAATTAAAGGATACAAAGTGCTTATGTAACGCAGCAGGTCAGGCAGCATCTCTGGAGAGCATTTATTGGTGATGTTTCAGGTCAGGACCTTTATTCAGATCCGTGAGAGAACAATTAATTTATCTGTAAAAACTGTGTGACTGAGTTATGCAAAGCAAAACTTTTTAAGAATAGTTCCCTAAGTGGTTTTGATCAATTTAACAGATGGGCTAATAAAATTGCCTTCAACCCTCTTTAGACCAGAGGGATAAAGTACGCAAAAAAATTTCACACCTGAATGATCTCCATACACCTCATCCCATCTCTGCTCTGCATGTCAATTGCAGCTTTGGGAAGCTTATTGGAATTGCACTTGATAACTTAAATCTTAAATTATGCTACAAATGCTACAGTGTGCTATTATATGCTCTAATGCTATATGCTTAAAAATGAATTAATGATACCCTGAAAAATGGTCAGTACAGCCACTAACTTGCCAGTAAATGACCACTTTTGAAGTTACACTGAGTTGCTTTCATTAATGCTAATCTGTCATTTTATTACTATAATATCTCTGGTGGGACGAGGCCTGTTTTTTTTTCTTTCAGTTTACTGCTGCCAATATTCTAGTTCAGTTATGGACTCTGCAGTTTAGAAAAATGTGGGATGATCGTTTTGAAACATTTATATTTCTAAGGAGGCATGAAAGTATAAATGTTGATGTGTTCCACCTGCAAGATATTCTCAAACATGGGGACATATTTGCAAGATCGGTGAAGTCATTTTAAACTGAGGTGCATGGGAATTTCCTCTTGCGGTGTGGTGAATCTCCGGAATTCTCCAATCCAAAAAGGTTCTGCAGGTATTTTCACAGACACATTGAAAAAGGAGGCAGATAGATTTTTGAACGATTGGGTATTTCAGGGCTAAAGGTGACTGGCACAGAAGATCAGATGAGGCCAGGGCAGATTAGCCATGATCATATTGAATGGAAGAGCACGCTTGAGGGACTAGACAGTCTGGTGCTGGTCCTATTTTCTTGTGTTCTAAGCTTGATTGGGGTCCTGCCCAATCTGAGTAGTCTTGCTGAGTTTCACATGAAGACTAGTTCAAACAGAAGATGCATCCTTTACCTTGACGAGCATGGTACTGTAATTAAGCATGTGTAGAGAAGAACAGGATTTTTAGTGTAGGAAGGAACTGCAGATGCTAGTTTACACCAAAGATAGACACAAAATGCTGGAGTAACTCAGCGGTACAGGCAGAATCTTCGGAGAGAAAGAATGGGTGACATTTTGGGTCGAGACCCTTCTTCAGACTGGATTTGATTTTTGTCTGTGATACATTAATGCAGCCTGAAGTTAATCCTTTGGTTTGCAACAGATTGAGGTTTGTATGAAGTTTATATTTAATGTATTGTGATACATCAGGGAGAGCTTCATTGCTGTTTAACCACAAAATCAATGTTCAAGTAAAGCTTTTCACTGTACCTCAGTGCACATGACAATAATAAACCTAAACTTAAATCTAAACTCTTACTGCCCTCATTCATCTCCATCTCATCAATTTTCTTGTTGAAACTTGAACCATTGTTTTATTCGACATAAATTAAAGAGTCATTTTTGAAACTGAGGAAAAATTACTCTTTAATCTCAGCTTGGAGCTTGTCAATTATCTTCCTGATGTACAAGTGGTCCTCCTTAGAACAGAGAAGGTTAAGGAGAGAATTATTATTATAGAGGCATTCAAAAAGTGATGAATGGCTTTGACAGAGTCAACAAGCAGAAATTGGTTCCACTTGCAGAAAGGTTAGTTACCAAAGGAAACAGATTTAAAGTAATTGGAAAAAGAACCTAAGGCGAGATTAGGATCATCTTTTCACACCAGTCTAGAATGAGGAGCCACAGTTTAAGAATAAGGGGTTGGCCATTTAGAACTGTGATGTGGAAAAACTTTTTCACCCAGAGATTTGTGAATTTGCATAATTCTCTGCCTCAGAAGGCAGTGGAGGCCGATTCACTGGATGCATTCAAAATCAAGGGGTATGGGAGAAGGCAGGAACAGGGTACTGATAATACGATAAGTGTTATGGGGGTGACCATAATATGATGTTTTAATCTGCAATTTGAGAGGGAGAAGGGAAAATCAGAAGTGTCAGTATTACAGTTGAGCAAAGGGGACTATGGAGGCATGAGGGAGGAGCTGGCCAAAGTTGAGTGGAAAGAGACTCTAGCAGGGAAGATGGTGGAACAACAATGGCAGGTATTTCTGGAAATAATCCAGAAGGTGCAGAATCAGTTCATTCCAAAGAGGAAGAGAGATTCTAAGAGGAGTAAGAGGTGACCGTGGCTGACAAGGGAAGTCAAGGACAATATAAAAATAAATGAGAAGAGGTATAACATAGCAAAGATGAGCGGGAAACCAGAGTATTAGAAAACTTTTAAAGAGCAACAGAAGATAACTAAAGGGGCAATACAGGGAGAAAAGATGAAGGTAAGCTAGCCAAGAATATAAAGGAGGATAGTAAAAGCTTCTTTAGGTATGTGAAGAAAAAAAATAGTTAAGACAAATGTGCGTCCCTCGAAGACAGAAGCAGGTGGAGGCCAATTCTCTGGATGCTTTCAGGAGAGAGTTAGATAGAGCTCTTAAAGATAGCGCAGGAATAGGCCATTCGGCCCTTCGAGCCAGCATCACCATTCAATGTGATCATGGCTGAAGATTCTCAATCAGTACCACGTTCCTGCCTTCTCCCCATACCCCCTGACTCCGCTATCTTTAAGAGTATCTAGCTCTCTCTTGAAAGCATCCAGAGAATTGGCCTCCACTGCCTTCTGAGGCAGAGAATTCCACAGATTTACAACTCTCTGACTGAAAACGTTTTTCCTCATCTCAGCTCTAAATGGCCTACCCCTTATTCTTAAACTGT
This sequence comes from Rhinoraja longicauda, assembly GCF_053455715.1. NCBI lineage: Eukaryota > Metazoa > Chordata > Chondrichthyes > Rajiformes > Arhynchobatidae > Rhinoraja > Rhinoraja longicauda. The sequence goes on along the minus strand of NC_135953.1, from coordinate 58,269,749 downwards.
GGCCCCTGGTTCTGGACTCCCCCAACATTGGGAACATGTTTTCTGCCTCTAATGTGTCCAATCCCTTAATAATCTTATATGCTTCAATACGATTCCCTCTCATCCTTCTAAATTCCAGTGTATACAAGCCTAGCCGCTCCAGTCTTTCAACATACGACAGTCCCGCCATTCTGGGAATTAACCTAGTAACCTACGCTGCACGCCCTCAATAGCAAGAATATCCTTCCTCAAATTTGGAGACCAAAACTGCACACAGTACTCCAGGTGCGGTCTCACTAGGGCCCTGTACAACTGCAAAAGGACCTCTTTGCTCCTATACTCAACTCCTCTTGTTATGAAGGCCAACATTCCATTGGATTTCTTCACTGCCTGCTGTACCTGCATGCTTCCTTTCAGTGACTGATGCACTAGGACACCCAGATCTCGTTATGCGTCCCCTTTTCCTAACTTGACACCATTCAGATAATAATCTGCCTTTCTATTCTTACCACCAAAGTGGATAACCTCACACTTATCCACATTAAACTGCATCTGCCAAGCATCCGCCCACTCACACAACCTGTCCAAGTCACCCTGCAACCTCATAGCATCTTCCTCGCAGTTCACACTGCCACCCAGCTTTGTGTCATCTGCAAATTTGCTAATGTTACATTTAATCCCTTCATCCAAGTCATTAATGTATATTGTAAATAGGTGCGGCCCCAGCACCGAGCCTTGCGGTAGCCCACTAGTCACTGCCTGCCATTCTGAAAGGGACCCATTTATCCCCACTCTTTGCTTTCTGTCTGCCAACCAATTTTCTATCCATGTCAGTACCCTACTCTCAATACCATGTGCTCTAATTTTGCCGACTAATCTCCTATGTGGGACCTTGTCGAAGGTTTTCTGAAAGTCAAGGTGCACTACATCCACTGGCTCTCCCCTGTCAATTTTCCTAGTTACATCCTGAAAAAATTCCAGAAGATTAGTCAAGCATGATTTCCCCTTCGTAAATCCATGCTGACTCGGAACGATCCTGTTACTGCTATCCAAATGCTCCGCAGTTTTGTCTTTTATAATTGACTCCAGCATCTTCCCCACCACAAGTTGTGCCAATGAAAGTCAAATAAGCCATTATGAGACTGAGAACAAGAATAAAACTGTTAGAGACATCAGCAAAACCTTAGGCTTACCAAAATCAGCTGTTTGGAACATCATTAAGAAGAAAGAGAGCACTGGTGAGCTTACTAATCGCAAAGGGACTGGCAGGCCAAGGAAGACCTCTACAGCTGATGACAGAAGAATTCTCTCGAGAATAAAGAAAAATCCCCAACACCTGTCCGACAGATCAGAAACACTCTTCAGGAGTCAGGTGTGGATTTGTCAATGACCACTATCCGCAGAAGACATCATGAACAGAAATACAGAGGCATCACTGCAAGATGCAAACCACTGGTTAGCTTAAAAAATAGGATAGTTACAGTTTGCCAAGAAGTACTTAAAAGAGCAACTACAATTCTGCAAAAAGGTCTTGTGGACAGATGAGATGACGATTAACTGATATCAGAGTGATGGCAAGAGCAAAGCATGGAGGAGAGAAGGAACTGCCCAAGATCCAAAGCATACCACCTCATCTGTGAAACATAGTGGTGGGGGTGTTATGGCCTGGGCATGTATGGCTGTTGAAGGTACTGGCTCACTTATCTTCATTGATGATACAACTGCTGATGGTAGTGGCATAATGAATTCTGAAATCTATAGACACATCCTATCTGCTCAAGTTCAAACAAATGCCTCAAAACTGATTGGCGGTTCATTCTTCAGCAAGAAAACGATCCCAAACATACTGCTAAAGCAACAAAGGAGTTTTTCAAAGCTAAAAAATGGTCAATTCTTGAGTGGCCAAGTCAATCACTCGATCTGAACCCAATAGAGCATGCCTTTTATATGCTGGAGAGAAATGTGAATGGGACTCGCTAAAGATGGCTGCAATACAGGCCTGGCAGAGCATCACCAGAGAAGACACCCAGCAACTGGTGATGTCCATGAATCGCAGACTTCAAGCAGTCATTGCATGCAAATGATATGCAACAAAATACTAAACATGACTACTTTCATTTACATGACATTACTATGTCCCAAACATTATGGTGCCCTGAAATGGGGGGGGGGGGGGGGCATCTATAAACACTGCTGTAATTTCTACATGTTCTACTAAGTTGGAGGGTAGTGTGAATTGTGAGGAAGATGCAATAAGGATGCAGGGTGACTTGGACAGGTTGTGTGAGTGGGCGGATACATGGCAGATGCAGTTTAATGTAGATAAGTGTGAGGTTATTCACTTTGGAAGCAAGAATAGAAAGGCAGATTATTATCTGAATGGTGTCAAGTTAGGAGGAGGGGGAGTTCAACGAGATCTGGGTGTCCTAGTGCATCAGTCAATGAAAGGAAGCATGCAGGTACAGCAGGCAGTGAAGAAAGCCAATGGAATGTTGGCCTTCGTAACAAGAGGAGTTGAGTATAGGAGCAAAGAGGTCCTTCTACAGTTGTACCGGGCACTGGTGAGACCGCACCTGGAGTACTGTGTGCAGTTTTGGTCTCCAAATTTGAGGAAGGATATTCTTGCTATGGAGGGCGTGCAGCGTAGGTTCACTAGGTTAATTCCCGGAATGGCGGGACTGTCGTATGTTGAAAGGCTGGAGCGATTGGGCTTGTATACACTGGAATTTAGAAGGATGAGGGGGGATCTTATTGAAACATATAAGATAATTAGGGGATTGGACACATTAGAGGCAGATAACATGTTCCCAATGCTGGGGGAGTCCAGAACAAGGGGCCACAGTTTAAGAATAAGGGGTAGGCCATTTAGAACGGAGATGAGGAAGAACTTTTTCAGTCAGAGGGTGGTGAAGGTGTGGAATTCTCTGCCTCAGAAGGCAGTGGAGGCCAGTTCGTTGGATGCTTTCAAGAGAGAGCTGGATAGAGCTCTTAAGGATAGCGGAGTTAGGGGGTATGGGGAGAAGGCAGGAACGGGGTACTGATTGAGAGTGATCAGCCATGATCGCATTGAATGGCGGTGCTGGCTCGAAGGGCTGAATGGTCTACTCCTGCACCTATTGTCTATTGTCTATTGTCTATGAAAATGGCCTTTATTAAAATCTGACAATATGCACTTTAACCACATGTGATTTTCTTTCTATTACAAATCTCAAATTGTGGAGTACAGAGGCAAATAAATAAATGATCGGTCTTTGTCCCAAACATTATGGAGGGCTCACAGCACTCACTGTATGCTGTGAGATTCTGAGATTGTGGAGGTGTGCAGCGAGGTAGCAGACATAAACACTCAGCTTGTAACCATGACACCTAGTAATACTTCTGCTTCAAGATGTGAACATTCTCTTGCAGTCAATCCCTTAGAATGATTATTAATTAAATAAAATGGAGCAGTTTCCTTGGAGAGTAAATTGGCTAACCTCATATAAGACTGTAACAGATTTCTGGACAGTTCATTCAATTATCTTCCTCTCCATCTCCTTGTTTATAAAATCCATCCATACCTTTCTAAAATCCATGCCTTCTGCGATGCTCTTTGTCAAAGTTTTTCTGATAAATCCTTTTGTCTCTGCAACATGTTTTACAACTTTCCACATTCCTTTTGGAAACTTGTTTATTAGCATGTGTGTAAATCTTTGCACAGCATCTAATATGACAGCATCAGAAACTAATATCAGCCACAATATTGCTCACGTTGATGAACATGAAATCATTCACAAAATGCTGGAGTAACTCAGCAGGTCAGGCAGCATCTCAGGAGAGAAGGAATGGGTGACGTTTCTGGTCGAGACCCTTCTGAACTGCAAGAGAATGTTCACATCTTGAAGCAGAAGTATTACTGGGTGTCATGGTTGAGTGTTTATGTCTGCTACCTCGCTGCACACCTCCACAATCTCAGAATCTCACAGCATACAGTGCTGTGAGCCCTCCATAATGTTTGGGACAAAGATCCAGAAACGTCACCCATTCCTTCTCTCCTGAGATGCTGCCTGACCTGCTGAGTTACTCCAGCATTTTGTGAATAAATCCTTCGATTTGTACCAGCATCTGCAGTTATTTTCCTACACGGCATGAAATCATAGTTCCCTTGCCACATCTGCATTGAACCTCTGCATGTCGTGGAGAGCAGAGCTGCACAACTTCCATATTTTTCATTGAAATAACTGTCATGTCTTTGCTCCTAATACATTAGCGTTTTCTGTGATTTTGTTGAAGTGGTGTCAACAAAGCATCCATGGAGGAAACTGTAGCGTCATTATAAGTTATAAGTTGCGTTTCAAATATCCCAACTCATTGTGGTCTAGATTCATACATTTTTTTGAGCAAAACAGTGGGCTCTTTGGCTCCACTCACCCATACTGACCGAGATGGTCCTCCTTGCCTGTTCCTGACCCATAAACTTCCATTGCATTCCAATCCACGAACCTGCCTAAGTGTGTTTGAAACGTCATACTTCTACCCACCTTTACCACATCCTTTGATGGCTCATTCCATGTACGCGTCACCCTCTGTGTGAAAAATTTGCCCCGAGGTTTTAGGTTTAGGCTTATTACTGTCACGTACACTGAGGTACAGTGAACATTGTTTTGTATGGATCAGATCAGATAATGTGATACATAAATACAATCAAGTCAAACTTATGTACAACAGGTAGAGCAAAGGGGAAGATACAGAGTGCAGAATATAGTTCCCAGCATTGTAGCTCATCAGTTCCATAGATAATGTCCAATGTCCTCAATGGGGTAAGAGATGAATTGGCCAATACCCTTGCTTATGAAAGTTCCACACAGAAGCCTGAAAACAGAGGTGAATAGACAATAGACAATAGACAATAGGTGCAGGAGTAGGCCATTCAGCCCTTCGAGCCAGCACCGCCATTCAATGCGATCATGGCTGATCACTCTCAATCAGTACCCCGTTCCTGCCTTCTCCCCATACCCCCTCACTCCGCTATCCTTAAGAGCTCTATCCAGCTCTCTCTTGAAAGCATCCAACGAACTGGCCTCCACTGCCTTCTGAGGCAGAGAATTCCACACCTTCACCACTCTCTGACTGAAAAAGTTCTTCCTCATCTCCGTTCTAAATGGCCTACCCCTTATTCTTAAACTGTGGCCCCTTGTTCTGGACTCCCCCAACATTGGGAACATGTCTCCTGCCTCTAATGTGTCCAATCCCCTAATTATCTTATATGTTTCAATAAGATCCCCCCTCATCCATCTAAATTCCAGTGTATACAAGCCTAATTGCTCCAGCCTTTCAACATACGACAGTCCCGCCATTCCGGGAATTAACCTAGTGAACCTACGCTGCACGCCCTCAATAGCAAGAAGCTGACTCTGGTGATGCATGCTTTCAAGATTCAGCATCTTCCACCAAGGCATGCTGGATCTCCTGGTTGCAAACCATTTTAACTCCCCTTCCCATTCCAATACTGACCTCTCTGTGCTGGGCCTCTTCCATTGCCACACCGCACATGAACTGGAGGAACAGCATCTCATATTCTGCTTAGGCAGCTTACAACCTAACCATATGAATACTGAATTCTCCAAATATACAAAACACCCCGTTCCCCTTTCTTCCCTGTACCCCCCCCCCCCATCATTTTTTTCTTCACCCCTCCCCCTGGCTGACCTTGCATCTATTTTTCTCTCCCCCCCCCCCCCCCCCCCCCCGTCTATATTCCAATACAATTCATACATTGTCAATCCTCATGCTTCACAATTTGCACTCTCTAATCCTTTTGTCTCCAACTTTATGTATTTTCATCTCTGGCCTTTGTCCAACAACCTGCCCCTCCCCTCACCTGTGTTCACCTATGACCTGCCATGCTTTGTCCTCTCCCTCCACTCTTCCATTTTTTAAAATCAGTCTGAAGAAGGATCCTTATCCGAAACATCACAGAAACATAGAAAAATGGAAAATAGGTGCAGTAGGCCATTCGGGCCAGGACCGCCATTCAATATGATCATGGCTGATCAACCAAAATCAGTACTCCGTTTCTGCTTTTACTCCATATTCCTTGATTCCATTAGCCCTAAGAGTTATATCTAACTCTCTCTTGACAACATCCAGTGAATTGGCCTCCACTGCCTTCTGTGGCAGGTAATTCCACAGATTCACAACTCTCTGGGTTTTTCCTAATTCGTTCCTTAACATATATTTCTTCAATTAAGATTCTGCTCATCTGTTCTAAATTGTGGATCGTTCCCGAAAAACATCACCTATCCATGTTCTCCAGGGATGCTGCCTGATCCGCTGAGTAACTCCAGCATTTTGTGTCTTTATCTCAATACACTGTACTCAATACACTGACCGATGAAGGCAAACTTGCCCAACGGCTTCTTCAACATCCTGCCAACATGTTACTGCAGTCCTCCGTCTCTCTGTCCTGCAAATCGTATATTTAAATTTTAGATTCCATAGTAAATGGTACAATTACTGGCACAAGAAGTTATGTTGCCTCGGTAAACTAATAGAACAGCCACTAAGTTGCACTTGAATGCATTCATCTGAAATTGAGGTAACCTTTGTTAATTCTAATCTGTCATTTTCCTACAGTAATCTGCCTGGTGGGATTAGGCTTGGTGGTTTTCTTCTTCAGTTTGCTGCTGTCAATATTCCGGTCCAAGTATCATGGGTATCCTTACAGGTAGGTTCATTCTACTGACTTTGAAACATAATTTGGCTGCAGTTAATGATGAGCGAGCATGAAACATACTACTTATGCTTGTTAAAGAAGCTGTCATTCCTCTTCATCTCAATTATCTGAAAATAGATTTGAAATTTGAAATGTTGTAAACAATTATTATTTTTGGTGATAGTAAGGAATTACTTTTGAAATTAAGAAACTAATTATTGGAAAGCATTGTCAGACATTTTCTCTCCGGTGTTTGGATATAAATGATCACTCAGGGGGCCCCAGGCTGTTTGAAATCCAGTTAGGGGCAGTGGTACAAATGAAATTGTGCAATTTTCCATTCATCTAAGTTAATGAACGGCAAGTAAAGGATTTCCATTATAGGGGATGAATTTTTGCTGTTGTCCCTAAATGGAATAATATAGGTTGCTCCCTACCCGGTATTTGTTTCTATGGAAACCAGAATCTGGCACTGTGAAAAGCAGGGTTATGATCCGTTATTACTTGCTTTCCATCCCGCAGTATAAATGAAATATCATGTTCGTGTCTGCAACTTCCCCTTCCTGATTTTCCATTGTGTAAAAAAACAATTTATCCACTTAATTTAAACAGAACATTTAACTGAATATGATGCGTTTCTTTTTATCATCTTAATGCATTTTGCGATAAATTTTTATCAGCTGGTTTTTGAAACAAGCATTTTTTTGCATATACCTATCTTTCTGCTTCTGTGGGTTGTTCACTTAATATGGACATCTGAACAAAACCCAGGTGCAACCTCATCCATTGGAGACGTGGCACCTGTGCTATCTCTTCCACTTGCACAGACTGCAGGGTACTTGCTTCTAGTCATCATATGCAGACACTGTCACCAAACTACCTTTGAAATTGTGTGCATTGCAATAGGTGAATCAGTTTCTGCCAGCATTAAATCACTGTAATTGTGAGTCATCTTATTCTTGAAGGAAAAGACGGTATGAAAGAAGAAAGGTGCAAGGGCTGAGACTTGTTGTAAAGAGAGGGAAGAAATTAAATAGACATAGCCAGTCTCTGCAGTGTGTAAATCATAAAAGATTGTGAAATGTGAGGAGGTGGATTAATAATGAGGCAACCATGGTCCCCCATTATACAGCCCAGATGCCACCACAGAATCAGCATTGGTCTCCCTAACGGGGAGTTCAGTTTCCTCCATAGGGTACCTGCCACCTGCACCTGTCCCTCTTTGTTGTGAAGCAAAGAACCACTTGTTCTTGTCCAGTCCCAGGTCATGCAGGCAAACACCTTACCTACCTACAGGAGGGAGAGGAGCCTGTCTGCCTTGATAGAAGCAGACCAAGCACACTCTTCAATTGCACAAAACATCGGCATTCTTATATACATTTGGAGGTAAAGTGCAACACCTTCACCCAGCCCGGACTTTCAATCATTGGCATTGACCCAGTGAAGAGCTTATGAGTGCAAGATCCATTACTTCAGATATAATTCATCATTTATGATCACCTCTGGTGGATCCACTTTTGCACATGATTTCATGACCATGCCTCATTACCTGGATCTATCAGGCCCCTCATCCCAATGGAAACAGATTCACCACAGTCTCTAGTCAGCAGGTGGTGAATCTGTGGAATTCTTTGCCAAAGAAGGCTGTGGAGGCCGTCAATGGATAATGTTAAGGCAATAGATAGATTCATGATTAGTATGGGTGTCAGGGGTTATGGGGAGAAGGCAGGAGAATGGGTTTGGGAGATAGGTTTGGGAGGGAGAGATAGATCAGCCATGATTGAATGGCGGAGTAGATTTGATGGGGCAAATGTCTTAGTCCTGCTCCTATCACTTATGACCTTATGATACTGAAACATCCTTATAGAACACGCTTGCGCTATCTATGGAACCGCCCATTTATTTCTTTGTACGTTCATGTACAGAACTATGCAATGCCTTGTTCCCTACTGCCTTGTGCAAATGGAGGGCTCTGGTTTCAATTTATGTATGCACCTTGTTAAGTTCCCTCAATGTTATCACCACCATCTTCTCAAATTCCACTAGGGACTAATGATGAATGTTTGCCTTGTCAGCAACACCTACGTTAAAAAAAAATCGGAAACATCTCCCGGGTCAGAATAAAATTGTAGCCCAGGCTACCCCCAGCTGCTGCAGCCACAATTAATTCTTTCACCCCACCCCTTTTATGAAGTTCAGGCTGCCTTTAAATAGTGTAGTTTATCTTTAATTAGTTTTGCCATTCAGGAAACCGAGCCCCCTGTTGAGACATAAGCCAAAGAATAAAGGGTTTTATACTGGCTGCAAGCTTGTATTGTACAAATGAACTGGCAGCCCAAAGTTAATGTGTTGCTATGTCAAGAGAAAAATGGTAGGGCCATGGTTCCTGTTTCTATTTTCGGGGCTATCCACTTTAGCCTCTGCAGTGTGGAGGACATAGAATAAATCCTGCACTATACAAGTATCCCAATGACAAGTGAGCTAAAGATAAGGCATCTTTATGCTTTATGTAATGATTATGCCTCACACTGCTTGCTGCCCTCTCCTGTGAGCAGGTGCAGAGCTCGAAGTAGTTGATCCACCTTGTCTCCATCCAAATGCGTACAAATAAGTTGAATTTGTGAAAAACAGCCAGATTCTTTGGCAATAACGCCAGATATATATGCAGCTTCTTACTTTTATATTATGTTGTTTGTGAAAAGCATGTGGGATATGCAAAAGGCAATTTTTCAGTTGAATCACTGCTGTGAGCTAGCAAGAGCTACCAAATAATTTGCATGAGTAACATAGCTACAAACAGCTGCTAACTAGGCATTCATCGGCTGTATGTCAAAGCAAGTGCTTATTTAAATAGAAGCACTTCGAAATGGCAATGAACAATAACGCCATGGGTTGCTTCTCCACTGCATTCGTTTAATTTAATGATAAATTTAATGGTAATTTACGTTACCATTTTCATAACTCAAAGAATGCTATTTACATTGCAGATTTAAAACCTTGAATTGGTGTCAATTTCCTTCCAACAATTTGTTCTGCACATCAACAGCTTAAATGTACTGGAAATTATTAAGATGTAAACGAGTATTATTCCTCAGACACTAACTGCAAACAGTTGTTCAAGTGAAATAAAGAAGAATCAAGAGAAGGAAAGGAGACATCTTCTTTATATTTCAAACACCTTTTTACACAGCTACACATTAACAGGCCTGCATTTACAAGAAAAGGGATTTTAATTTTGTTAAAAACATCAACATGCATTTTTCAATTCTTTAGAATACATTTTTATCTCTGATCGACCATGAAATGCATTGATTTATCACTTAGATGATATTTGATGCTCTTTCTTGGAGAAGCAAAAAGCTAGGCGTAGTCTCCCAAAAGTGTAACATGCACATTAAAATCTAGTTCAGTGAAAAGAATGTGGACCATAATGGAGATTTAGCTCCTCGCCACTACTTGAAGGCCAGTTAGAGATAATACTCTAAAAACATACCATAGAGGGAAATTGTCAGACCAATTTTAGGAGCCCCCATTTCTCCCGTGACAATTTTGATCTGGGATTTTCTTTTTTGGAGAGCTGGTTAGGGAAATATCTTGTTGTGAATGTCGGTGAGATGGAAAGAATGAACCAGCATGAAGCCTACATGAGCCAAAGAGAAGTAAGAATGCATCTGAAATATTTCAAAGATGGAGAGGAATTTAATTGGGGAATGGTTGAGGTGTGGGAACGAGCGCCAGTTTAAGCAACAAAGCAAGGGAAGAACAACACCACTGTGAACTGCACTTGTGATGATAATTGCCTTTGTGAAGGAGGAGCAGAGAGAGAAAGTAAAGGGAGCCAGCATGGGGACCAAACTGTAACATCCAGATGAATCATTTTTTAAAGCAAATTATCAATCAGATTAGGCAAGAGAACATTGTGTCTTTCTCAGCATCATCACTCCACATCAAAAGTGATACCTTCAATGTTTGTTCAACCTTGTCAAATAAAAGAGCAATGTGCATACAATAAACTCCTAAAGATGAGCGAGATAAAGACCTGGTAATTGATAATCTTATTTTGGTGATGCCAGCAAAGAAATAAGTAATGGCCAGCACAAAGAATTTGGCACACTTCACTTCATCATTAAAGTGGCATGCAATTGTTTATGCCGTCTGCATGGGTAGGGCCAGTGGAACCTCAATTTAAAGTTTGAATTGAAGAGGAACCCGCCGGTAATGCAGTATTCCCTCAGTAATGCACTAGATTTCCAGCCTACGATTTTGGACTGAAGCCTCCGGGGGACATGATTATATGGTCTAAAATCCTATAATTTCTACCATTGCCCATTTAAGTAATGGAATTTTGAGTAAACTAGTAGCTTGTTATTATAAACACATAAGTCTTTTCACTTTCAGAGTGCAGGTAGTTCTGCTATAACGTGTGCTTCTATTACACTAACTGGTTATAATGAGATTGATGAATTAGGGAACACTGTTTTTATTACAGGGGCTGAATTGTTTATAATATGACGACCACCAGGAACTAGAGAACCACTTAAAAGTTACTTTTGAAATTGACATGTTGAAAAATGGCTATCTTGGGGAAAAGAATAGTCCAAAGAAGATAAAACTTGTTTTGATGGAACTTCCCTGAAGTAATCGGCCTCCTGAGAACCTAATCTGTCTGTTTCACCACGGATGGTGACTGAAATTGACAAGCAATTGCTTCCATTAACACATGCAATGACACTCTATTAAACAGCCTTTACTACTTTTAGTCTGCAGTTAAAATAAACTTATAGCTATTAAAAAGACCTTTGTTTTTGAAAATTCTGCAGGAAAAATAACTATTATTTTTCCAAAAATATACACAAAACTATACACAATATTCCAGGTGTGGTCTCAGAAGAGAGTTAGATTTAGCTCTTAGGGCTGAGGGAATCAAGGGATATGGGGAAAAAGCCAGAACGGGATACTGATTTTGGATGATCAGCCATGCTCATATTGAATGGCGGTGTTGGCTCGAAGGGCCGAATGGCCTACTCCTGCACCTATTTTCTATGTTTCCATGTTTCATCAGGGCCCTGTACAACTGCAGTAGGACCTCCTTGCTCCTAAACACAAATCCTCTCACTATGAAGGCCAACATGCCATTTGCTTTCTTCACTACCTGCTGTATCTGCTTATTTTCAGTGACTGTTGTGCAAGGTCACCCAGGTCTCGTTGCACCTCCCCTTTTCCTAATCTGACACCATTCAGATAATAATCTGCCTCCTTGTTCTTAACACTAAAGTGGATAACCTCACATTTATCCACATTATACTGCATCTGCCATGTATCTGCCCACTCACCCAACCTATCCAAGTCACCCTGCAGCGTCATAGCATCCTCCTCGCAGCTCACACTGCCACCCAACTTTGTGTCATCCGCAAACTTGGAGATGTTACATTTAATTCCCTCGTCTAAATCGTTAATATATATTGTAAATAACGGGTCCCAGCACCGAGCCTTGCAGCACCCCACTAGTCACTGCCTGCCATTCTGAAAAGGACCCGTTAATTCCTACTCTTTGTTTCCTGTCTGCCAACCAGTTCTCTATCGTTGTCAACACCCTACCCCCAATACCATGTGCTCTAATTTTGCACACTAATCTCTAGTGTGGAACCTTGTCAAAGGCTTTTTGAAAGTCTAGATACACCACATCAACTGGGTCTCCCTTATCCATTCTACTTGTTATATCCTCAAAAAATTCCAGAAGATTAGTCAAGCACGATTTCCATAAATCCATGCTGACGTTGATCGATCCTGTTGCTGCTTTCCAAATGCGCTGCTATTACATCTTTAATAATTGACTTAAGCATCTTCACCACTACCGATGTAAGACTAACTGGTCTATAATTCCGTTTTCTCTCTCCTTTCTTAAAAAAAGTGGGGTTACATTAGCTACCCTTCAGTCCACAGGAACTGATCCAGAGTCTATAGAACATTGGAAAATGATCACCAATGCATCCACGATTTCAAGGGCCACCTCCTTGAGATTGATAATTTGGATAGATTTTAGATTGATAATTTAATTTTAATTTAATTTTAATTTTAAGTGCTAACTTTTAGCACTCTTAGTGTCTCTATTTTGTTGCTGAACAGATGGGCCAGGGTCCTTTAAAATATATGAACTTCTTTTCCAGCTTTTTAATAAAGTAACCAATGGAGCCGCACAACAAAATCCCGGAGTGGGCGCGACAATAAATGGCACGTGAAAAGGAAGTATTTAGCAATTGGTTCTGCAAGCCAATCTTACAAAAAGAAATGTTAATCGTTAATTCTTACACTTGTAATTGTGGAAACGTAAAAGTGCTGTTTAGAAAATGTGTGTTTGCTTTCTTTCTGTCTTCTGTATTTATTAGCTTAAATTACTGTCGAGGATGGTGTGCAAATCGATGAGAAATGTAATAAAAGTGCAAGAATCTCCGCATGACCTTTTGTCTAATTCCTCTGCACCACACAGTATCATAAAACACTTCATGAAAAATGCATAATGTAGGGGTCAGGATCCTAAAGAAGTATGGGAAGAAACATGCTTCTCAAAATGAGCCTTGGGATAGAGGTTTGTGCGTGACACAGGAAATTGATTGAAACCAAAGCTTCATTCGCCCACTATATTCTAAAGTCTCAGTGCAGATCCAAACAAGAATTGTCAGTAAATATCCAACCATATGGAGAATGAGCAAATGATACTTTTTTAAATATTGTCCTCGGTGTGAATGGCTGTATTTACTTTTTGTGATTACATGCCGAGCTGTTATAAACCTTTATTCAGGGTGACAGTTTGTTATATCAGCCATGCCCAGAGGTATATCTAATGCATAGTATGTAAATAGCACTCCCCCCCATCCCCACTCCCAAATTTACATCAACACATTGGGGACATGGTGGCACAGCAGTAGAGTTACAACCTTACAGCGCCAGAGGCACTGGTTCAATCCTGACTACGGGTGCTGACTGTATGGAGTTTGTATGTTCTCCCCGTGACCGCCTGAGTTTTTGTTTAGTTTAGTTCCGCTTAGAGATACAGCATGGAAACAGGCCATTCGGCCCACCGTGTCCACGCCAACCAGCAATCCCCACACATTTACACTATCCTACACACGAGGGATAATTTATATAAGAACGGGAAGGCAGATTATTATCTGAATGGTGTCAAGTTAGTAAATGGGGAAGTACAAAGAGATCTGGGTGTCCTTGTTCATCAGTCACTTAAATTAAGCATGCAGGTACAGCAAGCAGTGAAGAAAGCTAATGGCATGTTGGCCTTTATGACAAGAGGAGTTGAGTATAGGAGCAAAGAGGTCCTTCTGCAGTTGTACAGGGCCCTAGTGAGACCACACCTGGAGTACTGTGTGCAGTTTTGGTCTCCAAATTTGAGGAAGGACATTCTTTGCTATTGAGGGAGTGCAGCTTATGTTCACTTGGTTAATTCACGGAATGGCGGGACTATCGTATGTTGAAAGACTGGAGTGACTAGGTTTGTATACACTGGAATTTAGAAGGATGAGAGGGGATCTTAATGAAACATATAAGATTATTAAGGGGTTGGACACGCTAGAGGCAGGAAACATGTTCCCAATGTCGGTGGAGTCCAGAACCAGGGGCCACAGTTTAAGAATAAGGGGCAGGCGATTTAGAACGGAGATGAGGAAAAACTTTTTCACTCCGAGAGTTGTAAATCTGTGGAATTCTCTGCCTCAGAAGGCAGTGGAGGCCAATTCTCTGGAATTCCCCTGACATCAGTCTGAAGATGGATCTCGATCCTGAAACGTTACCTATTCCTTCTCTCCCGAGATGCTGCCTCACCCGCTGAGTTATTCCAGCATTTTGTGCCTACCTTCGATTTAAACCAGCATCTGCATTTTGTTTTCCTACACATGATGCAGAATGATTCGGAACCCCTTCCATGCACCCCCTTTTGTGGCAGCGGGTTCCTCGACGGCAGCGTGAGCCTCGATAGCAACAGGAGCCCCGGCATTGGTGGGACCGCGGCAACGGGAGCCTCGGCGATGGCGGTGGGGCATCACGATTGACCTGCGATCAACTGTCGATGAGAGTGAGGGGGGAGGGGAAGACAATGGGGACCCAGCGTGCGGAGATCACCGTGAGGGTCTGTGGGGAACGAAGGGAGACCCGGTGTATGGGGGGGGGGGGGCACTCTAGTTTAGAATCCTCTGCCCAGGGAATAAGTCTGTGTTAGTTTGTTTGTTTGTTCATTTGTTCCACTTAAGGCGCTGTGCACTTGGCAGCCAGCCAACAGTCGCTTGTCTTTGCGTTTTCACTTTTTAATTTCAGGTTTTCGTGTACCTTGGGCACTGTGACTGTTGGCAGACCAATTTCCCTCCAGGAATAAATAAAGTTTTATCATATCGTATTGTATCGTAGATCACCATTGGCAGTGCAAACTATACAATGCAATCTTTATGACCCAGGAACAAATACAGGAATATCAACTTTGTTTAAGGAACCATATCATTCAGCTGTTGTATGAACAGCAGAAGGACTAAGCTGATATACCATGAAATATTGGTCATTTGTCTGTCCACATCCTACCACAACTAGAGAGCAGTCCCGAACTACTATCTACCTCATTGGTGATCCTCGGACTATCTTTGAACGGACTTTGCTAGCATTACCTTGCACTAAACTCGGGTGGCATGGTGTCATAGCGGTAGAGCTACTGCCTTACAGCGCCAGAGACCAGGGTACGATCCTGACTACAGGTGCTTGTCTGTACGGACCTTATATGTTCTCCCCATGCCCTGCATGGGTTTTCTCCAACATTTTCGGTTTCCTCCCACACTCCAAACATATACAGGTTTGTAGTTTAAGAAAATAACTGCAGATGCTGGTACAAATCGATTTATTCACAAAATGCTGGAGTAACTCAGCAGGTCAGGCAGCATCTCGGGAGAGAAGGAATGGGTGACGTTTCGGGTCGAGACCCTTCTTCAAATATACAGGTTTGTAGTTAATTGGCTTAATTTCAATGTAAATTTGTCCCTAGTGTGTGTTGGGTAGTGTTGATGTGTGTGGATCGCTGGTCGGTGCAGACTCTGAAGGTCGAAGGGCCTGTTTCCATGCTGTATCTCTAAACTAAACTAAACTAAACCAAATGTTATTCCCTTATCTATTGTAATCATGTATTCTCTTTCTGCTGACTGGTTAGCACGCAACACAATCTTTTAACTGTACCTCGGTACACGTGACTGAACTGAACTGGCACATCTGTACCAAACTCTCAATCTTATGGCATTTTTGTTTATTTCAACAACTGATTGTAAAATGATATCCAGGTTTTGTGAAGCCAGTTCCTTTCATCTATTTCACCATTTATGCAAATACTGAGCACTGAATACATCAGCAGCTGGCTAATATTGGGAGTGACCAGTATCTGCTGAATGGGAAGCTGTCTTGTGGCTGGTGCTGGTCCTGACAGATGTGCAGGAAGTGAATCTAATCTGGGTGTGATGTAGGAAGGTGCAAGCTCAGAGGGTTTGGTAGATTGCATTGGAGGCCTTGGAAGGGGATATGGAATGCAACTTTGGTATAACATCTAACTTAAAGAAAAATACCTCCTATAATTCAGCCAGCCCTCAGTGCTGCACTAATGGGTCAGTTTTGATTTTGTGTTAAACTGATTCGTTGTGCGATTTGAAACTAAAATTTGCCTGTAGTCACAAAACTCCCACTGAGGCATGATTTAAGAACACAGTCTTCAGTTTATTAGTTAAATCATTGGCAGGTATCCATTTATTATAATGCTATTAGGACAGTTTTAAGAGATATCGACACAAATGCAAATGTCTTATTTTAAATATCTTAGTTTGGCTTGTGACTCTTTTCTTTTCTCACATTTATTCCCATCTTTCTTTTCCTCATTTCTTGGGGTTTCTAGATGTAATCCAGAATTGCATTCACCTACACTGACTCAACATCCACTCCTTATTTCGCAGTTCTTACAACCTAGAATTCACCAATCCAGCAGATCTCTCTCTCTCTCACTGCATCACACACGGGCAGATATCTTACAGAAAGAACTCCAAAACAAAACACAAAGTCTGGCCACTTTGAGAGCTCATTCACAGTGTAGTTTCTTTGAATCTATGCCAAGGAGCAATAAAATCACCAAACACGACATGAATATCACTCTATGCACTTGTGTATACAATTTGGCTCATGATGAGGCCAAACCTACATCAATAACCTGAGCACACAGGATGTTGAATAATGTGAAGCTGGAGCCCACTTTAAAATAGGTAGAAGTATATTCTCCAAATCCCATTTGTACATCTGTTGCCTTGGCATGCAGAAACAGAGTCTATTTCTTGAGCAGAAAGTTGTTGTGTTTAGATTTATCCATATTCACGAGATGAAACAAATAATCAATTTCCCAAGAGCTACCTGAGCAATCACTCTTCTGACACTTCCCTCCCCAGCCACATTTTGCAACCGGTACCCACGCGAGCGAAACCTGCACGAGATAGCCCAGCTGTTGGCGGTTGTGCAGCAGAAAACAGAAACAGAAACTAAGCCTTCTGCACAACCTTTCCATTGAGATATTCTCTCCCAGTTATCATGTTAATCCCCCCAATGGTGATATAGTTCACATCTAATTATCTGTTCAGGACACAGGCCTTTTATGACTTCCCTTCACAAAGTTACGCAGTCCCTCATATCCCCTAATCTCTCTTCTCCCTCGACAACCTAGTCAAATGCTGATATTTATGGGAAGATAGGAAGAATGAAACCTGGCAAGAAGAAGGTGGCTTTGATGGAATTACATTTTTTTAAATATAGATTTATCCAGCCAGAATCACTGTAAGAAGAGTGATTACAAATATGTAAGAATACATGTGGCTACAGGTTTCAGCATTGTTGAGCACACTATTTTCTATTCCAGTTTCTCTCCTCTCACTGAAGACAACTGCTCTCCAGGGCCCTCCTCGCCTGTGTTCACCTCCTACCTGCCATGCTGTGTCCTGCTTCTCCCAGCTTTCTTCTCTGCCACCCCCCCCCCCCCCCCCCCACCACACACACACACACAATCAGTCTGTGGAAGGGTCCCAACCCAAACGTCACCTACTCATGTTCTCCAGAGATTCTGCCAGACACATTGAGTTACTCCAGCATTTTGTGCCCTTTTGTGCAAACCAGCTTTTGTAGTTCCTTGTTTCTACCCTTTGTCATCTGTCCATTTGGAGCTGGAACTTACCTACACTGGATTCTCTTTCTGCTCCTGTGCCATTAATTTTGATGATAACCCCAAAGAAACTCCCCTTGGCCCTTCCCTTTTTCCATGTACATGCTGTCCTTCAACAAAATCGAACTGAAAACAAGGCAATGGTTTCCACAAGAACACTGATGGCAGCCACCTCTATCTCACCCGGCATGGTGGGTGGCATGGTGGCGCAGCAGTAGAGTTGCTGCCTTACAGCGAATGCAGCGCCGGAGACTCAGGTTCGATCCTGACTACGGGCGCCGTCTGTACAGAGTTTGTACGTTCTCCCCGTGACCTGCGTGGGTTTTCTCCGAGATCTTCGGTTTCCTCCCACACTCCAAAGACATACAGGTATGTAGGTTAATTGGCTGGGAAAATGTAAAAAGTGTCCCTAGTGGGTGTAGGATAGTGTTAGTGTGCGGGGATCGCTGGGCGGCGCGGACCCGTTGGGCCGAAGGGCCAGTTTCTGCGCTGTATCTCTAAAAAAAATCTAAAAAACCCCACATCTATGTGCACCTATTCATTCACTTTAAATTCTTTGATTCCTCATCTTATATCCTGTATAAGATGAGTAGAATATTTTCCAACTAATTATTGGGCAGATTGAGTCATGAATTTGAGTCCCTACCATGAAGTCTATTCCATACCCCAACTCTTTGCATTTCCCTGACATTTGTCTTCAGTCGCACAAGTTTGCAACCGGTGTTGAAACTTATGTTCCTCCAATGTTGGCCTCTTGCCGAGATCCACCGTTAATTCCTTCACATCTGTTGTCGGGAATTTTGTGAATCACAAGGAAGATGAGTAAGTTATAGTTTGGTTCACCCTGGAACTCACATACTGCGGAGCATGATGGGAAAATGGCCAAGATAATTTCTTCGCATCAGAGGCAATGCCTTCAGCTGAAGAGGCCGGAAACGCTGAAATTCTTTTGCTAAACCTCTCAGTCTCCCCTCTCTTTCATCTTTTAATTTTCACCATTAATTGGGGGTCCGCTGAGAACGAAGGGGGGACCCAACGGGGGGTTGATGCGAATGAAGAGGGGATCTGGCTGGGGCTTACCAAGATCGAAGGAGGGACCCTGCGGCATTGCCATTGAGCCTGCGAGGGCAGGCCTGGTTCGCTGCTGCGAGCATAAGACGCCTTTGTTGGTGCCAGAAACGCGGCGATGCTTGTGTACTGTCTAGGTGAGGTCTGCTGTATGATTTTACCAGGTTGTTTGCAAAACAAAGAATTTAATTGTACCTAGGTACATGTGACAATAAAGTATTATTGAATGTTGAATAATTGTCCGTAAGTTTTTATTCCTTTGATGGTCTTTGAATTGCCCTGTGTCATCGTCATATTTTAAAGATAGTTTCTAGATTGTTGCTGCAAATGGTAGTTTCTCATGTAACTTCAGAAACCGAGGGGACAAAATTGAACTTGGAGGTACCACAAAATAAACCTGGCATTAAAGATAGGCACATAATGCCTTTGTGTCTATCTTTGGTAAAAGGCAGCATCTGCAGATTTTTGTTTCTACATAGGCCTGACATTAAGCTTGGGCCCATGTAGTTTATTTAATGAAAAAACCAATTTTTAATTTTAGTCTTGTTTTGCATTCAAGCTTTATTAAATTGCGATCTCTTTTACTGTTTTATTACTGCAAGTTTCAATTTGTTTCTGCTTTCACAATGGTAGAATTTCAATCAAATTCTGCCCCTGAGTTTTTCTGAATACAACTTAAATGTTAATGCATTAAAAATAGTAATTGACAGAACAATCGTTTCATCCTGTTAACTGCTTGGAAGGAACTATATCACTGGCAGCTTACTGTCTGCTCAAATTGGATTTTTTTTTCCCTTCTCTGACCTATTTTTTGCAACTTTCATTAACATCACCCAAGCTCAAAATAGCTGTCGGCGACACTGATTTCTTTGTAATATATTTTAAATTGGCATTTATTCTCTGTCCTTCCCGGTAGATGTTGTTAAGACTTTACAAAACCCAGCTATTTTCATCGATATTATTAAGGCAAATGATGGACTTGCATTATCTGCAATTTGCTAATGTGTGCAAGGTTTCACATTAATGCAGAGAATGCAGAAATACACAGCATGCTGCGTGGGTTTTCTCCGGGTGCTTTGGTTTCCTCCCACACTCCAAAGATGTACAGGCGTTTTAGGTTAATTGGCTTGGTAAAATTGTAAATTGTCCATAGTGTGTGTACGCCTTCAAGTTGGTCAGAGGAATGGCACCTGAAGGAGTTGATCAGGGGAGCGGCACCTGAAGGAGTGTGGTGATTGGCTGAGCAGGTAATCTCTCTCGGAGTTTTCAGAGTTTTTTTTGCAGGAGCGGGCATTTTAAAAACCGGTCGGGGCCAGCCGACAACACATACCTTCAAGTTGGTCAGAGGAGAGGCAGCTGAAGGAGTATGGGGATTGGCTGAACAATTAAATTAGGAAATTGTTCAATTAATCAATCAGTCAATTTAACAGCTAATATAAGCAAGGCTTGCTCTAGGGGATTGGCCTTTTTGAGGGGTCTGAGCAAGGAGGCCATGCCAAAAGTCGGAGAGGGTGAGACAATACAAGGAAATGACAGGTAAGCTGATTCAGTGTGATGTTTGCAGGATGTGGGAGGTCAGGGACACCGATGGTGCCTCTGGCTGCTATAAATGTGGTAGGTGTGTCCAGGTTCATCTCCTGAAGGACCGTGGTGGGACACTGGAGAGCCAACTGGATGACCTCAGGATCATCCGAGAAAATGACACGTTCCTGGACAAGACCTTCAGTGAGATTGTTACACTGAAGGTACCGGAAGAGAGAAGGTGGGTGACGGTGAGGAAGGGAAGGAAGCTTGGAGTACAGGAGACCCTGGGGGTTGTACCTTTTGAAAACAGGTTCACCCACTTGGAAGCTGTCGGGACAGAAGACACTGCCAGTCTGAGCAGCAAACAAGCCTGTGATGCAAAACGTGGCACTGAGCCAAAGCCGAAGAGTCCGACGTCAGGCAGAGCCGTGGTAGTAGAGGACTCCATCGTGAGAGGTACGGACAGGGGTTTCTGTGGCAACAAGCAGGATTCAAGGATGGTCTGTTGCCTCCCTGGTGCCAGGATCCAGGACGTCATGGACCGAGAGCAGAGCATCCTCAAGGGTGAAGGTGCGCAGCCGGAAGTGGTAGTACATGTCGGTACAAACGACGTTGGGAAAAAGGGAAAAGAGATTATGCGGCGTGATTTTGGAGAGCTTTGAAGAAGGCTAGAAAGCAGGACCTCCAGAGTGGTTATCTCTGGGTTGCTTCCAGTTCCGTGTGCTGGTGAGGGCAGGAACAGGGGCATATAGGATCTGAATGTGTGGCTGAGGAGCTGGTATAGGGGGTGGGGATTTAGATTCTTAGACCACTGCAATCTGTTTTGGGATAAGGGTGAATTGTACAAAAGGGACAGGTTGCAACTTAATGGGCGGGGGACCAGCATTCTGGCAGGCAGGTTTGCCACTGCTACACTGGTGGTATTAAACTAAATAGTGGGGGGGGGGGGGGGTTCAAATGGGATAGACAAGGATGGAGTTAAAGAGAGTATAAGAAAAGTTAAGAAAGACCCCAGAATTAATGGGACAGAAAGCTCATGAAGAAATAGGAGAGTATGGCCAAGTGTAATAGGAATCGATGTGAAAGGTGAGATGAGCAAAGGATTAAAAGTACGATATATGAATGTGTGAAGTATAAGAAGTAAAGTGGATGAACTTGAGGCTCAGATAGAGATTGGTAGAAATGACATTGTGGGGATTACAGAGACGTGGCTGCAGAAGGATCAGGACTGGGAACAATATTCAGGGTTATACGTCCTATAGAAAGGACAGGCAGGTGGGTAGAGAAGGTGGGGTAGCTCTCTTGGTGAGGGATGAAATTCAGTCCCTTGCAAGGGGTGACATAGGGACTGATGATGTAGAGTCACTGTGGATAGAGTTGAGCAATTGTAAAGGTAAGAAGACACTAATGGGAGTTATCTACAGACCCCCAAACAGTAGCCTGGAAATAGGATGTAAGTTGCAGCAGGAGTTAAAATTGGCATGTAACAAAGGTAAAGCCACTGTGGTTATGGGAGATTTCAATATGCAGGTAGACTGGGAAAATCAGGTTGGTTCTGGCCTTCAAGAAAGGGAGTTTGCAGAATGCCTCCGAGATGCTTAGAGCAGCTTGTAATAGAGCCGACCAGGGAGAAGGCAATTTTGGATTTAGTGTTGTTCAATGAACCATATTTAATAAGGGAACTCGAGGTAAAGGAAGTAGTGACCATAATATGATTAGTTTTAATCTGCAATTTAAGAGGGAGAACCAGGAATGTCAGTGTTGCAGTTGAACAAAGGGGACTATGAAGGCATGGGAGAGGAGCTGGGTAAGGTCGAATGGAAAAGGATCCTAGCAGGAATGATGGTGGAACAGAAATGGCAGTAATTTCTGGGCATAATCCAGAAGATGCAGGATCATTTCATTCCAAAGAGGAAGAAATATTCTAAGGGGAGTAAGAGGCGACCGTGGCTGACAAAGGAAGTTAGAGATGGAATAAAACTAAAAAAAAAGATGTATAACATAGCAAATAGTGGGAAGCCAGGGGATTGAGCAACTTTCAAAGGGCAACAGAAGGTAACAAAAAGGGCAATACGGGCTGAAAACATGAGGTACGAAACGAAGCTGGCCAAGAATATAAAGGACAGTAAAAGCTTCTTTAGGTATGTAAAGAGAAAAAGATTAGTAAAGACAAATGTGGGTCCCTTAAAAGCAGAAACAGGTGAAATTATTATGGGTAGCAAGGAAATGGCGGAAGAGTTGAACAGGTACTTCGGATCTGTCTTTACTAAGGAAGACACAATCTCCCATATGTACTAGAGGACAGAGGATCTAGGAAGACAGAGGAACTGATAGAAATTTGCATTAGGCAAGAAATAGTATTGGGTAGACTGATGGGACTGAAGGCTGATACATCCCCAGAACCCAATGGTCTGCATCCCAGGGTACTCAAGGAGGTGGCTCTAGAAATCGTGGACGCATTGGTAATCATTTTCCAATGTTCAATAGATTCAGGATCAGTTCCTGTGGATTGGAGGGTAGCTAATGTTATCCCACTTTTCAAGAAATGAACGAGAGAGAAAATGGGGAATTATAGACCAGTTAACCTGACATCGGTGGTGGGGAAGATGCTGGAGTCAATTATTAAAGAGGTAATAATGGCACATTTGGATAGCAGTAAAAGGATTGGTCAAAGACAGCATGGATTTATGAAGGGGAAATCCTGCTTGACTAATCTCCTGGAATTTTTTGAGGATGTGACAAGTAAAATGGATGAAGGAGAGCCAGTGGATGTAGTGTATCTAGACTTTCAGAAAGCTTTTGATAAGGTCCCACATGGGAGGTTGGTGAGCAAAATTAGAGCACATGGTATTGGGGGAACGGTATTGACATGGATAGAGAATTGGTTGACAGACAGGAAGCAAAGAGTAGGAATAAACAGTGTCCTTTTCAGAATGGCAGGCAGTGGAGAGTGGAGTGCCGCAAGGTTTGGTGCTGGGGCCGCATCTATTTGCAATATATATTAATGATTTGGATGATGGAATTAGAAGTAGCACTAGCAAGTTTGCAGATGACATAGCTAGATGGTAGTGTGAACTGCAAAGAGGATGTTAGGAGGTTGCTGGGTGACTTGGACAGGTTGAGTGAGTGGGCAGACCCATGGCAGATGCAGTATAATTTAGATAAATGTGAGGTTATCCACTTTGGCGGCAAAAACAAGGAGGCAGATTATTATCTCAATGGTGTCAGATTAGGTAAAGGGGAAGTGCAACGAGACTTTGGTGTCCTTGTACACCAGTCACTGAAAGTATGCGTGGTGTAGGTACAGCAGGCAGTGAAGAAAGCTAATGGCATGTTGGCCTTCATAACGAGAGGATTTGCGTATAGGAGCAAGGAGGTCCTTCTGCAGTTGTATAGGGCCCAGGTGAGACCACATCTGGAGTATTGCATGCAGTTTTGGTCTCCTAATTCGAGGAAGGATGTCCTTGCTATTGAGGCAGTGCAGCGTAGGTTTACAAGGTTAATCCCTGGGATGGAGGGACTGTTATATGAGGAAAGATTGGAAACACTGGGTTTGTATTCACTGGAGTTTAGAAGGATGAGAGCGGGTCTTATAGAGATTTATAAAAGTACTGGACAAGTTAGATGCAGGAAAAATGTTTCCAATGTTGGGGAGTCCAGAACCAAGGGCCACAGTCTAAGAATAAAGGGGAGGCCATTTAAAACTGAGGTGAGAAGAAACTTTTTTACTCAGAGAGTTGTGAATTTGTGGAATTCTCTGTCACAGAGGGCAATGGAGGCCAATTCACTGGATGAATTTAAAAGAGTTAGATAGAGCTCTAGGGGCTAGTGGAATCAAGGGATATGGGGAGAAGGCAGGCACAGGTTACTGATTGCAGATGATCAGCCAAGATCACAATGAATAGTGGTGCTGGTTCGAAGGGCCAAATGGCCCCATCCTGCACCTATTTTTCTATGAAATTCTCGGGTGGTGTTAATGTGCGGGGATAGCTGGTCGGTCCGGCCTCGGTGGTCCAAAGGGTCTGTTTCTGCACTATATCTCTAAACTAAACTAAAAAACTAAACTGTTTTGATGAAAGACCATTAATCTAATGCATTAATTCTATATCTTACATACAGAGGTAGTCTCATTCTAATATTTTGCTTTTGTATTAGAGTACCATTGTTTGTTTGACTTGGGCTTTGTATCAGGGGCAGGGTTAATGGTGGAGGTCAGTGGAGTAGCAATGTGCTTGGTCATGATGTTTCAGCTATCATAGTCATTTGGAGTTTCTGGAAACAGTGTAGAAACAGGCCATTCAGCCCACTAGGTCCATGCTGACCATTGACACTCCACAGTACACTAGGGGCATTTTTCAGAGGCCAATTATTGTGCAAATTAGGATATGGGAGGAAACCAGAACACATGCGGGAAACCTATGCAGTCACAGAGAGAATATGCAAACTCCACATAGATAGCACCCATGGTCAGGAAAGATTCTGAGACTCTGGCGCTGCAAGGAACCAGCTCTATCAGCTGCTCCACCGTGCCACACCTACATTCTTCTCCATCATTTAATTTGTCCAGCACTGTAGTTATTTTTCTTGTGCCAGAGGGTCAGACATTTCCTAACAAAAAGGCTATAAAAAAGAGGATTTTTTTAATAGACAATAGGTGCAATTCGGCCCTTTGAGCCAACACCACCATTCAATGTGATCATTCAGCACTAATATTCAGCACTTTGCCTTGGTTGGAATGGGGAATTTGGTCTGTTGGTTTTGGACAGCAACCAAAAGAGAATCAGCTTATATTTTGGATTTCCTCCCTATTTCTGGCCCAAAAGATGCAAACCATAGGATGGATCTGAATCTTGGGACTTATGGTATAATCGCAAATTACCTACACATTTAAACCAATGTGGGTCCAGGTCATTTCTGATGGAGTCATCTTCAGGATGCCCTTTGTCACCTGGAGGTGGGTGGAGAAAATAGGGACCAGAAAACAGGGGTGACATGTTAAATGTAACAATTATTAGTTGTTATGATAGCTAATTCATTGTGAACTTTGCAATGAATGGATTTTATTCATCTGCTGACAGCAGAAATTCAAGTGCAGAAATGTTATGGTGCAATGCTTTTGATGCCCAGTTCTGTACAAAATCAAAAAGGTTTTACAATTTTAGAGAAGGAACAACTTCCGTCATTCTGTTTCTATCGACAACAAGAAATAAATGCATCAAGGGAGCTGAGATGCACAAGCAACGAAGGTCTGGAGTATCACAGGAAAAACCTGCTGTGCGCAAAACTGTTTTGGGAGGCAAATAAAGAAATTTATGGTGGTGAAGTAAACTTTTCATGCATGAAGATTTTGTTTCAACTTCTGTTGCTCAATGTGTGAATACCACATCTGAGGCTTTATGTGTTAGCTGTGTCTCAGTAAGCAGAACTTTTACCTTTGAGTCAGTAGGTTCCAGGACCAGTGGCACTTCAGAGCTTGAATAATAAAAAGATAGTGTAGGCATTACAGTCCTCAGAAAGCGCTCCATGGCTGGTTGTGCTGTTTCTGATGTGTTGCTCCTGAATGCTTTGTTAAACCACTTCTCTCAAGTAGACAAGAAAGATTGCACCACTGTTTTGAAAGAATGAGAGTTATCCTCGGAGCCCTCACCAATATTCATCTCTCAGTGAATATCATTTAAAGTAAAAACATGATATTTATAACCATGTTATTTACTGAAGCTTGCTGTGTTCTAAACAGCTGCACTCTTTACTACATTACGATGCTTCAAAGTGATGCCAATGCAAAGCATTGCAGTCAGAGACATGAGACTGCAGACTCTGGAACCGGGGGGGGGGGGAAAGAAACTGCTGGACTAATCCAGTGGCTTGAGCAGCTGAGCAACTGTGGCGGTAAGCAGGAGTTTAGATATGGGCCAAACGCAGGCAGGTGGGACTAGTGTAGATGGGAGATTTTGGTTGGTTTCCATGCCCTCTGACTATGACTTTAGAGATACAGCATGGAATCAGGCCCTTTGGCCCACTGAGTCCATGCTGACCATTGATTGCCCATTCAAACCAGTTCCATGCTCCTAGTGAATCCATTCCCTACTCACTAGGAGCAATTTACAGAAGCCAATTAACCTACAAATCCGCTTGTCTTAGGGATGAGAGAGGAAACCAAAGGTTCCAAAGAGAACCCATGCGGTCACAGAGAGAAGGTGCAAACTCCACACAAACAGCAGCCGAGGTCAGGATGGAACCCAGGTATCTGGCACTGTGTTATTGCATTTATGGGCCTGGTAAACTGCAGCAAGTAAGAATTCCATTGTTCTGTTGTTCCTACACATGACATGCTCTTGACTAACTCTTGACTCCTGACTCTTGAGTCATTCTGAAAGATATGTGGAAGTTGATAGGAAATGTAAGCCTTTTCTGTCCATAGCAAGAAATCAGGAGAACCCCTGTATAAGAAAATAACTGCAGATGCTCGTACAAATCAGACTGAAGAAGGGTCTCGACCCGAAACATCACCCATTCCTTCTCTCCTGAGATACTGCCTGACCTGCTGAGTTATTCCAGCATTTTGTGAATAAATACCTTCAAGGAGAACCCCCGTGGCACTTTAGCATCCACGGCCAGTTTATTGCTTAAAGGAATTGCTGTCTCATTACATTTCTCATGTCCTCAGAACATGACAAAATGCTTCAGAACAAATTAATTAACTTTGAAGTGTAGTCACCTATTTATGAAGAGAAATCAAATAGTCAATTTATGCACAAAATCTTTGCATCATAGATAATTTGTTTCCAAGTAAATGTCTGGGCATGCTTGTTTGTCTAGACGGATGATTCTCCAAGGAAAGAAGAAGAAACTTGCATTCAGAGAATACTTGCTAATGTTATCTGAATGCATTATAATTCATCTCCATTGATTTAGTTTTCAAATGCAATCATTATTTATACATAGACACGCATGGCATATAAATTGTTCTTGGCAGGGACTAAGACGAATGAGCACTTAATTTGATTTTAGTAGCATTGGTTAGGTGAGAAATGGTGGAGAGAAGTGGACTGTTCACTAATTTTTTATGAATGTTGCTGTGGAATTTTTTTGAAATTGCGTGTGAACAGGTTCAATATCTCATCTGGACACTGAGTCCATGGTCTTGCACCAGAGGGTGCCAAACTCAGTTTTGAACCTTTCAATAGACCAAGCCATGATAGCTATTCAGGAATTAGAGTTCTAGATTCTTACAACTCTTTATTTGAAGCAAGGTTTTCTGACAACAGTTCCTCTGTCTTTCTCTTTTCCCCCCCTGCCCCTTCCCTTCCCAGTTTTCCCACTGTCTTCCTGTTTCCACCTATATCCTTTCTTTGTCCCGCCCCTGACATCAGTGTGAAGAAGAGTCTTGACCCGAAACGTCACCCATTCCTTCTCTCCTAGATGCTGCCTGACCTGCTGAGTTACTCCAGCATTTTGTGATACCTTCGATTTGTACCAGCATCTGCAGTTATTTTTCTACACTATAAAACATATAAAGAAATCACGGCGAAAACGAAAACAACAAAGGGGGGGGGGGGGGGGCAAAAAGGGAATCAAGGTAAAGTGCAAAAAAAGGTTCATGCAGGGGTCAGTTGTGCCAGATGACCCTGGGGGCAGAGACAGATCATGGCGGGCTCTCAGCAGGTCCGATTCAGAGCAGCTATAGATCTAGGGATAAAGCTGTTTCTTAGTCTGGAGGTGCGGGCGTAGTAAACAAACTAACTAACCCAAAAAAATACAAAATAAATAAGAATTAGATGACTAAAAATAAAGGAAAAGGCGATTGACTGTTGGCTGGCTGCCGTGTGCACAGGGTTGTAATGGTGGGGGATTTTATCTTTCCCAATAAAGGCTGGGACTGCCATTATGCCAAGGGCTTAGGTGTGGTGGAATTTTTCGAGTGTGTTCAGCGAACCTTCCTCGGGCAATATATATTTCTTCTCTGTTTTTACCGCAGAGAAAGACATGAAGACTAGGGAACTCGGGAAAGCTAATGGGGATGTCGTGAGGACAGTTTGTATTACAGTCAAGAAGGAGCTGGATGTACTAAGTCGCATGAAATTAAATAAATATCCTGGTCCTGATCAGGTCTATGCAAGGACGCTATGGGGAGCTAGAGAAGAAATTGTGGGAGCCCTGGCTGAGATATAAGAGTCATTGTTAGTCACAGGTGTGGTGTGGATAGCTAGACAGTAATTAACGTTTTGCCTCTATTTAAGAAAGGCTGCAAAGAAAACCCTGGGAACTATACACCAGTAAGCCTAACATCTGTGGTCAGAAAGATACTGAAGATGATTCTGAGGGTTAAGATATACATGCACTTGGAAAGACAGGGGTTGGTTGATGAGAGTCACAATGATTTTATGCATGAGAGATAGTGTCTCATGAATTAGACCGAGTTTTTGAATTTACCATGTGAATGATGGCCAATATGGTCTTTGATAAAGTTCTGTATGGTCAGATGCTCCGGAAGTTTAGATAGTATGCGAACCAGGGGGAGCTAGCTAACTGGACATAGAATTATCTTAATCATAGAAGACATCAGGTAGTGGTGAATGGTTGGCTTTTGGACTGGTGGCCTGTGACTAGAGATGTACTTCAGAGTTGATTTTGGGCCCATTGGGGTCTGTCATCTACATCAACAATTTGAATGAGAATGTACAAGGCATGAATGGTAAGTTTGCAGGTGACACTAAAATAGGTGGTATCGTAGAAAGTGAAGATGGTTATCAAGAATTGCAGTGGGATCTTGATCAACTGGGCACGTGGGCTGGGGAATGGCAAATGGAGTTTATCGCAGATAAGTGTGAAGTGTTTCATTTTGCGAAGTCAAACCAGGACAGGACTTCAACAGTGAACAGTAGGGCCCTGGGGAGCGTTGTAAAGCAGAGATCTGCAGAAGTACAAGTACATAGCTCCCTGAAAGTGGTGTCTCAGATATTCAGGGTGGTGAAAAAGTATTTTGGCATGATGGCCTTCATTACTCATAGAATTGTATATGGAAGTAGGAACATTATGGTACAGATGTAAAAGATTTTAGTGAGACCACATTTGAAGTATGTGTTTAGTTTTGGTCACCCTGCTATAGGAAAGATGCCATTAAGCAGGAAAGTGTGCAGAGAAGAGTTTCGGGTATTGCCTGGATTCAAGGGGTAATACTTTATTCCTTGAAGCGCAAGTGCTGGGCAGTGATCTTTTAGGGATGGATAAAGTCATGAGGAGATTTGATCGGTGAATGCACAGCCTTTTACCCAGGGTACAGGAATCAAGAACTAGAGGGAATAGGTTTAAGGTGAGAAGGGAAAGATTTAATAGGTACCTGCAGGACAAAGTGTGGTGGGTATATTGAACGAGCTGCCAGAGGATGTAGCTGAGGCTGGTACAATAACAACATTTAAAAGTAATTTGGACAGGTACTGATAGGATGGGTTTTGGACATATTGGTAAGGTGAGGGTGAATAGCACTAGCTTAAATGGGGCATCTTGATCGGCATAGATGTGTTGGACCGAAGGGCCGGTTTCTGTGCTGTACGACTCTGACTCTAAATGAGTGCAGTGACCCATGCAGTGGACGTTGTTCAATATAAATACTCCTCTGGGGGACCAATTACAATGTTTAAATCATAAAATGACCAATATTAACTGTACAATCATTTGCTGTTGCAAGAAACCCATTTATATTTAATAATATTGACCTATTTCTTAGCACCATTGATTGCCGCAGATTGCACTTTCCAATAAACAATAAACTGCAAGGATAGAATTTACATAACATCCTTTCCAAGCCTGCAAAAACAGCTACATGATTCAAAATTGATTTGTGACAGCATAGAGATTGGACATATCCTCAGATGAAGCAGAGAGAGAAAATATGCTTTGTGTCATGTATCATAGAAATTGTTACCTTTACAGTATGTGCAATGGAATTGTGTTTTAATTAAATTCAAATGCAATTGATGGTAGCCTCCAAAATTGTATTGCTATTATTACTCTGTGATAGTGCAGATCACATTAAACAACAATGGAATGAAATAAAGCGACATAATTAGAAATATACTTGATTTGGACATGTTCATAACTGAAAATGTTGGCAGTATTTGAGAGCACAGTAGCTTTGTGGAATCTTGATAAACGAATAATTATTCTGTGTCCTCTTTATAAAGTCACAGAATGGTTACAGTATGGTAAAAGAATGTTTGGCCCATCATGTCTGTGCAAACTTTATGTAAGAACAATTCAGCGACTCCCACTCCCCAACCTCTGTGCAAACGTTCTTGGATGTCATGGACTTGTAGATGCACACAGTGAAGACACCATTTTCCATTGCAGTTTCTGCCAAACTATCAGAATAATGGGCGGCGCAGTGGCACAGAGATAGTGTTGCTGCCTTATAGTGCTTACAGCATCAGAGACAGAGGTTCGATCCCGACTACGGGTGCTGTCTGTACGGAGTATGTATGTTCTCCCCATGACCGCGTGGGTTTTCTCCGAGATCTTCGGATTCCTCCCACACTCCAAAGGCATACAGGTTTGTAAGTTAATTGGTTTGGGTTTGTACACTTGATATAAATGTTTTTAAAAATTGTCCATGGTGTGTGTAGGCTTGTGTTAATGTGCGGGGATTGCTGGTCGGTGCAGACTCGGTGGGCTGAAGGGCATGTTTCCGCGTTGTATCTCAAAAATGAAAAAAATTAAAACTAAATACAAGTGATCATCAAGGGGAAAGGCAGAAAGTGGGATGTCTGGACATTCTTATTTGCTTTCTTAATGATATGCGACGAACCACAAAATTGGACTCACAATAATGTTAAAATAGGAAATTAGTATAATCTTGAGAAATTCATCACCATCACCATGTCTCTTTCCTCTCTTTGATTTGTGCAAAACATTTTGCAATGTGTTGCATTTTGGAGCATGGGAGGCTGAGGGCTGACTGTATTGAGGTGCACAAGATAATGAGGGACATGGATAAACTGAATGTTCATGGTCTTTTTCCCAGAGTAGAGGATTCTAAAACTAGAGGACATAGGTTAAAGTGAGAGGTGAGAGATTTTAAGAGACCTCAGGGGCAACATTTTCACTCAGAGGGTAGTCCATATCTGCATTGAAATGCCATAAGAAGCTATAGAAACATAAACAATTATGACTTTTAAAGATGAATCAGCCTGAAGAAGGGCCCTGACCCAAAATGTCACCTACCCATGTTCTCCAGAGATGCTGCCTGACCCACTGAGTGAGCCCAGCACTTGGTGTCCTCCAGTTCTACGACATCCTTTTTCAGGTAAGGGAACCAAAATAGAAACTGCAAGTATGGCCTTATAAACACCCTGTTCAATTGTAACAAAACTTTCCTATTTTTAAACTCCAATCTCTTTGCCATAAAGGCTAATATGTCATTTGCGGTCTTAACGACTAGTAACACCTCTGTTATCAGACATCTAAATGGTCCGTACATAATCTTGGCTGCAGCCCTAATTCTCCAACCTACCTCAATGCGAACATTGGACATTTTCTTCAACTGTTCTGCTACGGTGCTGGGAACTATATCCTGCACTCTGGTGTCTTTCTCTTCACACCTCCATTTGCACTTATTCTTGGCTTGATTGTATTCATTTATAGAACTACCTGACTGGGATTGGATTGCATGCAAACAAAAGCTTTTCAATGTACCTCGATACATTTGACAATAATAAACCTAAACCTAAACCTGCCTTCTGATGTTTTGTGGTTCATGCATGTGAACACCAAAACCCTTCTGTACTTTACTCATTTGTGGTCTGCCTTCAATAGGTAATATCCACCTTTTCATTCCTCCTACTGAAGTGCATGACCTCATATTTTTCTAGATTGAATAATATTTGCCAAGGTTTTGCCCAAGTAGTCTATCTATATCCCATTCACATGGTCACAGTAACTCCTTTGCTCTATGCCCTGCTGCTTATTTCTGTGTCAGCAACAAACTTAAACAGTTTACATTTTGTTCCCTATCCAGGCCATTAATTATAAATAGTAAATAACTGAGGCCAAGAACCATTCCCTGGGATACTGCATTAATTACATCCTTCCAACCTGAAACATACCCATTTATTCAACTATCTGTTTTCTAGGTGATAACCAGTTTTCAATCATGCTAATAACCTCTTGTATGAATCCTTTTCAAATGCCTTGGGAAACCTAACTATATTACTACTTCCTTTCTATCAAACTGCACAAAATGTAAGCATAACGATCGCTTGACATAAATTTGTCTTGAGTACAGTTGTGCACTAATTGGACATTGAGTACAATGCATAGAATCTATCAGAGTAATTTTCTTTAGTAAGAGGGTGGTGAATCTGAGGAATTCTTTGCTGTGGAAGCCATCAATGGATATTTTTAAGGCAGAGATAGACAGATTCTTGATTCGTACGGGTGTCGGGGGTTATGGGAGGAGAATGGGGTTAAGAGGTAGATATAGATCAGCCATGATTGAATAGTGGAGTAGATTTGATTGGCCAAATGGCCTAATTCTGCTCCAATCACTTATGACCTTATGATGGGCTTACAGGCAATGTCAGCAAAGCTGAAATCCTAGCATTGCTTCCCTGCTTATTTCTAGCATGGGAACATGAAATTTGATCATCCGTCTTTCATGGACAGCAATCTGTGAAATGGCGAAATTAGCTTGAAAATAAGAGTTCATGATCACCTGGACATCTTGGTGTTTCAACCGTCCTGGTATTGCAGGTGGACCACAGTGGAAGGGTTCATTGTGGATATTTCTGTTGACTAGATATCCAACACTTTGTTCCAAGGTTGAAAATTTCATGTTCATGCGTTTTGGAGCAGAATGAGGCCATTTGGCCAATCAAGTCTACTCTACCATTCAATCATTGCTGATCTATTCTTCCTTCTCAACCCCATTCTCCTACCCTCACCTCATAACCCCTGACACCCATGCTAATCAAGAATCTATTTATCTCCGCCTTAAAAATATCAATTGACATCCTTGTGTGGCAATTATTTCCGTAGATTTGCCACAAAAGAAATTCTTCATCTTTCTAAAGGAACGTCCTTTTATTCTGAGGCTATGGCCTCTGGGCCCAGACTCTCCCACTAGTGGAAACATCTCTCCACATCCACTGTATCCTGGCCTTTCTTCTTGAATAACCTGAATATGTCTAGGCTCCTGCTGAGTGCCCTCCCTTGTTCTCCCACAGACCATCCTGCTCTGAGACCTCTCTGCTCATGTTATACCCACCCTTTTGTATTCACAATGAATGCTTACTGGAGCAACCAAATCTAGGACAAACTACTTGTGCAGAAGCCTGACATCAGCAATACATCCTTCAGCACTGCCATGCCGCAAGTTGTGGATTTCATTACTTGGACAAAGATGAGAAGCATGTAGAAATGTAGCAACATCCAGAAGAAATCAATTAGCAACTGCTCTGAAATATATTGATGACCTTCTTAAATAGCATTCACATGAGAATTTTCATCTACTTATCACCCTATCTGGAGTACTGATCCCAGAAGAGTAGAGTTGCCATCAAGTTGTGTTGCTTGTTAATTATTATTGTGACTTACAGTACTCTGCACACTTCCACCAACATGAACATGTGGGAGCCATTTTCATGTTCATCAGTGATAGGAGCAGAATTAGGCCACTCGGCCTATGTCTACGCCATTCAATCGTGGCTGATCTATCTCGCCCTCCTAACCCCATTCTCCTGCCTTCTCCCCATAACCCCATGACACCCGTACTAATCTTATAAGTTCAAGGATTTCCTGGTTCACAGCATTGTCTGTTAACTACCCAAATATCTCATAAAGTATCCCACAAGTGGTTTCAAATGAAAAATGTAAATATTCAGGTTGGGTTTTTTTTTACTTTGTCTTCTGAGCAATAATATAACAGAGAGGGCTCTGGCTCTTTAGAAATAATTTTGATACTTTTGATTTTATTGATGTGGAAATGAGCCAGTTTCTCAATGAAGCATGCAGTCTGCTCTACCACAATATTGCCAAAGTAGTAAAGAGACAACAAGGCTTTATCTACATCTTCTAACTGGCACTGTAAATGCAATAAAATACATACTTTCACATAATGTCTGCAAAAGCACAAGTATATTATCAAAAAAGACTAAATATTGATATACATTTTCCACTTATGAGTAAAACAGATCTTAGTAAATTGGTGTCAATTGGTTATATATATTTTTAGTTTAGTTTAGTTTAGTTTGGAGATGCAGCAGGGAAACGGGCCCTTCAGCTCACCGAGTCCACGCCGACCAGCAATTCCCGCACATTAATACTATCCGACACACACATGGGACAATTTACCGTTATACCAAGTCAATTAACCTACAGACCTGTACATCTTTGGAATGTGGGAGGAAACCGAAGATCTCGGAGAAAACCAACGCGGTCGCGGGGAGAAAGTACAACCTCTGTACAGAGCACCTGCAGATGGGATTGAATCCACTTCTCTGGCACTGCAAGCGCTGTAAGGCAGCAACTCTACTGCTGCGCCACCATGCCGTAGTAAAGTGAACTTAGAAATCAAATGTCTTTACTTTCTGGATGGCAAGGTAGATTGTTTCATTTCTTTACTGATAATTTAGAGCCCATATGGCAGTCATCCTATTAAATTCAGCCTTTTATTCTGTTGTAGTTAAAAAAGCTATGTGATGTCCCGGCCTATGGATGTTATAGCTCTTTATTCAGCTCAACCAAACATCCAGGGGAGACCCAGTGGAAGCATCTACCAAAACTCAACATACATTGAGTTAAATTTAAACAGGGATTGAAATAATCTATTTGTACTTTTGGAAAAATGGTAATAACATTAATGGTATTTTAAGCAGCGAGCGGCCGAGGGTGATGGGGAGAAATTTGGAAATGCACAGATATCTAAAAGCAGCTCATACCTATAATGAATGGCTGACCTTGAGAGAAATGCACTCATATTCCCTTTTAATATCCGCACAAATCACCAAACAACCCACCCGAACACGTGTCTCTATCCAAGCCAAGGTCCTGGCAATTGCAATGTATTACAAAGCAGCAGTCTGGACCCAGCATATTGTAACTGCTGCACCAACGAGACTCATTGACAACTCTGCTGCCAAACCAACTGAAACACAGATCTTGCACCACCATGATACAATTAAAGGGCTAAATATCAACGGAGGTTTCAGCCATTTGACTCAGTGCACAAATCCAGTTCACTCTGTCAATTGGGGAGAGGGGGCAAGGTGGTGGGGTGGGGGGGTTAGAGATTTATACGGGAAAGAGAGTAGGTGGCCCACACAGGAAACAAACCGAGTTAGTGGGCCCTCCCTACACCCCTCTATTTCCTATGCAGTACTCATCATCTCCCACTCCACTGTCACCCTGCTCCTTTCCCCTCTTTTGTACACTCACCTCCAATTTCTGAGTCCCTCATTTCCTTTTTATCCCCCCTGCTTTTCCTTCCTCTTTATCCCCTTCCACCTTTATCCCTCCTTCGGGCTTTGCATTTCACTTCTCTTCACCTTATCTGAAGCCCTTTGATGTCCTTTTCACCTTTAGCCTTTGCCATTAATTCCACCCATCTGGCAATTAATCCAACTCACCAGTATCCACCTCTCAGCTTTCTCTCCATTACTTCAATCAGTCTGAAGAAAGGTACCAACCCGAAAAGTTGTCTGCCCATCCCCTTCACACCTGCTGAATTCCTCCTGCATTATGTGTTTTCCTCGTGATCATTGTGGGAAGATACTGGATCTTGTGCTGAGAAATGAGCCTGGCCAGGTGACTGATATTTCAGTGGGAAAGCATTCTGGGCATAGAGATCATAACTCCATATGCATGTTGAAGAAAGGCCCCAACCCGAAATGTCAACCCATCCTTTTTCTCCAGAGATACTGTCTGATCCGTGGAGTTAATCCAGCATATTGTGTTTATCTTCAGTATAAACCAGCATCTGCAGTTCCTTTATATCCATAAGTTTTAAGACTGTTTTGAATAAGGAGAAGGCTGGACCTTGCGAGAAGAAGATTCTAAGGGAAGTAAGAGGCAACCGTGGCTGACAAGGGAAGTTAGCGATGGAATAAAACTAAAAGAAAAGATGTATAACATAGCAAGGAGTAGCGGGAAGCCAGAGGATTGGGCAACTTTCAAACGACAACAGAAGGTAGCAAAATTGGCAATAAGGGCTGAGAAGATGAAGTACGAAGGGAAGCTGGCCAAGAATATAAAGGACAGTAAAAGCTTCTTTAGGTATGTTAAGAGAAAAAGATTAGTAAAGACAAATGTGGGTCCCTTGAAGGCAGAAACAGGTGAAATTATTATGGGTAACAAGGAAATGGCGGAAGAGTTGAACAGGTACATTGTATCTGTCTTCACTAAGGAAAACACAAACAATCTCCCAGATATACTCTAGGACAGAGGAGCTAGGGAGACAGAGGAACTGATAGACATTTGCATTAGGCGAGAAATTGTATTGGGTAGACTGATGGGACTGAAGGCTGATAAATCCCCAGGGTCTGATGGTCTGCATCCCAGAGTATTCAAGGAAGTGGCTCTAGAAATCGTGGACGCATTGGTGATCATATTCCAATGTTCAATAGATTCAGGATCAGTTCCGGTGGATTGGATGGTAGCTAATGTTATCCCACTTTTCAAGAAACGAGCGAAAGAGAAAACGGGAAATTATAGACCAGTTAGCCTGACATCGGTGGTGGGGAAGATGCTGAAATCAATTATTAAATAGGTAATAATGGCACATTTGGATAGCAGTAAAAGGATAGGTCCAAGTCAACATGGATTTATGAAGGGGAAATCCTGCTTGACTAATCTTCTGGAATTTTTTGAGGATGTGACAAGTAAAATGGATGAAGGGGAGCCAGTGGATGTAGTGTATCTAAACTTTTAGAAAGCCTTTGATAAGGTCCCGCACGGGAGGATGATGAGCAAAATTAGAGCACATGGTATTGGGGGTAGGGTATTGACATGGAGAGAAAATTGGTTGGCAGACAGGAAGCAAAGAGTAGGAATAAACAGTGTCTTTTTCAGAATGGCAGGCAATGGCAAGTGGTGTGCCGCAAGGCTAGGTACTGGAGCCGCAATTATTTACAATATATATTAATGATTTGGATGATGGAATTAGAAGTAACACTAGCAAGTTTGCAGATGACATAGCTGGATGGCAGTGTGAACTGTGAAGATGAGTTAGGAGGTTGCAGGGTGACTTGGACAGGTTGAGTGAGTGGGCAGATGCATGGCAGATGCAGTATAATGTAGATAAATGTGAGGTTATCCACTTTGGCGGCAAAATCAAGGAGGCAGGTTATTATCTTAATGGTGTCAGATTAGGTAAAGGAGAAGTCCAACGAGACCTTGGTGTCCTTGTACACTAGTCACTGAGAGTTAGCATACAGGTACAGCAGGCAGTGAAGAAAGCTAATGGCATGTTGGCCTTCATAACGAGATGATTGTGTAAAGGAGCTAAGAGGTCCTTCTGCAGTTGTATAGGGCCCTGGGGAGACCACATCTGGAGTATTGTGTGCCGTATTGTTCTCCTAATTTGAGGAAGGACATCCTTGCAGCATAAGTTCATGAGGTTAAGGCAATGCAGCATAAGTTCATGAGGTTAATCCCTGGGATGGCGGGACTTTCATATGAGAAAAGATTGGAAAGACTGGGCTTGTATTCACTGGAGTTTAAAAGGATGAGAGGGGATGTTATAGAGATGTATAAAATTATAAAAGGACTGGACAAGCTAGATGCAGGAGAAATGTTCCCAATGTTGGGGGATTCCAGCACTAGGGGGCACTGTCTAAGAATAAAGGGGCGGCCAAGGGGAGACACTTTTCTCACCCAGAGAGTTGTGAATTTGTGTAATTCTCTGCCACAGAAGGCAGTGGAGGTCAATTTACTGGATGAATTTAAAAGAGAGTTAGATAGAGCTCTAGGGGCTAGTGGAATCAAGGGATATTCGGAGAAGGCAGGCACAGGTTACTGATTTTGGATGATCAGCCATAATCACAATGAATGGCGGTGCTGGCTCAAAGGGCCAAATGGCCTCGTCCTGCAGCTATTTTCTATGTTTCTATGTTTCTAAGAAGGTACTAAATTTTAATAGGGTAAACTGCAATGTCATTACGCAGGAGTTTGGGAGGCTACTCTGGGAGCAGCTGTTATTGGGTGTCCACATCTGATATGTGGGAGTCCTTTAAAGGCCAGTTAATTGGAGTTCAGAACTGACGTTCCAGAAAGGACGATGGATAAGGATGATTAAGTAAAGGAACCTTGAAAGAGTAAAGAAGTTGTCAATTTGGTCATAAATAAAAAGGAAGTGCATGCAAGGTTTAAGAGGATGGAATCAGACAGGACCTTTGAGGGACATAAAGAAAGAGGAAAGAACTCAACTGGGCAATCAGGGGCCAAAAGGGCCATGAAATGGCTTTGATGAGAAAATCCCAAAGATTTTTATGCCTATGTTAAAAACAGAGGGAAACCATGGAGAAGGAGGATGTCAGTGATTGTGCTTGGAGTCTGGTGATGTAGGTGAGGTTCTCATGGTCTTCTTCACTTTGAGCAGTCATGGCCAAGAGTTCTCAGGAATCAGTAGAGCGATTGTCCATTTTCAAGGTTGCTTTGAGCACATCCTTCAATCTTCCCACGAAGGAGCTCAGGATATACTGACTGTTTTGGGAGTCCAGTGTTAACAAAGTGGTTCATCCAATGGAGCCAATTCAGTGTAATTGAGAGTGTGGGCCTGGAACTGGATTCCATGTGGGATTGCATATCCTCCCAATGGTTTTGTAGGAAGTTGCAGAGGCAGCTTTGACAGTACTCTCCAGTGCCTTGCGATACCTGCTGTAGGTAGTCCAAGTATCATAAGCAGACTGTAGGCTTTGTGCTGAATTTGTGGTCTTAATCCTCAAACATCCTTTCATGCAATCAGCCAAAGGCTCTAATGATAAATTTACCAATGGATATCTGTCTTCGCTGAGAAATGACACCAGAGGTATGAGAAGTTGTCTTTATTTTCTGGTGTCTTACTGCCAACCTATATTTTTAGTTTTGTTTTGTTTAAAGATACAGCATGATAACAGGCCCTTTGGCCCACTGAGTCCATGACGGCCATCAATCAGACATTCACATTAGTTCTCTTATGATCTCACTTTCTCATCCACTCCTGATATACAAGGGGCAGTTTACAATGGCCAATTATTTTTCAGACTTGCACATCTTTGGAATGTGGGAGGAAACTGGAGCACCCGAAGGAAACCCATGCAGTCACAAAGATAACGTGCAAACTCCACACAGCCAACACTGGGAGTTGGGCTTCAATCCAGGTCTCTGGCGGTATGTGGCAGCGGCGCTACCAGCTGTGCCATTAGCTTTATCCTTGCTAATTGTTTTAATAATCAGCACCATGTGGGCATCACGGTGGCACAGCAATAGAGTTGCTGCCTTACAGGGCCAGAGGTCAAGATTCGATCCTGACTATGGTTGCTGTCTGTACTAAGTTTGTACATTTTCCCTGCGACCTGCGTGGGTTTCCTCCGGATCTTCGGTTTCCTCCCACACTCCAAAGACATGCAGGTTTGTAGGTTATTTGGCTTGGTAACATTGTAAATTGTCTCGTGTGTGTAGGATAGCATTAGTTTGCAGGGACCGCTGGTCTGAGTGGACTTGGTTTGCCAAAAGGCCATTTTCCACGCTGTATGTCTAAACTAACATAAAAGAGCTAATGGACACTAAAATGGGAAAAGGGAGGGGAGAAATGGAAGAAAGGGAAAGAGAAGGAAAATGGTAGAGGAGAAGGTGTGAAGGGGAGGGAGGCAGAGGGAGGGACAGCAGCAGCAACATCAATTATTAACAAAGAATATTGGTGGCAACCCTGCTTTAGCATATGTTATGAAATTCTATATACACTGAGAAATCGTGAAATTCCATTGTTTCTTTTTGCGAAAGGATTTATTTTGCCTTTGAGTAGAAAAGAAATCAAACAATGTTTAACTAATATATGGTTTATATACATTTCTGTGGTGCCTGTCCAGATTGCCAGTCTCCTGCAGTGTAGATGATGGCCTTCATTTATAAACTGATTGCAACAGCAAGTGGCCAGGCCTTTGAAATGTTAAACATTTGCATTCTTACCGATTCACACTGATGTCTAGCTATTGGTTCCTGGGGCTAGCCTATTGATATACAAACTGATGTCAGAAGCAAAGCAGAAAACTCATCAAGGCTGCAATTCACAGTCTTCGACCGGAAATTAAAATTGCTGTAATTATAAGAAAACATTCTTAATGCCAGAATTGTGCCTTAGCAACAAAGCACTTACGACATTTTCTTGTATCTACACAAAAATGTTTCTTGCGTCCACATTTCCATGTGACGTTCCAATCAATTGAGTAGATGAGGATGTTAACAGGTAAACAATTCCCACTCGATATAACTCAATGGCAAAAGCCTTTAAACAAAGTTAGATATAGCTGGTGATAGAGCTTTTGTGGGGAAAATGCATTTCATAGAAAATAGGTGCAGGAGTAGGCCATTCGGCCCTTCGAGCGAGCACTGCCATTCAATATGATCATGGCTGATCATTCAAAATCAGTACCCTGTTCCTGCTTTCTGCCCATATCCCTTGATTCATAGTAGGTCACGATGCGTCCGTGGGAAGAGTTAGGTTTTCACACCTGGACTTTTCATTAGAACTGGGGAAAGGAACAAAACCAATTTAATTTCAGTAGCAGAGAAGGTTTAGATTTAGGATTAAGTTTATTAAGTTTATTAATGTCACGTGTATTGACATTTATATTATTAAGTTTATTAATGTCACGTGTATTGAGGTACAGTGAAAAGCTTGTTTTGTATGCTGTCCAATAAAATCTGAAATCCAATACATAATACCATCAACCCAATCTCTAGGTAGAGCAAGAGGGATGATACAGAGTGCAGAAATAGTTCTCAGCACTGTAGCATATCAGTTCCATAGATAATGTCCACGGTCCACAATGAGGTTGAGGTAAATTGGACAGTACCCTAGCTTATGGTCGATCTATACAGAAGCCTGATTACAGAGGGGAAGAAGTTGTTCCAGAGTCTGGTGGTGCATGCTTTCAAGCTTCTGTATCTTCTGCCCAACAGGAGCAAGAAGAAAAAGGAATGACCAAGGTAGCAGAAGTCTTTGATTATGTTGGCTACTTTTTCAGGCAACATGAAGTGTAGATTAAATCAATAGTGGGGAGTCTAGTCAGTGTGATGGATTGGGCTACATCTACAACTCTGTGTAATTTCTCGTGGTTTTGGGCACCAAACCAAACTATGATGCAACCCAACAGTATACTTTGCATCTTAGCATTACTGTACATTTGTAGAAGTTTGTAAGATCATTGGAAACATGGCGTGGGAAGATTTAAAGGAATATCTCTGAAAGGGTAAAACACAAAGTGCTGGAGGAACTCAGTTGATCAGGCAGCATCTGGGAAGGGAATGTACAGATGCCGTTTCAGGTAGGTATCCTTCTTCAGACTCTACGGAGGGGTCGTGACCCTCTGACCAAGAGTCCTGATCTGAAAAGCCACTTGTCCATTCCCTCCCCAAATGCTGTTCCACCCAGTGAATTCCTCCATCAATTTGTGTTTTGCTCAGGCTTCACTATTTGCAGTCGCTAGTGTCTTCATCCCTGAAAAGGTGGCAGTTTAATGTAGCAGTCAGTAGCACATTATGCTTTTAATTTGTATAATGTGTTGTTAATAGCAAGAGCTAGCTCTTAAGGATAGTGGAGTCAGGGGGTATGGGGAGAAGGCGGGAACGGGGTACTGATTGAGAATGATCAGCCATGATCACATTGAATGGTGGTGCTGGCTCGAAGGGCCGAATGGCCTACTCCTGCACGTATTGTCTATTGTCTATTGTTGTGGGCCATTCTCAGCATGCCAGTTTATACAAATAGAGTAAGAAAAATAGACTAGAAATAGAGTAAGAAAACTGACTGTTAGCAATGACCAGCTCAAATGCAGGCAGAAGGGCTTGTTACCTAAAGTTGGACAATTTGATCTTGTCCTGAAGGACTTATAAAGAAGACAAAGAGCCAGAATAAATAGGTGCCTGGAACGAAAAAAAGACAGCACCTGGAGTACTGTGAATAGTTTTGATCTTCTTATTTAAGACAAAATAATATAATGGAGCTAATCAAAAAGCGATTTGCTGAGCTAATTCCTGGAATTACAGAGTTGTCCGGTTGCAAAATAAATTAGATCAGTATTATTTAGAGGTTAGAAATTTGAGGAATGTTCTTACAGAAATGGGGTCCCCGGCTCATAGTAACTCGATGAGAGCTGTGAGGGAAGGCTGAGGAAGGCTGGTGATGTAAGATCATTAATATTAAAATTACATTTAATCAAATA
The DNA here is from genome assembly GCF_053455715.1 of Rhinoraja longicauda. NCBI lineage: Eukaryota > Metazoa > Chordata > Chondrichthyes > Rajiformes > Arhynchobatidae > Rhinoraja > Rhinoraja longicauda. The sequence goes on along the minus strand of NC_135953.1, from coordinate 58,226,842 downwards.
TTAAAACATTTCAAGTATGAAAATGCTGGGATTTTTTATCCAACATTACAGTACCAAACAACTGACAAAGGTACATTCCTCTCCCAAAACAAACACAATTCTGAGCAAGTAATGTAGTGGGTCAGGCAGCATTCATGGAGAACATGAATAGGTGACGTTTCTGGTCAGGATTAGAAAGAAGAAAAGTCCGACCCGAAACATCACCTATCCAAGTTCTCCAGAGATTCTGCTGAAGAAAGATCAGACCCGAAAGTCCCTTCCTTTAAAACAACTGTCATAATTAATACCTTTATTCCTGGTATCAACGTCACACTCCATTATACCTTCTCTGTGGGTTTCACATCTCTTGTAAACTAAATAAACTCAAACTAAATTTAAAAAAAATAAAATAAAATGGGCAAAATTTAAAAATTACATACACTATCCAAGTTTAATTTTAAAATAAATGTATCAATCGTGTTTTTTTTAGTTTAGTTTATTGTCACGTGTACCGAGGTACTGTGAAAAGCTTTAAATGTTTTGAATGTTTAGAATGCAGAAAAATAAAGGAATTTTAAAAAAGACACATTTTCCAGATCACATCAACTATTCTCAATGTGTGTCTCTACTGTCAATAAAACTGAATTAATGTCACATGGTGCTGCATCTCCAAAATAACTTTGCCTAAAGTGACAATGATTACACTTAAAAGACAATTAGTTTCTGATTATGGAGTCAATTAGTTATTTGGAGCATTTTATGTAAGGCAGATCTGCCTGTTTTTATTGCGTTCAATAAAAGCCTTTAGAATATGTATTTGAGGTATTTCACATCAAAACTACAGCTCTATCACTCGTCGAGCTGATTGCTGATCGATGGCTGGCTGTATTCAGAGAGTTTGCAACCACCCTCAATTTGGAAGATCTGATTTCCTTCCTTCAGCTTAATTGGAAAGTGGCACAGGGATTAACCTGGAATGCCAGGAAGCAGATTGCCTATCCTCAGTGAATGCTGGAACACAGCACTGAAAAGCTCAGGGGGCAACGGAATGAGAACAGCATGATCAAAATTTTAAATTTATTATAAAATAAGACCAGATTCAATTACGGCTTATAGGAAGAAGCTGGGTAGATGATTACAAGATCTGTCAGCTCCTCTGAGAGCACTGGTTTGTGATGAACCAAACTGGGCTCAATTACTATTGTCACAGTTTTATGTTGCTTCAGGTCAATACCCAATTACTTATAAGATGTGGACAATGGAAGGTGAAGGGGTGGGTTGGTGGCTGTGATGATCCATCAGCTTACTTCCCATGTCTTTAGAAGATACCCCAGTGTTTCTTGATTGACTCAGGGGACAAAACATGCCGACCTCGGCACACAGAAGCAGGTGGGATGCTGCCCGAGGCAGCGGACGATGTTTTTGCGGTGGTCTTGAGTCATGGTGCTGGTGGAGGCAGCCGCAAGAGACACTATAGCAGAGGCCATTTACATACAGCCTGCGGCAACTGCACACAGCGGCGGTGGAGGGAGCTGATGGCATTGCGTTGGACCAGACCAACTGCTTCTTAATCCATCTAATGCCATCAAGTGGGCCTTAAAGTGAGATCTATAAGGAGTGCAAGTCTCCTCAGGCCAAGAACAGACGTTTCAGAGACTTGGAAGTTGCAAGTTGGTGAAAATCATGGTGACTCTCTGCACACTGTTTCAGAAGAGAATCTATTGTACTAATGTATGGCATAATTTGATGGATTACATGCAGACAATAAAGAAACAATTGAACCGTTGAAACTTTGAAGATTTACTTGAGTTGATGCAATAATAAACCGTACTCTTTTGATGTCTGGTAGATAGCTTCCTCTGGTTCACAGCACAGCACTGAGCCAACTTCAGTTCAGTTTGGAAATACAGCATGGAAAGAGGCCCTTTGGCCCACAAAGTCCATGCCCACCAGCCATCATAGAAACATAGAAACATAGAAAACAGATGCAGGAGGAGGCCATTTGGTCCTTCGAGCCAGCACCACTATTCAATGTGATCATGGCTGATCATCCATATCCCTTGATTCCACTAGCCACTAGAGCTCTATCTAACTCTCTTTTAAATTCTTCCAGTGAATTGGCCTCCACTGCCTTCTGTGGCAGAGAATTCCACAAATTCACAACTCTCTGGGTGTATACTAGTGCTATCCTACAATTTACAGAAGCCAATTAAACTACAAATCTGCATGTCTTTGGAATATGGGGGGGACTGGAGAACCCAGAGAAATCCCATGATGTCACAGGGAGAACATAATTTACAAACTCAGTACAGACAGCACCCTGGTCAGGATCGAACTCGGGTCTGGCACTGTAATGCAGCAACTCTACCACTGCGTCACCGTGTGGCCCTACAAACTCTTCCTGTGTGTAGCAGAGGTGGGTGGTTGTGATGTGTGATCATCCACCTGTAACATTAGCTCACTTTCTCACTCTCCAAATGTGCCACCTAAGCTGTTGAGTATTTCCAGCATTTATTTACATTTAAGATTTTCAGCAATTTGGTGCTTTGCATCAAAAAGTTCCAGCATGTTTTCTCTTTCTCCTGGTCTGTTCATCTCCTGCTCTTTGCCCTCCTCTGGACAGAACAGCAATGATCAGCATGTCTTCATTAATAATTCCAAAATCCATTACGTCATTTAGACAAGCAGAGACTCACCTCTCTCTCAGGCATCACCTCTATTGTCACCAACTCTCCCCTCTCTGCAAGTTAAAACACGATGGTTTTCTCACTTTACCAGTTCTGATGAAGGATCATCAGCTTGAAATGTCAGTTCACTTTCTCTCTCCACAGGCACTGCCTGATCTACTGAAAATCCTCAGCGTCATTTTAAATTACAACACAAGAGCTCCTCTTCCCACTTTCATCAAGGGTCTCATTCCTGTAGAAGGATGAATTTTTAAAGACAGAATGAAATATTTCTCAGCAACTTGTAGAGAATAATGCCTCACTTTCTGCTAAAATACTGTCTGGACCATTTTCAATTAGCACATGTATCACCCTTCATCAGGGGTGCTTTTCTTTTAGGTGAGAGATTATGTTTGGATTAAAGTATTTTTGACTCTGACTTTCAATATATTCTCTTTCATGTCTCAGTTTCTCTTCAATGTGCTTCAACCTGTCTTGGATGAGTGGCTGAAACTTAAGGGCCTGTCCCACTTAGGCGATTTTTTTGGCGACTGCCGGCGACTGTCAAAGTCGTAGCAGATCGCCAAAATTTTATTTTCCCGATGACAATGACCACGACAATGCCGAGTCAGGTCGAGATTACACCGTCTTCGGAAACATCGCGAAATTCCCACGCTGTCAATGCTTCTCCGGCGTCCTGATTTTCACTGAAATCACTGACAAGTCGGTAAGTACTTGAGAGTTTTGAACTATAACATCTTGTATGGGTTACTTAAAAACCAAGCTTCACTGTAACAAGGAATAAACCGGGTTTACTTCCAGTTTTACTAATAGCAGTATTAAAAATAATAATTTAAAAAGTGATTAAGTGGATTTTTGTGAAAAGTATGTGGGCATTCTTTGAAAATGTACGGGAGATGCATATCTGGTTTCTGGGTTGCATATCTGGGTTGGTAGCCCACTTTAAATGTAATGGCTGATGGCCATAAACATCGCGAAAATTCCCACGCTTACCTGACCGTCAAACTGTCGCCCGACCTGTCAAATGTCCTGATGGTAAATAAATTGGTTAAACACAAGCATTTTATGGTATTTGTAAATGACTTTACTAATTTTAATATTATGTGCTTCTAACTGCATCTAAGAGAACCTAACAAACCTGGGGCCAGCTTGCGACAGCGCCCGCAATAAGCAACGATACCTGCCGACAAGCCAGCTGTTGCCGAGAAATTTCAAACCGGATGATTTCTCAGCGACGCGCTGAGATTCACTACGATTTTTGGAAGACTCCTCACGATCATGCCCAAGACACCCCGGCGAACTGTCGGCAACAGCCTAGTCGCCGGCAGTCACCTGAAATTCACATTAGGCAGGGAAATTCACATTAGGCAGGAAATGGTGTTGGTTAGACTGATGGGACTGGAGGCTGATAAATCCCCAGAGCCTGATGGTCTGCATCCCAGGGTACTTAAGAAGGTAGCTCTAGAAATTGTGGACGCATTGGTGATCATTTTCCAATGTTCTATAGATTCAGGATCAGTTCCTGTGGATTGCAGGGTAGCTAATGTTATCCCACTTTTTAAGAAAGGAGCAAGAGAGAAAACGGGAAATTATAGACCAGTTAGTCTGACATCAGTGGTGGGGAAGATGCTGGAGTCAATTATAAAAGAAGAAATTGCAGAGCATTTGGATAGCAGTAACAGGATCGTAGCACATGGTATTGGGGGTAGGGTACTGACATGGATAGAAAATTGGTTGGCAGACAGAAAGCAAAGAGTGGGGATAAATGGGTCCCTTTCAGAATGGCAGGCAGTGACTAGTGGGGTACTACAAGGCTCGGTGCTGGGACCACAGCTATTTACAATATACATTAATGACTTGGATGAAGGGATTATAAGTACCATTAGCAAATTTGCAGATGATACAAAGCTGGGTGGCAGTGTGAACTGTGAGGAAGATGCTATGAGGTTGCAGGGTGACTTGGAGAGGTTGTGTGAGTGGGCGGATGCATGGCAGATGCAGTTTAGTGTGGATAAGTGTGACGCTACCACTTTGGTGGTAAGAATAGGAAGGCAGATTATTATCTGAATGGAGTCAAGTTAGGAAAAGGGGACGTACAACGAGATCTGGGTGTCCTTTCAGTCACTGAAAGGAAGCATGCAGGTACAGCAGGCAGTGAAGAAAGCCAATGGAATGTTGGCCTTCATAACAAGAGGAGTTGAGTATAGGAGCAAAGAGGTCCTTCTGCAGTTGTACAGGGCCCTAGTGAGACCGCACCTGGAGTACTGTGTGCAGTTTTGGTCTCCAAATTTGAGGAAGGATATTCTTGCTATTGAGGGCGTACAGCGTAGGTTTACTAGTTTAATTCCCAGAATGGCGGGACTGTCATATGTTGAAAGACTGGAGCGGCTACGCTTGTATACACTGGAATTTAGGAGGATGAGAGGGGAAATTATCGAAATATATAAGATTATTAAGGGGTTGGACACGTTAGTGGCAGGAAACATGTTCCCAATGTTGGGGGAGTCCACAACCAGGGGCCACAGTTTAAGAGTAAGGGGTAGGCCATTTAGAACGGATACGAGGAAACACTTTTTCAGTCAGAGTTGTAAATCTGTGGAATTCTCTGCCTCAGAAGGCAGTGGGGGCCAATTCTCTCTATGCATTCAAGAGAGAGCTAGATAGAGCTCTTAAGGATAGCGGAGTCAGGAGGTATGGGGAGAAGGCAGGAACGGGGTACTGATTGAGAATGATCAGCCATGATCACATTGAATGGTGGTGCTGGCTCGAAAGGCCGAATGGCCTCCTCCTGCACCTATTGTCTATTGTCTATCGTCTAAAATCGCCTAAGTGGGACAGGCCCTTAACATACATTAAGATCTCCATAGACCCCCATGAGACTATCCATTTGTTAGCACCACTGAAGCCTTTTTTTCTTTCAAAATGTATATATATTGACAGGACAATTGACGTGAGTGTCAAAAGTTTTAAATTCTTGGGGGTGCACATCTCTGAAGATCTTTTCTTGACCCAGCACATTAATACAATTAATTATAAAGAAAGCCCATCAACACCTCGACAGTGAGAAAGAGGTAGAAAAAAAGGACAAATAACAATTTAGTTGGCAGCACGGTGCCGCAGCGGTAGAGTTGCTGCCTTGCGGCGCCAGGGACCCGGGTTCGATCCTGACTACGGGCGCTGTCTGTACGGAGTTTGTACGTTGTACCCGTGACCTGCGTGGATTTTCTCAGAGATCTACAGTTTCCTCCCACACTCCAAAGATGTACAGATTTTTTGGTTAATTGGTATGGTATAAATGTAAATTGTCCCTTGTGCGGGTAGAATAGTGTTAGTGGGTGGGGATCGCTGGTCGGCGCAGATTCGTTGGGCCATAGGGCTTGTTTCCGCGCTGCATCTCTAAGCTAAACTGAACTAAACTAACTCGCATCATATGGTTGGATTCATGTAAGAGGTCCGTGGATATTGTTGTCTAAAAAAATGTACACTCCTCCAGGGATATTTATTCAGTCGGTTACTTTCAACTTATAGTGCGGTTGATGACCTTGATGTATGCATCAGCAACTGAGTGAAGTCATGAAAAGCCTGACTACAGGTGTGTCGAGAGGTGTGTCTTTATGTGTTCAGCTGGTTGCTCTCAGACTCAAGGGTTTTGAAATGCAAATGTTTAAATGTTAAAAGCAAACAAAAAACACATCAAAGTCACAAAGATGTAATTTGCAATTATCAAACGGTGACGTTTTGGGTTGAGACACTTCTTCAGTCTCAGTCTGAAGAAGGGTCTCGACCCGAAATTTCACCTATTAATGTTGCCAGGGATGCTGACTGACCTGATGGGTCCTTCTGCAGTTGTATAGGGCCCTGGTGAGACCACATCTGGAGTATTGTGTGCAGTTTTGGTCTCCTAATTTGAGGAAGGACATCCTTGCTATTGAGGCAGTGCAGCGTAGGTTCACGAGGTTAATCCCTGGGATGGCGGGACTGCCATATGAGGAAAGATTGGAAAGACTGGGCTGGTATTCACTGGAGTTTAGAAGGATGAGAGGGGATCTTATGGAGACCTATAAAATTATAAAAGGACTGGACAAGCTAGATGCAGGCATGGATTACCTGATTGTGGATGATCAGCCATGATCACAATGAATGGTGGTGCTGGCTCAAAGGGCCAAATGGCCTCCTCCTGCACCTATTTTCTATGTTTCTATGTTTTCAGCGCTTGTTTCCATTTGAAAAAACAATTTGCCCAAGGGAGATGACTCCTATAAACCTCTGACAATGAGATAATTATTGCAGATATTTTCTTTTTTTTAATCATTTGCTGGTTCTCTTATTTCAGTCCCTTCTGAGTAAGATCCGTGTACAGATTTCCAAAGACTCAGAGTCTTTTTTTTTTACAAAAGGTTAAATAAAATGTAAGCGAATCACGAATTTTAAGAATATTTGAATAATACACACACCAAGAATGTACCTAGAACATATAACATAGAAAGCACAGAAACAGGCCTTTTGGCTCACAATGTCTGTGCCTAACATAATCCCCAAATAAACTAATCACATCTGCCTGCCTAACATAATAGCTAAATAAACTAATCTCACCTATCAATTCATTCTCTGCACATCCATGTGTTTATTTAAAAGCCTCTAAATAGCCACTCTGCCTCTCCCTCTGCCTCTACCCGTTGCACATTCCAGGTACCCATCACCGTCTGTGTAAAATACTTGCCACAGACATCTCGTTTAAACTTTGCCCCTCTATCCTTAAAGCTGTTTGATATTTCCATTCTAGGAAAAAGGTTTTGACTGTCTACCCTATCTATGCCTCTCATAATTTCATATACCTATCAGATCTCCCCTCAACTGGCATTCCAGAGAAACTTTAGCTTGAAGGATAGGAAATGTCAACATGAACATCTGCCTGTATTGTGGGGATGTCCTCCAGTCACGATCTGCACTGTCATCTAAATATCCTTCTTTGACCCCTCTGGAATTTCTTATCCACATGCAGCTCTAAGACGAGCCAACCAACAGTACATGATCAGCTTCCATGCTACAACGCCGGTCCCTCTTGATCACCATTCCTGACCTCAGCACCATGCTGCCAAACAACCTATTTGACTTGAAGTCATGACTGAATTGTGGCATTCTTCAGTCACGTATCTGATTTCTTAAGCCATTATTCCTGATTCCTGGCATTAAACTGCTTGGGCAGAAACAGAATCATCCCTCTTTGGATGCTCCCTCGTGTTAGATCAGATGTCATGAAACTATGGCCATCTGTTTGAACGGAGCTGGCTTTTGAATCTGCATATAGAAACATAGAAACATAGAAAATAGGTGCAGGTAGGCCATTCGGCCCTTCGAGCCTGCACCGCCATTCAATATGATCATGGCTGATCATCCAGCTCAGTAACCTGTACCTGCCTTCTCTCCATACCCCCTGATCCCTTTAGCCACAAGGGCCACATCTAACTCCCTCTTAAATATAGCCAATGAACTGGCCTCAACTACCTTCTGTGGCAGAGAATTCCACAGACTCACCACTCTCTGTGTGAAGAAATGTTTTCTCATCTCGGTCCTAAAAGACTTCCCCCTTATCCTTAAGCTGTGACCCCTAGTTCTGGACTTCCCCAATATCGAAGGTATCACAAAATGCTGGAGTAACTCAGCAGGTCAGGCAGCCGAATCTACATTCTATATATTGTATTAGGAAGAAAGTTTACTTTAACCACTGCAACACTGAGGTATGGAAAGAGGTGGGCAATGCCTCCTTTCAATGAAAACAGAATAATTGTGATTGTACAATAATCACCAACTGCTTTTACTGACTTTCTTTATTTTCTGACTTTTATTTTTAATATTTTCATTAAATTGAACTCCCACTTTGCTCATGGAGTCATATACAACATGGAAACTTGTCCTTCCTCTCCGTTGGATTGTAACCTTGTTGTGGTCGGGGAGCTTGTGTGTCTCAGTGACCCCTAGAGCTATGCCAGCGGGAGATACGTCTCCTGTTAGGGTTTCCCATGCTGGACAGGTCGAAGGGTTGAGACGAGACGAAGAGCGATCCACTGGTCCTCCAGGTTAGGGGTTGAACACAGGGCTAACAACCCCGCCTCGTAAAACGAATATGTTACGGAAACAACAACTGAAGGAATCAAGACTACTGGGCATGACGGACTTCCAGGACTATCGTCAGACGCTAGGATGAATGTCAATGGTGAAAGCCGAAAGGAAGCCACTGGCAGGAAGGTGGAAGTTCTGAATGCCAAACATAAGACTAGGTTAGGATTTTGGAATGTACGAACAATGTACGACACAAGTGACATGAGAGATGAGACGCTACAACCTTGACATTCTTGGAGTAAGCACAAGTGACATGAGAGATGAGACGCTACAACCTTGACATTCTTGGAGTAAGCAAAAGCAGATAGACGGGATCAGGGAGACTTAGGACCAGCACAGGTGAGACAGTGTTGTACTCAGGAAGGGATGACGAGAATCACAGAGAAGGAGTAGCCATCCTTTTAAAGAAAGGAGTAGAAAATAGTTTGATAGAGTGGAAACCTGTCAATAGTAGACTCATGAAGATCAGAATGAAGGGGAGGCAAATTAATACAACCATCATCCAGTGTTACACCCCTATAAACGATAGTGATGATAGTGTTAAGGATGAATTCTATGAGCAACTACAGGCTGAGTTAGAAAACAAACCAAGACATGACACTGAATCACCAACTAAGGAGGACATTGTTATAGCCATTAAGTCCCTTAAAAGTGGAAAAGCCCCTGGCCAAGATAACCTCAATGTAGAACTGTTTAAGGCAGACCCAGAACTTGCAGCCAAAGTATTTGTACCACTTTTCACAGCTATTTGGGAAAGAAAGGAGATATCTGACGACTGGTCAGAAGGAGTCATCATTAGGATCATGACCAAAGAAAGGCAACTCGAGAGTGTAACAATTGGAAAGGGATCACTCTTCTATCCATTCCAAGCAAGGTTCTGGTAAAGATTATAATACAACGTACCTCAGAAGCAGTAGACAAACAGCTCAGGAAAGAGCAAGCAGGATTTTGTGGTGGGAGGGGATGCATTGACCAGATATTTGCCCTGTGTAACATTATAGAACAGTGCACAGAATGGCAGAGAGAGATATACATCAACTTTGTTGATTTCAAGAAAGCATTTGACAGCATCCACTGGGACAGTCTCTGGGGCATATTACGAATGTATGGAATCCCACAACACATAGTCGAAGTAATTAAGAGCTTCTACGCCAACTTCTCTTGCAGAGTAGGGACTAGTAACCACACATTCCAGGTGAAGACAGGAGTTCGACAAGGGTGTGTGATGTCAGCGCTACTCTTCAATATTGCTATTGACTGGGTGATGCGTCAGACAACCGAAGATCAAGCAAGAGGCATTCGATGGACCCTCTTCTCAACATTGGAAGATCTTGATTTTGCTGATGACATAGCTCTGGTCTCCCACACTTACAAACACATGCAGGAAAAAAGCATCCCATCTTAGTGACTTTGCACAACAAATTGGCTTGATAAACCAGAAAAAATCTGAATTAATGACACTAAACATCCAAAACCCCTTACCAATCCAAGTGAATGGAAACGACCTTCCCATAATTGAGGAGTTTATTTATCTTGGTAGTAAAGTCAGATACGATGGCGGAGCACAAAATGACATTAAGAACCGGTTAAGCAAGGCTAGGAATGTTTTCAGAATGCTACAAAATGTATGGAAGTCCCATCAATACAGCACCAAGACGAAGCTGAAGATATACGGGAGCTGTGTCCTCTCCACCCTCTTATATGGCTCGGAATGCTGGAGAATGACAGAGAGTGACATCAACCAGCTGTCAGTCTTCCATACGAAGAACCTGAGAAGAATCCTTGGAATATGTTGGCCAAACACCATATCCAACCAAGATCTCCTTGCTCAATGCCAGCAAGAGAGTATGGATACCATTGTGTGGATATGGATATAGATGGTATGGAGAGTATGGATACCCCATCATCATGAGAAAGCACTGGAACTGGATTGGCCATATACTGAGAAGAGAACCAGACAGCATCCTAAGAATAGCCCTGCACTGGACACCAGAAGGGAAAAGGAAAAGAGGGAGACCCAAAACCACATGGCGTCGAACTGTAGAGGAGGAAATGAAAACTATGGAATTGACCTGGGGTAGTGTCCAGAAACTAGCCCAGAACAGACAGGAGTGGAGGACCTTTGTTGTTGCCCTACATGCCAGGAGCATAATGGGCAGTAAGTAAGTAAGTAAACATGTCCTTCAGCACAACTTACCCACATTGATCAACATGCCCCGTGTACACGTCCCACCTACCTGCATTTGGCCCATAACCTTCTAAACCTTTCCTATCCATGTACCATGTACCAAATTTATTTTAAATGTTGTATCTCCTATTCTTCATTGATAATGCCAGAAACTTGTCAAGAATTTATTATATCCTAACTCGTCTGATCTGTTTGCTAATTTTTATTTCCATTGATCAACATTGACTCCATGTTTCTGTGTAGATTAAATTTATAACATTAGTCCCCATTAATCTATGTGTCAAATGCTAATCTTTGCACCTCCTCCAAATGTATATTATCACCTTGGCTGCCAGTTCTGGTTTATTGTGCATCCCTGAGACTATCATCACCTCCACCCACATCCAAAAGCAGTCCTCATGCAAAACCTAACACAGTCAGTTAATCCCTTCTAAAAGCAATGTTTTCTGACAGTCAGGGACTGTTCTCAATAGCCCTTGACTCTAGTTTTCTACCATTGCACCTCTCACTTAGTAAACACTGCCAGTACATTGTGATGACGCAACAACTCAAGTCTGCTGCACTTAGAGTCATAGAGTCATATAGCGTGGAAGCAGGCCCTTTGGTCCAACTTGCCCATGCTTACCAACATACCCCATCCAGACTAGTTCAACCTGCCTGTGTTTGGCCCACATCCTTCCAAACCTGTCCTATCCATGTACCTGTCCAAATGTATTTTAAATGTTGTGATAGTGCATGCCTCAACTACCACCTCTGACAGCTTGTTCCATATACCTAATACTTTGTGTAAAAGCTTGCACCTCAGTTTACTATAAAATCTCCCCCCCCCCCCCTTATCTTAAACATATGTTCCCTGGTTCTTGAACATAGAGAACCTATTTTGGGTACAAGACTATACATTTACCCTATCTAATCCTTGCATGTTTTTATACACTTCTTTAAGATCCCCTCTCATCCTCCTGTGCTCCAAGGAATAAAGTCCAAGCTAGCTCAAACTCTCCCTGTTAAATTCAGGCCTTCGAGTTCTGGCAACATCCATGTAAATCATCTCTGCACCCTTTACAGCTTAACTACATCTTTCCTACAACAGGGTGACCAAAACTAAACAGAATACTCTAAATGTGGCCTCGCCAATGTCCTGTATAATTGTAACATGACCTCCCTAAGTTTATACTCAATACTCTGACTGCTGAAGCCTTCTTGACCACCCTATCTACCTGTGACACCACTTTCAAGGAACTATATACCTTCACTCCTAGATCCTAGATCCCTCTGCTCTACAACACTCCCCAAAGACTTCCCAAAATGCAACACCTCACTCTTCTCTGTATTAAACTCCGTTAACCATTCCGCCTGCCCACCCGATCAAGATCTTGCTGCGATTTTTGACAACCATCTTTGCTATCTACGATACCACCCACCTTAGTATCATCTGCAAACTTACTAATCATGCCTTGTACATTCTCATCCAATCATGAAAAAAGATGACAAACATTAATGGTCCTTCACCAAACCCTGAGGCACACCACTAGTCACAGGCCTCCATTCCTGAAAAACAACCTTCCACCATCACCTTCTGCTTCCTTCCATGAAGATAATTCCACCTAAATACATGTATATCTAATCCCTCAGAATACTCTTGAGTAACTTTCCAATTATAGATGTTAGACTCACTGGCTTGTAGTTTCCAGGCTTTTCCTTACAGCCCTTCTTAAAAAGAGCCACAACATTTGCCACCCCCCAGTCCACCGGCACATCACCCCTATTTAATGACTCATAAATCTCAGCCATGACACCTGTATTTTCCTCTCAAGCTTCCCACAGTGTCCTCAGATATACCTAATCAGGCCTGGGAGACTTGTATACCTTCATACATGTTAGGACTTTCAGAACCTCCACAACCATAATACTGACTGCCCGCAAGACACTTCCATTGACTGCCCCAGGTTTCATGGCCCTCATATTTTTTCTCCACGGTGAAAACAGAGAAGAAATACTCATTGAGAACCTTGCCAAACTCCTGTGGCTCCACACAGAGTTGAACCCTTTGATTCCTGAGGGGCCCTGTTCTCTCTCTGGTTATGCTTTTTCCCTTAATGTACTTAAGTCAGATACTTTAGATTCAGAAAAGCCTGTCCATTCCCATAGTTTTAGAGATGTTACACTGCTGGGGCAGCACTGGCCTGAGCAATTCTTCATAATCTCTGTTCAGTTAAAAAAAAAGCAGAGTTTTCATGCTATGAAACCTGCCTCAAAGTTGTCTTTATTTGAACTCTGAGCATGTTGAGACCAGTCACAAGAGCATCTTTAGAAGTGAAGCCCGAGGCCCTATGACAGTAATGTGAGCATTCATGAGCGATATTCTTAATGTGACCAAGTCTTCTGCTGATCCATGCTCCACTGCACATGCCACAAGAATTGGCATGCACTCTATGATAGATTGTACTACAGACAACTGCTCATTCACCACTGCACTCATTATGTTGGTAGACTCTATGCCAGACCTCACAGTGTATTCTGCATTGACACAAGTAAATTGCTACACATTCAGTTCTGCTTAAGCAGCATTTGCAAGCAGCCATGGTGAAACCTGAACGTTGCAGTTTCAGCAACGACAGGAATAGTTCCAGATTTCTAGTTATTAAGTGACTGGGCTCGCTCGTCTTTAGCTGTCTGATGAAAACCGTACTGAACCTCACAATCTAGATCATGTGTGACATGGAGGAATGCGTTGCCTGGGCTTGAATGCCTTCTCCAGAAATAATTGGTATCTCCCTTTCCAAGTTAAAAGAAAATCATATCCCTATCTTATTAGTTTCCAACAAATATTATTCCCACATATACCATATTTTCTGATTATATTCCATGACTCCCTCTAACGTCACTCAAGTCAAAGTTGAGTTTACAGGTGATTTCATCTCCAAGTTTGAAAAGATCTAATCGCTGATACATACATGTTCCAATTGTTCATATTCAATTCCATTACCATTACCACTTTCAGCGGGCATGGGAAACACTGGGTTATTTTAGACCCAGTTCAGCCTAGGTGCTCATGCAGTCACATGATGCACTATGGGACTTTTTGACTAACCCTATTAGTCAATCTCCATCAATTCATATATTACAGACAATAGCACAATCAAGAGAAGACACAAAGTGCTGGAGTAACTCAGCGGGTCAGGCAGTATTCCTGGAGAACATGGATTGATGATGTTTGGAAACGATAGGTGAACATGGGCAGGTGAGGCGGGTTTTTTGATATGAAAATTTAGGCAGGTGCATGGATAGGACAGGTTTAGAGGGATACTAAACCAAGTGGAACCGTTGGGCCCATTCCTCGTAGAGAGGGAACAGGGAAGGGGAGAGGGTGTCACTGAGTGAGCCTGGACCCAAAGCCTCTCCTGTATTGGTGTAGCACCCTCAAACCCCCCACTCAATCCCCCTTATCCCCCCACCTCCCTCCACTGACCCACTCCATCCCCCAACCCCACCCCCACTTGTCCCTCCCCTGCCCCCACTCCCCAGCCCTGCCTCCACCCCCATTCCCCCCTCCACACTCCTACTCATCCCTCCCCCTCCCCTCACCCCCACCTCCCTCCCCTCCCCCACTCCCACGCTCTCCTCTCCCCACCCCTACTCTACCCCACCCCCCTTCCCCCCACCCCCACTCTCTCTTCCCCCACCCCCACTCTTCCCTCCTTCCGACCCCCACTCTCTCCTGCCCCCCACTGACCCCTTCCTCCCCACCCCCACCCCCACTCTCTCTTCCCCCCACCCCCACTCCCCCCTACCCCCACCCTCCCCTCCACCCATTCGGCCGCCACGCCCACTCCCCTCCGTGGAGCCGTTGGCTTCGAAAGGCATTTACCAGTGCCCGTGTGTTCAAAGCTGACTGCCGACGAGCGAGTCTCCGCCGGGGCCGAGCGAGAGGCGAGGTGCGAGGGGAGAGGGGGGAGGGGAGAAGGAATGACTGAGCGCGGGCGGGTGGGCAGCGGCGCTGCCGGCGGCCATCTTGTTTTGGCGAGTGAGGAGCAAATGAAGTCGAACGTAGCCCATTGTGACATCATACACTGAGGACTTTCAGAAAATGGGTTAGAAAGTGAATTTTTAAACTTTAAAATGTCTGTAACTTTTAAAATGTAGCTTCAATTTGAATGAGAGTTATTAGACATTATGCGCAGGATAATGGTGAGTAACATGGTGCAAGACTTGTGGCGCTACGGTGTACCGTTTTGGCTGTGCGAAGCACTAAGTTATGACACAAACAAACACAGAGTCTTAGTAATAGATAGATAGATAGATAGATAGATAGATAGATAGATAGATAGATAGATAGATAGATAGATAGATAGATAGATAGATAGATAGATAGATAGATAGATAGATAGATAGATAGATAGATAGATAGATAGATAGATAGATAGATAATAGAAGATAGAAAGATAGATAGATAGATAGATAGATAGATAGATAGATAGATAGATAGATAGATAGATAGATAGATAGATAGATAGATAGATAGATAGATAGATAGTCCAAACGCAGGCAGGTGGGACTAGTACGGATGGGATATGTTGATCAGTGTGGGCAAGTTGAGCCGAAGGGCTTGTTTCCACACTGCATGACTCTATGACAATGATCAGCAGATGGTTGGACAAAGGCCAGAGATGAAAAGTCATAAAGCGTGAGACAAAAGGATTGAAGAGTTATGAATAAGAACCAAGGAGAAAACTCTCCATTCACAGAAACATGTGGACAACATACAATAGTTGCTGTTCAGGACCAACCAACACAACCTATGGAATTTGCTTCAGAGTTTCCTTCGTGTGATGTCCCATCATTTGATCCATATCGCTCGAAACATCTTCGATCCACGTGCCTGTCTAAAAAAAATTTAAATGTTGTAATTGTACCCGCCTCTATCAATTCCTCCCACAACATGTTCCACATCCCACCACCCTCAGTGTGAAACCCTTATCCCTCATCTCTCTGTTAAATCTTTCCCCTCTCACCTTAGTTGGGACCCAACTAAGCCAGTGAGGCCCATGAGAGGAACCATATATTTTTATGCAGTCATAATTGCAATACACTTGCTCTGGTCTCACAGGGAAGTGTGGATTAAAACGTCTTGCCTTTCATTTTATTTCAGCTTCCGTTTTGAAAAAATTTCCCTCTACAGCCATTAACAATTTATCGAATTGACTTTCCTAGTTCATTAAAGAACCCTACTTATACCCACGATCTTCATTTCAAAATGTTCATAGCCAAGTGTTTAACATGTGATTTTTGTTTTGATCTTTTTTTTCTTTTAATTTTGTTATAATGTTGAACCTTTTTTCAGTCACGTAACTATCTCCATCACTTTTCTCTTTCTTTTCGGGTATCAACGCGAAGCCTTACCTACCAGTTTCCAAAGTATTCTCGTCCCCTTGGGTCGACACGTGTTCAGCCTAACCACCCAGAACCAAGTGAAGTGCTTTTTCCTTTCTTGTTGCAGTAGTCCTGGATTATTGATACAATTCTTCCCCTTTCTCACCTTTAACAATTCTTTTTTTTTCTTGCATAAAGTACAATTATGACTCTTGTTGAAATTAAGGTTCACTATTTAAAAAAGAATTGTTGACATGAATGAGCAGAGAATCTGATCAGTTGTGTCTACCTAAATTCTCTCATCTTGGTGCTATAATGTTGTTTAAATTACAGTATTATGTGTAAATAAATCCACATTTGATAACATAATGTCTTCAATAAACGTATAAACACAAAATGCAGAGGCGATAGGTGATATTTTATTTATAAGACAAAACACTTAAACTATTTACAAGTTAAGTTTCTAAGCCGTTTGTCAGAATAAATGTTCCAATCAATCTATTAAAATATAATATTGTTACAAAACAAGCCAATCGTGCGACTCACCTGTTGAATCAGAATCACAGAATGAGCATGCACAAAGATATACAGTGAACAGAATGTCCCTGCTTAAAGCCACACTGCAGATAACTTTCACTCTTATCTATATACTTTGAAGATTTAAATCATTTATAAAATATCAAAGCTAGCTCTGCAGTGTCTGGGAAGGGGGACCCAAAGTGAAAGAGTAAGGAGACTGAAAATCTGTGTGATCTACCCCTAATGCAAAGTGATCAAAGGGAGTGTGAGGCAGACAGAATGTGCATAGGAAAGGAAAATAGCAGGAGTGATAAAAGGAAGCCCTAAAGACAAACTGACACAGTGGGAAATTATCCAAAAGCAAAAATATTGCAGATATCTGGAATGAAAACTGGATGGGCTGGACAAGACACCAACAGGACATGTAGCAGTTGTGGAGAGAGGGTCAGTTAATGTTTGAGGTTGACGACCTTTCATTGGAAAGTGTGAACTAATGCAGATTACATAAAGTTGAGTTCATGCAAGGATATTTTCTCAGCACGATATGATCACTGAATATAAAATGGGAAGCAGCTGAATTATACCAAGGAATATTTAATGTTAAAAAAAACTATTTCCAAAACCTTGCAAATAACTTTTTGCAAAGTTATCTTTGAAAAATCAACTGAATATTACCTATTAATGTATTAGTTTATTCAATTCATAATTGTTAAAATATAAATGATACATGAAAGTAAGTTATGAGAATTATCCATAAAATGAGTGCAGATTGGTTTATTAAAAATAGTCACATAGGTACAATTCCCAATTTCTCTAATTTCTCATAATTTATATTAAATATGAATAGCAGGTGATTATATGTATCAAAATGACAACTGGCAAAGCTACTGTCTTATTCTTGTAATCTGAATGGATGGAAATTCAAATTCTGATCTTTCAAATATCTCCTCTTTCACTTCATTTATACTGTTTAAATCAAATTATTTAATTAGTGGTAATTTGTGGGAGAAATCTGATGTAAACAAGCTAAGACAATGACAATATTGTGTGCAATAATAAAAAAGCGTAGAAAATGCTGGAAATACTCAGCAGGCTAGGCTGCATCTCTGGTAAGGGAAACAGATTTAATGTTTTAAAGCTGACCCGCTGAATATTTTCAGCATTTTCTGTTTTCAATATAAATTTACAGCATCTACATTTTTGTTGTTGTTATTTTCAATCATATTATGTGCTTGGGTTAATGCACATTAAACTTTTTAAACTCTCCCCATATCTTCCCTTCCCCTTTATTGGGGGGGGGGAGGGAAAGTTTGTGAAAGTGGAAGAGTATGATGGATTGTGATGAAAGTTGGGGGTATGATGGATTAAAACAGAGCCTCAGCCATTTAAAAATGGCTTTATTGTATTTTCAGAGTGAAAGAGACCATCCACTGCAAGTCATAATGAATGCAGATTATGCAGATTAGGCAGAGGGTAGTGAAGAAACAATACATTGCTGAAGGTATCACAAAATGCTGGAGTAACTCAGCAGGTCAGGCAGCATCTCAGGAGAGAAGGAATGGGTGACGTTTCGGGTCGAGACCCTTCTTCAGTCTGAAAACTCAAAACGACCCGAAACGTCACCCATTCCTTCTTTCCTGAGATGCTGCCTGACCTGCTGAGTTACTCCAGCATTTTATGATACCTTCGATTTGTACCAGCATCTGCAGTTATTTTCCTATACATTGCTGAATCTCACTGAATGTCTGCCTTGTCCTGTTTGGCACTACTTGATACCAACTCCAGGAGTCAGCATTACCATATAACTGCCAGGTAATGGTAGTGCACAATGTTCAACAGCAATTCACAAGAAAGTAATATGGAAGAATAAAGGACATGGTAAGAATGTCAGGGTTGTCAGGGAAAGTTAAGATGGAAAGTTAGATCAATCACGATTGGCGGAGTAGACGTGATGGGCCGAATGGCCTAATTCTGTTCCTATCACTTATGAGCTTATGAAGTCCTTTTGTGTATTTGCCAAGCACATTGGGCTTAGAGTTATGGTGCACTGGTGTGGAAGGAACGAATGTTCATGATGGTGAATGGGGTGCCGATTGTGCACTTGCATTGTCTTGGATAGTGTTGAGCTGTGTGCTGGATGGAGCTGCATCAATTTTTAAAATTTAGTTTAAGGCCCTTCGGCCCAATGGGTTCATGCCGACCCTGCACATTAATACTATCATACACACACTAGGGACAATTTCTACACTTACCAAGCAATTAACCTACACATCTGTACGTCTTTGGAGTGTGGGAGGAAACTGAGGATCTCGGAGAAAACCCACGCAGGTCACAGGGAGAATGTACAAACTCCCATAGTTGGGATCGAACCCAGGTCTCTGGCACTTTGGTAAATCTTTAATTGTCCCTAGCGTGTGGGACGGTGTTAGTGTACGGGGTGATCACTGGTCAACGTAGACTTGCGCGCCTGTTTTTGCTCTAATGTCTAAAGTCTTTCGTTTCTGCCATTGCAAGTCTGATATTGGTCGATTTAGGCAGCCTCACCCAGTGCCAAATTTAGTAAGAATATGAGATTAAATGAAATAGGAACAAGAGTCCACCCACTATCCTTTGAACTTGCTCCACCCTTCAATAAGATCTCGGCTGATCTGATCATGGCTGTATTCCCTGCACCAACTGCTGGAAAGGGTGGCATTCATTTATCACTTAATTTAGAGGGTGCAGTTACTGGGGATGAAGTGGGAGGCAAAGTGAAGCCAGGAGAGGAGCAATAACAGGGGTCTGCAGTAACTGCCCGTACCCAGTGTGATATTTGACGATGCGGTGATGTTGTGAATCATGTCGTAATCCTGTTGCTATTTAATGAAAAGAAGATTACAGTTCTGGCCATGTTGATTAAGGCAGAATTTGTGTCTGGACAGCATTTCACAGAAATCGTACCAAAACTATGGACAACACGTCCACTCCCTGACAATAAAGGTCATTAGTTCCTAAGTTATAGGAGCAGAATTAGGCTATTCGGCCTATTGAGTCTGCTCTGCCATTCAATCATGCCTGATCTGTCTATCCCTCCCAACCCTATTCTCCTGCCTTCTCCCCATAACCCCTGACACCCACAGTAATTAAGAATCTGTCAATCTCCACCTTAGAAATATCCAATGACTTGGCCTCCACAGCCTTCTGTGGCAATGAATTCCACAGATTCACCACCCTCTGACTAAAGAAATTCCTCCTCATCTCCTTTCTAAAGGTATGTCATTTTATTCTGAAGCTATGGCCACTGGTCCTAGACTCTCCCACTAGTGGAAACTAGTGAATCCTGGAAAATGTGAATCACTCTCCATGCTTTCCAGAACCATCTTTCAGTGAAGGCTGGTGCTGACCACAATGTGCCAGCACAATGTTTGACCAGACGTGAAATGGATGACTCAAGATCAAAATCTCAAACCTGCCACCAAGCTCATGGTTTATAGATTGTCAGGAAGCCCCATACGCATCTATGCTTTGGAGACATAGACAATATATAGTAAGCACCTCAAAGCAATGGAGAGGTATCACCAACACCAGTCCACAAGATTCCCCAAATCCACTGAAAGGAAAAACAAACCAATGTTACCATCTTCTCACAAACAAAGATCCCAGTGCTGAGGCTTTGATCGCATTGGAAGCAAACCTAACAACAGACTTCTGAAACCAGAACTTTACTCCGAGCTCCATTGCTGCTAGAGATTTACTGACATGCCGAGAAATTGCCTCAAGGGCTCCTTGAGTAAAATGTATTATCCCCAGCAGCTCTTGGGAACTCCTACTTTGACAGCTGAGAATGGTGCAGGAGCATTCAGAAAGTCACCGAGAATCTCAAGTCCTAATGACAGGAGCATGTGGTGAACACTTAAAAGCAGGGGAAAGAACACAGATCATTTCAAACAACATGTGAATCCTGCCAAGCGCTTACTGCCCCATTGTGGATCCCACAGCTACCCCAGACGTGGTGGAAGGGAGTCACCCTCAACTCCAAGGGGCTGCCTAAGAAGATGAAGGGAAAAGAGAAGGCCGCACACAGGAAACTTTGGCTTGCTACTTGACTGATCTTCCATTTATCTTGCACCAGGTGCTTTAAATAATGAAGTAATGAAATTGGCGCACTTCACAAACAACCCACATCTGATGTGGAACTCTGCAGACTGCTTTAAAGGATATGCTGTTGCTTAAGCCAGAGCTACTGCGTGTTCTTGGCAATCCTTTTTTGAAGTTTATTTTTCTTTGAGCATGTCCTTGTTATGCTGAGCTCGTTTAAACGGTTCAATCAGATTTGGCTTCCTGGGGATTTTGCAAGGCAATTTGGTTGCTTTGATTTTATGCAAACATTTCAAACGTGTTCTGACACCATGAAAAAGATTACAAACATATTGAGCACAATAACAGATCAAACCTAAAAGACAATTAAATTAAACAACAGTAGAAAAAAATGGAAAAGTATACTTACAAGTCTCTATTTTAAAAAATGTAGCAATGTCTACATCAATTTCTTTCTCTCTATCAAACAGTTAAAAGTAGGTATGATTGGTGCTGACTGGACAGCATTTAGATTTACTCACAACATCTCAGATGATAAAGAAATCCTTGCCAATTTCCAACAAGACTAGGGCAAGGTTTGTGTTTGTTTTTAATAAATTACAGGTAAAAGAAGTGATAGACAATGGCAGCCCCCATTAAGAGACAGTTTAACCACTTGTACATGACAAATTATGCCTCAAGATCCCCATCAATACCTTAGGGATCACTATTGACCAGGAACCTGACAGGATTAGCACATTAACAATATGCCGAACAGAGCAGGTCAGAGGCTGGGTATTCTGTAGTAACTGACTCCTGACTCCACCATCTTAATAGCACACACCAGGAATATGATGGGATAAATGTGAGGTTATCCACTTTGGTGGTAAGAACAGGAAGGCAGATTATTATCTGAATGGTGTCAAGTTAGGAAATGGGGAAGTACAAAGAGATCCGGGTGTCCTTGTTCATCAGTCACTGAAAGTAAGCATGCAGGTACAGCAGGCAGTGAAGAAAGCTAATGGCATGTTGGCCTTCATGTCATGAGGAGGTGAGTATAGGAGCAAAGAGGACCTTTTGCAGTTGTACAGGGCCCTAGTGAGAACGCACCTGGAGTACTGTGTGCAGTTTTGGTCTCCAAATTTGAGGAAGGGCATTCTTGCTATTGAGGGAGTGCAGCATAGATTCACTAGGTTAATTCCCGGATTGGTGGGTCTGTCATATGTTGAAAGATTGGAGCGACTGAGCTTGTATACACTGGAATTTAGAACGATGAGAGGGGATCTTATTGAAACATATAAGATTATTAAGGGATTGGACACGCTAGAGGCAGGAAACATGTTCCCAATGTTGGGGGAGTCCAGAACCAAGTGCCACAGTTTAAGAATAAGGGGTAGGCCATTTAGAACGGAGATGAGGAAAAACGTTTTCACTCAGAGAGTTGTAAATCTGTGGAATTCACTGCCTCAGAAGGCAGTGGAGGCCAATTCTCTGGATGCTTTCAAGAGAGAGTTAGATAGAGCTCTTAATGATAGCGGAGTCAGGGGGTATGGGGAGAGGGCAGGAATGGGGTACTGATTGTGAATGATCAACCATGATCACATTGAATGGCGGTGCTGGATCGAAGGGCCAAATGGCCTACTCATGCACCTATTGTCTATTGTCTATTGTGTAGTGGAATACCTTTCAGTTGCCTGGATAAATGTAACTCCAACACCACTCAAAGGAGCTCAAAAGCATTCAAGTTAAAACAATCGGCTTGAATAGCATCTCATCCATTACCCTAAACTATCATTACTTTCATGCTATGGAGGTTTGTTTTGAAATATCACTTTCCAGTCCATGATCTCTGATGCAGCCCTTCATGGTGCGGCAATGATACACTTGTACTCCTTGCTATTTGGTGTTCACATTGTGATCTCTTGCTCATTAGAGAAACCAAATACAAATTGGGTGATCTCTATAGAGAACATCTTGTCACAGTTCAAAAGGTTGCCCCTCTGCTTCTAGTTGTCTGTCTCTTTAATTCTCCATCACACTCCCATTCTGACCTCTCTATCTTTGGCTTCATATGCTGATCTAATAACTTTCCAAGTAAGCTTGAGGAGCAGTATCGCATTTCCTCACTAAACATATAACTATCCTTAGGTTTCAATATTGAATTCAAGGATTTCAGAACTGGATAGTTCTGATGAAAGGTCAATGGAAATTTAGGAAGGAGAAACTTGTTTCACTAAACTATTGGAATTCTTTGAGAATATTGTTGATAACGATAGAACGGTGAATATGTGTATTTGGAATGTCAGAAGGCTTTCAATAAAGTTGCATGCAGGAAATTAGTGAACAAGGTTAGAGCACATGAAATTAGGGGTAGTGTACCAAGAAGGGTCTGAGCTATAGGGAGAGGTTGAGTAAGTTGGGATTCTATTCCTTGGAGCACAGGAAGATGAGGGATAATCTTATAGAGGTGTATAAAATAATGAGAGGTATAGATCAGGTAGATGCACAGAGTCTCTTGCCCTGAGTAGGTGAACCGAGGACCAGAGGACATAGGTTTGAGATGAAGAGGAAAATAAATCTGAGGGGTAACTTTTTCATACAAAGGATGGTGGGTGTATGGAATAAGCTGCCAGAGGAGGTAGTTGAGGCTGGGACTATCCCAACATTTAAGAAACAGTTAGACAGGATCATGGATAGGACAGGTTTCGAGGGATATGGACCAAACGCGGGCAGGTGGGACAAGTGTACCTAAGACATGTTGGCCGGTGTGGGCAAGTTGGGCTGAAGGGCCTGTATCCACCTGTATCACTCTATGACTCTATGACTCTAAGATAGAGATCTGGTTAGCCAACAGAACATAAAGAGTAAGAACAGACTGGTCCTGTTCCAACAGATTGGCAGGCTATAACAAGCAGCATGCCACAAGGATTGATACTGTTGCCTCAACTATTCATAATGTGTAATTATTATTTATCTAAGGGAACCAAATGTAATATTTCTGAGTTTAGTGAAGCCACAGAACTAAATAGGAATGTGAATAGTGATGAAGATGCAAAGGCACTTCAAGGAAATTTGGACCAGCTGAGTGCATAGGCAACAAGAAGACAGATGGAGTCCAATGTTTGGAAATTGTTAGGTTTTCCAGTTCAGTAAAAAAAAAACAGAATTACTGAGTATTTTTTTAAAATGATGATAGATCAATAAATATTGATGCTCTTGCACATAAATCACAGAAAACTAACAGGCAGGTGGGGCAGGCAATTCAGGAGGAAATGGTATATTGACCTTTATTGCAAGAGGATTTGAGTGCAAAAGCAAAGATATTTTGCTTCATTTGTGTAAGGTCTTGGTGAGATGCAACGAGAATCTTGTTGGTAGACACAAAATGCTGGAGTAATTCAGCGGGTCAGGCAGCATCTCTGGAGAGAAGGAATGGGTGACGGTTCGGGTCGAGACCCTTCTTCAGACTAATGTCAGGGGAGGGGGAGGGTCAAAGATAGAATATAGTCGGAGACAGTAAAACTAGTGGAAGAACAGGGAGGGGATGGAGAGAGAAAGCAAAGGCTATCTGAAGTTAGAGAAGTCAGTATTCAAACTGCTGGGGTGTAAACTACCCAAGCGAAATATGAGGTGCTGTTCCTCCAATTTGCGCTGGGCCTCACTCTGACAACGGAGGAGGCCCAGGACAGAAAGGTCAGATTGGGAATGGGAGGGGGAGTTGAAGTGCTGAGCCACCGGGAGATCAGTTAGGTTAAGACAGACTGAGCGGAGGTGTTCAGCGAAACGATCACCGAGCATGCGCTTTTTCTCGCCGATGAAAAGAAGTTGACAGCTGGAACAGCGGATACAGTAGATGAGGTTGGAGGAGGTGCAAGTGAACCTCTGCTTCACCTGAAAACTGTTTTGGTCCTTGGATGGAGTTGAGGGGGGAGGTAAAGGGACAGGTGTTGCATCTCCTGCCGTTGCAGGGGAAAGTACCTGGGGAGGGGGTGGTTTGGGTGGGAAGGAACGAGTTGACCAGGGAGTTTTGGAGGGAACGGTCTCTGCGGAAAGCAGAAAGGGGTGGAGATGGGAAGATGTGGCCAGTATTGGGATCCCGTTGGAGGTGGCGAAAATGTTGGAGGATTATATGCTGTATGCGACGGCTGATGGGGTAGAAGATGAAGACAAGGGGGACTCTGTCCTTGTTACGAATGGGGGGAGGGGAAGAAAGAGCGGAGCTGTGGGATATCGAGGAGATCCTAGTGAGGGCCTCCTCTATAATGGAAGAGGGGAACCCTCGTTTCCTAAAGAATGAGGACATCTCCGATGCCCTGGTATGGAACACCTCATCCTCGGTGCAGAAGCGGCGTAGATGGCGGAATTGGGAGTAAGGGATAGTCTTTACAGGAAGCAGATTGGGAAGTGTAGTCAAGATAACTATGGGAATCAGTAGGTTTGTAGTAGATGTTGATCAATAGTCTGATTCCTGTGATGGAGATGGTGAGATTTAGAAACGGTAGGGAGATGTCGGAAATGGTCCAAGTGAATTTGAGTGCAGGATGGAAATTAGTGGTGAAGTTGATGGTCAGTGATTGCATGGGTACAGGAGGTAGCACCAATGAAGGCGTCAATGTAGCAGAGGTAATTAGGTTTCAAATTTTCAGAAACCTAATTTGCCTATATTTTAGTTTCAACATTGTTTGTTTTTTCATTCCTTTGTCTTCATTCATTTCCTCCTATTTATTTCTCCTTGAGAAAATAACCTCCAATTAACAAGCCTTCCCTATCATTCCTCAGCTAGTACCACCTTCTTTGCGCAATTCAATCTCTCTTTGTCTCCATCCTAAGTTATTTATTTTGTTCTCCCCAATATGCCCCTTGGACCCTGCCCTCACTCTTCTCCGCAAATTGAAACATGGTTGTCTTTTAACCAATTCTGCAAATTACCTGAAGCGTTCATTCTGTTTTGTTCTCAAAAGATGGTTACATGCGCACCTTGACCTGCTGAGTCTATCCTATGTTTCCTGCATCTATTCAGATTTCCAGCATCTGCAGAATTTTTTGTTTTCATTTCAATAATTCCATAATACCTGCAGTGAACTTATACTGATCAGGGAGCTATTCTAGAATTTTGAGCATATTTAAAACCTACTGCAATGTTAGTGTCATGCAAGATAGACACAAAGTGCTGGAGTAACTCAGTGGGACAGGCAGCACCTCTGGAAAGAAAGAATTAGTGACGTTTCAGGTCGAGCCGAAACGTAACCCATTCCTTCTCTCCAGAGATGCTGCCTGTCCCGCTAAGTTACTCCAGCATTTTGTGTCTATCTTCGGTTTAAACCATCATCTGCAGTTCCTTCCTACACATGCAATATTTGTTTATTTTGAAATGCACAGCTGAGCTCAATACTCATTCAAGATGGACACAAAATGCTGGAGTAACTCAGCGGGCCAGACAGCATCTCTGGAGAAAATGAATAGGTGATGTTTCAGGTTGAGATCCTCCTTCAGACTGAGAGTCAGGGGAGAGGGAATAGGGAAATCTATTAAACCACTGATATTGTAAAGGCTAAATTAATAAGGTTTCAAACTGTGTCAGAAAACAGGGAGATATAGAAACAAGGAACTGCAGATGCTGGGTTATAAAAAAGATACAATGTGCTGGAATAACCCAGTGAGTTAGGCAGCTTCTCTGGAGAACATGGATTGGTAATGTCTCGGGTCAGGACCTCTCCTCAGACTCCAAGTCAGGACCTGAGATGTCGCCTGTTCTCCAGAGATGATACTCGACTTCTGGGTTACTCCTGGACTTTGTGTCTTTTTTAATATACAAAACCATCTGTTTAATTCCAATCTTGTTGGCATTGTTAAAGGTTTCAGCAACAGTGAACAATTACACTTTTCAGTTCAAAAGATAATCATTGCACGTTTAATGCTGCTACCACTGGTGTGCTTCAGGCAGTGTTGTTCTGGTTTCTTCAAAGCCTTCTGATGTCCTGTTAAATTTCTATCAACCATAGTATTACTCAGCCAGATATATACAAGCCCAGTACACGATCTTTCACCTTGGTCGATGTAATTACCGCTTTCACATGGAAGGAATAGAAAATTGCAACAACCTATTTAAAATTGTCTTGATGTGCATATCCATAGTTTCCCAACTCTTGGCTTAAAAACTTCCTTTGTTTATTTTTTAAATATGTCAAAACATTGTAAGCCACAGGAATTCTTGAATAAAAATGGCTCTCTAGAACCTCCTTCTCTTTCACTTTCTTTTGACACCCTCCTTCCTCCTAATCTAAACCTTTAATTGCATTTTCACTTTCTCCTCTGGCCTTCCTCTCCTTGATCCCAATTGTTCAATTATCAGCTCACCCACTCACAAACCCAGCTGAATATAACCTCCTCCACAGCAAACAATGAACATTGTGGGCTCCACCTTTCTTGAGTCATCGGGGCTGGCTGTGATTTTTTCTCTACCTTTTCATACCTCTAGTTCCCCTCTCCCCTGACTCTCTGTCTGAAGGAGGATCTCAACCTGAAACATCACCTATTCATTTTCTCCAGAGATGCTGTCTGGCCCGCTGAGTTACTCCAGCATTTTGTGTCCATCTTGAATGAGTGTTGAGCTCAGCATGATGCTAAGCTTCATGGTCACCTTTGCATTTCACCCACTCCTTTGGGCAAGGACTTTCTGCCAATACATCAGATCTTTCTGCTTGTTACAGTGTCCTCATTCCACCGAGACCTCATACGCAGGTGTCCTACAGTTTCAAGTCTGTTTTCACTCTGGCCAACCTGCTGATATCAATCGTTTCCATTTTTTCTATACTCCACTCATCTACCTCCCTCTGAATGTGCTGCAAAGCCTGAGCTAACCCCCTGGGTACCTTTTCGAAAGCAACAGTGATAGGTAAGTCTCAGGTGATGTGACCAAAAACCCTCACCCAAATTCAGCCTCAGTCAAAGGAATTTGAAATATTTTAAATAATCTTTATTAGAGATGGTTAAAAGTTATTCAAATGGATATGTAGAAGGTAGGATTAGTAAGTTTGGAGATGACACTAAAATGGGTGGGATCATAGATAGCAAAGATGGTTAGCAAAAATTACAGCAGGGCCTTAATCAACTGGGCAAATGGGCTGAGGAATTGTTGCTGGAGTTTAATGCAGATTAATGTGAGGCATTGCACTTTGAGAAGTCAAACCAAGACAACCTTCACAGTGAATGGCATGGCTCTGAGGAGTGATGTAAAGCTGAGAGAGCTGAGAGTGCAGGTAAATAGTTCCTTAAAAGTGGCATCACTGGTAGATAGGGTGGTCAAGAAGGCATTCAGTATATTGGCCTTCATCAGTCAGGGTATTGAGTATAGAAGTAGGGGAGTTATGTTACAAAATGTTGGTGAGGTCACATTTAGAGTATTGTATTCGGTTTTGGCCAACCCTGATACAGGAAGGAAGTTATTAAGCTGGAAAGAGTGCAGAGAAGATTTACAAGGATTTTGCCAGGTCTTGAGGACTTGAACTGAGGACTTGAACTTTCAGGAGAGACTGGGCAGGCCTTTATTCCTTCGAGCACAGGAGGCTAAGGGTGATCTTATAAAGGTGTATAAGATCATGACGGAAATAGAGAAATAGAATACACAGTCTTTTACTTAGAGTAGGGGAACCAAGAACCAGAGGGCATAGATTTAAGATGAGGAGCAAAGGATTTAATAGGAACCTAAAGGGCAACTTTCTCACACGGAAAGTGGTGGGTGTATGGAATGGACTACCAGAGGAGGTAGTTGAGGCAGGTTCTATAACAGTTAAAAGCCATTTGAACAGGTACATGGATTAGAAAGGTTTATCTGTGCCTGCAATTCAGATCAACCTGTCAATAGTTAAACAGGACAGGGGGTGAAGATCACTTAAGCAGTACGGTGCAATTATCCTCAGTCCATCGTACCACATAAATTTAATTCTGTTATCTCCTACTCTGACCATTCTGTCTTCACCTCAGGAAATGGCCTCCATTGCTGCTTGGAGTTTGCCATGTCCCCACATAACCATGTAAATTTGCTCTGGGTACTCTGGTTTG
The DNA here is from genome assembly GCF_053455715.1 of Rhinoraja longicauda. Classification (NCBI taxonomy): domain Eukaryota; kingdom Metazoa; phylum Chordata; class Chondrichthyes; order Rajiformes; family Arhynchobatidae; genus Rhinoraja; species Rhinoraja longicauda. The sequence goes on along the minus strand of NC_135953.1, from coordinate 58,197,862 downwards.
CCTTCACATCATAAAGATGTGTAATTTGGTAGGAGAATTGGCCACTTGGCCACTGGACAATCACCTCATGAGTGGGTGCATTGTGGAATCTTGTGGGTAGGGGAAGGGCAAGGATGGTGGTGAACTTGATGCAATTGTGGTGAGGTTACAGTAATAATACGATACGATACGATAGAACTTTATTTATCCCAAGAGGGAAATTGATCTGCCAACAGTCATAAAAACACAGAATACACAAAATACATGAAACATAAAATTAAAGTGATGCGTGGAAAGGGTTGGGGATGTGGAAAGATTTGGGGGGGGGGGGAGGGGGTCAGTCTCAGTCTACCATACAATAGAAGAGGGTGGTGTTGAAAAGTTTATAGCAACAGGGAAGAAGGATCCTGCATTTTGGCGGAACCAGTCTGTTGCTGATGGTACTCCTCAGGTTGACCAGTGTGTCATGGAGGGGGCGAGCTGTATTGTCCAGGATGCTCTGCAGTTTGAGGAGCATCCTCCCCTCTAAGACTAGGTAGGGGTTAAGGAAAGGTTATGAAGAGGAATAACTGGGGAAATACGTTTGCTCCGAGAGTCTGCAAAAAGTTGATGGACTGAATGGCTTATTTTCCATGCTGTAAAATAAATATCGCATATAGCATGATATAATATATCCTTCTGAACCCAACATTTGAGTTATATAATTTCAGATAATGTCCTGGAAGTTAAATTATTAGTGCTGACTCTCACTACACTGTGATAGCAATGGCAATTTACAGATTTCTATTAATTTATAGTTTCACATGAAGATTCCAATGTTGGCGTAAGTGATCCAGCATTTCCCCACATGGTGTACTGTTTGAACGGATGTGAATTTAAGCCTTTCACAAACCGGGCCCATTGTTAAAAATACCTGAAATTCTTAGATTTGTTGCATAAAGTATGAGTGTTTGGCTTAAGGTGGTTTATTATCCCATAAATATTGCATAGCAAACTATGTGTCCCTAATTGTATCCTTATCTCTTTCAATTCATTTATATAAATATTTCAAAGTGCAAGATATTTTTAACAAATGTTAATATGTTCAGTCTGCCCTTCATTGTGCACATGTGAATCGTAAAGTCACAGAGTTATAAAACATAGAAACAGCCCCTTTGGCCCAACACATCAGAATCAGAATCAGAATCAGAATAGCCTTTATTGTCATCCAAAAAAAACAAGTCTTTTGGACGAAATTCCATTACCCACAGTCCAACAATAAGAGCAATAAAAATAAGCAATAACACACACAATCACAAACCAACACAAAACAAAAAGAAAAAAGGAACATCCATCACAGTGAGTCTCCTCCTGTCACCTCCTCACTGTGATGGAAGGCCAGAATGTCTTTTCTCTTCCTCTGCCGTCTTCTCCCGCGGTCAGGCTGTTGAAGTTGCCACGTCGGGGCAGTCGGGCCAACCAGGATATCTTACTGACCTAGCCCAATTTGATTGCATTTGGCCCCTTTTCCCTCCAAACCTTTCCTATCCAGGCGTCTGTCCAAATGTGTTTTAAGCATGGTAATTGTATCGGACTCTACTACTTTCTCTGGTGGTTCATTCCATATACCCTCCACACTCTGTTTGAAAAAAAACATTTTTTACCCACTCACTCAAACAAACCTGTGCCCTCGAGTTTTAGAATCCCTTACCCTGGGAAAAGACTGCAACTATTCACCTTCTCTCTGTTCCACATAATTTTATCAGCCTCCATAAGGCCAACCCCTAGCCTCCTTCATCAGAGAAAACAGTCCCAACATATCCAGTCTCTCCATATAACCAGACCTCCAGGCCCAGTGACATTCTAATGATTTTTTTTGCACCCTCTCTAGCTGAATCACAGATTGACCCTTCCTTTCTAAATCTGACTTATGTCTCCAATGTTGTCCTGCCGAGAGCATCAATATGCCTCATCGGCCAAGATTTCCTAGTCTTACCAACGTTGCCCTTCACTCCAACAGGAACATGCTGTTGCTAAACTCTCCCTGTCTTACTTTTGAAAACCTCACACTTGCCAAATGTCTGTTTACCTTCTAACTGTTTCTCCCAATCAACCTTTGCAAGTTCCTGTTTAATGCCATCAAAATTACCCTTCCCCCATTATAGGGCTTTAACTTGTGGATCAGTCCTATCTTTTTCATAACAATTTAAAAACAAATACAATTATTGTCATTGGTCCCCAACCGCTCTGCCACAGACACCTCAACCTCTTGCCCAACCTTATTTCCCAAGAGGAGTTTGAGTATTGCCCCCTCAAATTGATTGAGATTACTGTAATGCTTGAGAAAATGTTCCTGGATACGCATAACAAATTCTGCCCCATCTAATCCCTTAGCATTACAGTAATCTCAATCAATACTAAGAGACTTTGAAGTTGCCCATAATCACAGTTTAGTATAGAGATACAGCACGGAAACAGGCCCTTCTACCCAATGAGTCCGCATCGACCAGCGATTCCTGCACATTAATGCTATCCTACACACACTAGGGACAATTTACACTAATACCAAGCCAATTAACCTACAAACCTGTATGTCTTTTGAGAGTCGGAGAAAACCCACACGGTCACGGGGAGAATATACAAACTCTGTACAGACAGCACCCATAGTCGCAATTGAACCTGGGTCTCTGGCACTGCAAGCGCTGCAAGGCAGAAACTCAACCACTGTGCCACCATTCTTCGATTTGTACCAGCATCTGCAGTTATTTTCTTATACTCCCAATATATTTGCTCCTGTAATTCCCTTCGTCAGACAATTTTGCAGTCTGAAGAAGGGTGCCGACTTGAAACATCACTCATCCTTATTCTCCAGAGATGCTGCTTGACCCACTGAGTCACCCCAGCATTTTGTGTCTATAACTGGATAGAGTATTGGCTTAATTGAAGGAAACAGAGGATGATCGACTGGAGACCTGTGACTAGTGGTGTGCCTCAAGGGTCATATGATCAGTCAGAGTATAGGAGAGAGATCGATCGTCTGATTGAAAAGTCCTAGAGTAACAACCTTGCCCTGACTAAACAGCTGATTGCTGACTTTAGAAAGGAGAGCTAAAGATCTACGGACCTGTCTTCAACGACGAGTCGGTGGTGGAGAGAGTCAACAACCTCAAGTTCTTGGGTGTGAATATCTCTGAAGTTCTGTCCTGGTCTGAACACACTTATGCAGTCGTAAAGAAAGCCCATCGACACCTTGACTTCCTTGGAAGATTGAGCAGATTTGGCATAATAATGTGGTGGACACTACCCCATTATGGGTACTAACCTGCCCATCATTGAAAGGATCTTTAGGAGACGCTGCCACAAAAAGGGCAAAGAGCATCATCAAGGGCCCACATCACCCTGGCCATGCTCTCATTTCACTTCTGCCATTGGGAAGAAGGTATAGGAGGCTGAAACCCTGACCACATGATTCAGAAACAGCTTCTTTCCAACAACCATCAGGCTCTTGATCAATACAAAGAATAATTTAACTACAAATTGTCATGGTTGCACTCAGGAATTTGGGCTTTTATTTGCACAACTATTGTTTTTTTAATATTTATTTGAACTTTTATCATTTGTTTATTATGTTCTCTATTGAGTACTGTGTATACAAACCTGTTACACTGCTGCAAGTAACAATTTCATTGTTCCATCTTGGTAGATATGGCAATTAAACACTCTTGATTCTTGACTTTTGATCCTCATCTATCTGTCTGTCATCGCTATAATTTCACAGTTCCATATTGTGCCGATCCATACACTGACTTCATCTGCCTTCCCGTCAGCCTTCTTGCAATAAAATAAATGTCGTTTAGCCTGTTAGCTTTCACTCCCTGTCTTGCCCCAGCCCATCCTGCTGACTAAATTAGCACAATTTAATTTCTGTATTTAACTCAATTTTTTGATCTAACACACATTGTGTCCCAGGGCTGTAGTCTTTATTTGATATTCCATATACTGTTGATAAGATCTGTGCTTTTGGCAACTTGTTTTGTGATCAGGAAAAATTCTTAAGCTTGATAATGTTATATCTGCTGGACTTCAGGGGTTCCTTTAGAAGGAAAATTCTTGTCACAGAGTAAGGCAGGACTTTGTAGGAAGCTTTCTTTAAGGTCAGTAGTGACGCACATTCCTTGGTTGCTAATTGCAAGTGCTAGAATTCTGATACTATTATTGCTAATGCCACCTCCACTTTTATTTCTGCTTTTGTCCTTTTAGACCATGCTTTCGATTTGCAACATCTTCCTTTTTCTCATGTGTACCTTTTCTCATTTGTACAGCTCTATTGTACCTTCCACCCCATCACACCCTTTCCTGATGAAGGAATCTCTGAACATTATAAGAAAATTGATAAAGTTTGCAATATGGTCAACTTAAGAACTTCAAAATACAGGAAAAGGATGATGGGGCATTGGCCAACCTAATAAAGGTAACTTAAAGGAGACTCTAGAAGCGGCAGTAATTAGTTTAGGTTACTATTTAGATTGCAAGGCATAGATGGCTGGAGCAAAGATAAGGTTATGATAGGAGGAGTAACGGCAGTAAGATCTGCCCATAATTTAGAACACCCATCTATAGAAGGAACTGGGAAAATGGGTATTAAGCAAAGTAAGACAGGCCCTAGCTGTTAGGCAGGTAGAGGCAACTCCTGCAGAAATAAATAAGGATCAAATACTACAGGGAAAAGCGAGTTACTGATGAATTATCGTGAATGTGAGAAGTCGACATGTAACCAGTGTAACATGAATATTATAAATAGCTGGAAGTTGTTTGAGCCAGTGGAGAATCTTCAAACCTTCTCTCAAAGTACTTGCCCAAGTTAGCGTGACAGAGCAACCTGTTCAAGAAGCTCCCCACTGCTGTATGAGATTTCCTTTGTGTGCTGTCCCGATCTGCGTTGTAATTGAGAAGGCAACAGGGCTCGGGTGAAAGCTGGATTCAGTGTCCAGGTTAAACATATAAAACCCTCCCTATTGATGATTGCTCAATTTCTACTATTGCTGCCATTACATTTGTTTAAAATCTCTTTCCAGTTTGGATGAAATGCAATGACACAGTCTTTCCCTATTTCTCTTTCTAAACATTTATTTACCCTATTTTTCTCTCTCTACAGATGCTGCCTGATGTTGAATAATTGCAACAATTTCTATTTTACTTAATTTTCTCAACATCTCACAGTGTTGGATGAAATAACATTAATTTTACTTAGAATTCATAAAATTATTTAATCAATGGGTATGATTACAATTTAACAGCACAAAAGACTGCAACAATGCATTAAATGGGACATGAAAAACGGTGCACTTAGCTTAGTTTAGTTAAGTTTAAAGATACAGCGTGGAAACAGGCCCTTCGGCCCACCGGGTCCGTGCCGACCAGCAATCCCCGCACATTAACACTATCCTACACCCACTGGGGACAATGTTTACATTTACCAAGCCAATTAACCTAAAAACCTGTACGTCTTTGGAGTGTGGGAGGAAACCGAAGATCTCGGAGAAAACCCACACAGGTCACAACGCACAAACCCCGTACAGACAGCATTACAGAACAGCACTACAGACAGTAGTTGGGATCGAACCCGGGTGTCCGGCGCTGCGTTTGCTGTAAGGCAGCAACTCTACCGCTGTGCTACCGTAACCGCCCCACTTGTGATAGCAAACATAATGCTTCAAGTATCATTTATAATTCAATGACATAATTCATAAAATAATCCTGTTCAGTTGTTTGTTGTCACGTTTACTGAGGTACAGTGAAAAGCTTTTTGTTGCATGCTAACCAGTCAGCAGAAAGACAATCCAAGATTACAATCTTCAATATTTACAGTAGCTGCTGTGCAGCACAATTGACGTTTCTTATACTGATCCTTATTTTGTGGGAACATTCTGGATCATTATGAATTCTGAATTAAAAGTCATGCATTGCTCTTCAGTTAGGCATCGATTATCTGTCTCCAATTACACTTCCCTGGTTACCCTCTGAACACCTGGACGAATTGCAGCAGGATAAAGTTTTGCACAATATCAAAGGTGCAATTTTTTGTTTGTTCTTTGCATTTTACCTCATGAAAAAGTGATGAATTCCCCTCAAGCCGTCTTGCCAGAAACATGTGTGAATGTTTTTCCATTGGAGCTGTAGTGATGAATTGGCAGTAATACAAGAATTTCACTTCCAAAATATCCCTTTAATTAGTTGTTTTTATCCCCCCCCCCCCTCATCTATTTCAGATTGGTAATCTAACAAACAATGAAGAAGGTTTCTCCAAGGTTACATCAAAATATAGACCAACAGGGAAGGTGGACAAATGAATAAAATATGGAAATAACACAGACAAGTTGAAGTGATGCATTTTGGTAAGTTGAACAGGGCGAGGACATACACAGCGATTGACACTGGGGAGGATTATTGAACTGGAGGTATAAGTTGTTACAAGGGAACAGGTTCAAGGATCTGACGAGTGGAATAGAAAAAAGGCACACTCGTCCGTTAAGTTACAAATCAGTTTTATTGGCACCAGAGAGAAAAAACCAATACTTATCTTGGTATGCATGCCCTGTGTTGCCCTAGCAGCTGCGGCGTACCTGCAGTCCATCTGTCTTTGAGTTTTATGTTGTTTTTTGTCTTGATTCTAGTGTAAATTGTAAATGTGATGTAGTTTTTTTGGGGTTGTGTATTATGGAAGGGGGGGGGGGGGGGGTTGGTGGCGGGAACTGTAAATGTAAAATTCTCTCTTCCGAACGGAGACGCGACCTTTTGTTCTGGGTCGTGTCTCCGTTCCCACTGCGGCCTACCATCGGCCATGCACCTGGAGCTGGCGGCCTCCACCTGGGACTCGCCTGTGGAAGCTCCGGCCACGTGGACGTCGGCCGACATCGGGAGCTCCGGCAGTGGCAGCGTCTTCGCCCGCCCCGAATTGTGGGGCTTGGGTCGGCCCGTCGCGGACTTTTCACCGTCCGGCGCCGCCTGAAATAGGCCGCGGGATTTTCTCTGCCCGGCAGGGGCTTCAATGTCGGGAGCCCCGACCGCCCCGACGTGCAGCGGCAGCGTCTTCGCCCGCCCCAAATCGCGGGGCTTGGGTCGGCCCGCTGCTCACCTTTCACCTTCCAGCGCGGCCTGGAACGTGGCAACTACAACAGCCTGACCACGGGAGAAGACGGCAGGGGAAGAGAAAAGACATTCCGGCCTTCCATCACAGTGAGGAGGTGACTGGAGGAGACTCACTGTGATGGATGTTTCTTTCTGTTTCTTTTTGTTTGATTGTGTGTGTTATTGCTTATTTTTATTGCTCTTGTTGTTGGATTGTGGGTAATCTTTCATTTCACTGCACATTTATGTGTATGTGACAAATAAACTTGACTTGACTTGACTTGCATGGGGCCCGTTTTACAGCAGCGTACCTCCCTTTCTCTCGGCCTCCGTCTGCGGCGCTGATCGCAACCTAGCCCGTCAGTGAACCCCTCTCGTCAATAACTACCTTATGGCACTTGCCTGCCTTTATACCGGCAGAAATCAGTCGTTGAAATTACCGCCGGTAAGTCCTCACCAATTGCACTGCTCACAAATCCCATTTGGAAACAAAATACTATCAGCCGCAGACATGGTGCACAAGGTAATACACACAGCGCTATCAGCTGCAGACTTGGCATGTAAAGCAATACACACAGCGCTACATACTTGGTGCACAAAGTTTTAAACAGAGTGTTGTCAGCTTAGCGCATGGGGCTTTAAACAAAGTGCTGTCGGCTGCAGTGCTATGGTTCTAAATATAGCGCTACCGGCTGCAGCGCTATGGGCTTTAAACATAGCGCTATGGGTCACAGACTGTTCGGGCAAAATTCTCGTATAACAAAAGTGCAATGTTTTCTGAAAGTGGCAACACAGGTAGACAAGATAGTAAAGAAGGCACATGGGATGCATGTGTTCATCAGTCCAGGAAATGAGTGCGAGCTGAAACGTCATTACAGTTGTACAAAATACTGATGCATGCTTGGATTATTGGATGCAGTTACAGGAAGGATGTGATTAAACTGGAAAGGTTGCAGATAAAACTCACAAACTTGGCATCTGGACGGAAGGATCTGAGTTATAGGGAGTGACTGAATGGGCTTGGTCTGTTTTCCCTGGAGCAAAGGAGGCTGAAGGACAACTGTGGAGAGGCTAATAAAATAATCAGGGTCATAGTTGGTTTTGCGGCCTAAAACGAAGGCTGGCAATTTTGCAGGCTACAATGGTTCCTTCCTGATGAACTCCATGCATTCTAAGCCCAATTTGAACAGAATGTTGCTAATGGAAAGCCACCGCTCAGCCAGCCTCAGGTGTGTCTGCACCAATGGTCACTGTGGCAGATGTAAGCAGCTATCCTAAGAGTCAATCTGCAGAATGCAACTGGTCCCAACGGAGTCCCTGGCCACATCCTAAAGACCTGTGCAGATCAGCTGGCAGAGATATTCACAGACATCTTTACTTCATAAATTCATAAGCTATAGGAGCAGAATTAGGCCATTCGCACCATCAAGTTTACTCCACCATTCAATTGTGGTTGATCTATCTTTCCCTCTCAACCCTATTCTCCTGCCTTCTCCCTTTAACCCCTGACACGCTTACTAATCAGGAATCTTTCAATCTGTGCCTTAATAATACACAACGACATGGCCTCCACAGCTGTCTGTGCCAATGAATTCCACAGATTTACCACCGTCTGACCAAAGAAATTCCCCCTCATCTCCTTTAACCTCTCTACTCAATTCTGATGTCCCCAACTGCTTCAAAATGACTACTATCATTCTGCTGCCAAAGAAAGTTACGGTTTAGCGCTTTAATGACGACTGCCCAGTGGCCCCGACATCCGCCAACTGCTTCAAGAGATTAGTGCTTCACTTCAACCTCCCAGGCAACTTTGATCCACTGCAGTTTGCATGTCGTCCGAACAGGTCCCCAGCGGATGCCATCTCCCTGGCCCTAAACTTATCTCTGGAACACCTAGACAATGAAAACTGGACAACTGGTGCTGGTAATGGCAGGTACAACTACAACATTTAAACATTTTGACACGCACATGGATAGAAAAGGTTGAGTGGGATAAGGGCCAAACCTAGACAAGTAGGATTTGCTCAGATCGGCATCATGGTCAGTGTGGATGATTTGAGCCAAAGGGTCTGTTTCCGTGCTGTATGACTGAATGACTCTCTGTGAATCTCTTTATTTTAAGGAAGTGCCAATGATATAGGTGTTACTTACTGTCATCCTTAGCGTCACTGAGCAGCATGTTATTACAGCATTCAAACACAATTAAGAGTAAACTATATCCATGTGGACGAAGAGACACATGAAGGACTGTTCAGGTAGAGATAGCAGTATTGCATTCCTGTCGGACTTTGGTAGAAAATTCAGAAGTATTACAAGCTACTAATAAGCAGGATCCTGTTATCCAATAATGGCTGTGCTTTATTTAGTTTAGAGATACATTGCGGAAACAGGCGCTATGGCCCACCGAGTCCACCCGACCAGTGATCCCCGTACCCCAGCACTATTCCACACACTAGGGACAATTGACAATTTTTACCAAAGCCAATCAACCCACAAACCTGTACATCTTTTTGAAATGTGGAAACTGGAACTCCAGGAGAAAACCGATGCGGTCACGGGGCGAACGTACAAATTTCATGCAAACAGCACCCGTAGTCAGGAACAAACCCAGGTCTCTGGCACTGTAAGGCAGCAACCTTACCTCTGTGCCACTGTGACCCCCTAAATGGCTGTGTGTGACATGAAACTTCTGGATCATTCGTGATTATCAACGCAATCTAATTCTTTTGCTTTATGTGCTTTACCTGATTCTGATTTAAACAAAAATGCGTTATGTTTCCAAAATTCCAATGATGGGGTTGGAACAAATGTTGTCTAGGTTACTCGTCCAGAAATCAAACCATTGTAGCACTACTGCACATTTTTGCTGTTAATCCACTCCTAATTATTATCATGTTTAGGGGTCTAGTGTAACAGAATTTAATTATTCTCAAATATCCTTATTCCTTCCTCAGTAGCAAAGATGGTGAAACTCCACTCTAATTTTGCTGGAGCAAGAAATAATAGGGGAATTGTCCATTCCTGCAAAGGCGTCAAAGGAAACATTGCAGATTTTAGAAAACACATCAGATTTTAATTCTTCTTGAACAGCACCACAGCAAAAAACTTAAATGAAAGAAAGTAATATTTATAGCTGGTATTACAAAATATTAAAGTGGACAGTTATGCAAAGCATAAGTTTCCTACTCAAGTGGATTTGCAAAATTGATGAAAAAACTTTGCTGCTTCAGTCATCGACTTTCACTTGGAAAAAATATATAACTTCTGATGCTGCTGTTAAGATTGACATCAAACAATAATTGAAAGTGGTGTCTAAATAATTTTAAAGTCTTTAATAATAATTAGAGTAGCAGCTTTGATCTAATTAATAATTAGAGTAGCAGCTCCCATCGAGTCGTCTCCTCTAGTCACCACTTCACGGAGGAGTTGAGTGATCATTCTTGATGGAAACAACAACAGATGTGATCTGCACCACGTTTCAGTTTAATTAGTCATTTATTGAAGTAGTAATACAAACAGATTAGTATTTCTCTCATCATAGATTTGGTAAGAACTGTATCTAGCCATGGCTCCTTCGTGTCTGATGCATCGTCTCTGCATGCCCAGATGTACTCATAATTCTGGCTCCTCCCAGTCCATATGTGCCCATATGCCCATATATGTTTTCATCTCATGACAACCCCCAAGTGTCCAAAAATAATACAGCAAGATACAAAATAATATAAAATGCTAAGACAGCTAATAAACACAAACGGCTCCTACAATAATAATTAACTGATTTGCTGAAGGCTAACTGTAGAAAGCTCCATTAATTAATAGTCAAACTATGGATGATATCACACCTTAATGCTGCTTTGATATCATTCTCGATAGTCTAATTTGAAAGCGGCAAATGACAGAATGCATTGCTCAACAAAATGTTAATTTAAGCAACTCAAAAACATTAAACAAGTTAGTGTGTGATGTAAGGTGTAATTTTTTTGCATGACATAATATGTAATAGACATTTTGCAGTGAATTTTGAAATTGCGTAGAAATAAATATCATTAATATTATATATTTATAAACTTTCTTTGCAATTATTTAGTTAAAATATGTATTTTGAAATAACATAAGGCACAATAAGTTCTTTGGAGGTAGATTATGATAGTAATGGTTGAGGCTTTTAGATAGGCACATGAAAATGCAGAGAATTAAGGCATGTGGATCATGTGCAGGTAGATGAGATTATTTTATCGTGCTATCATGTTCGACATGGACATTGTAAGGATCCTGGGAAAACAAAGAGGAAATTGTGGGAGCCCTGGTTAAAATGTACGAGTCATCATTTATTACAGGAGAGGTGCTGGAAGACTGGCAAATGTTGTACCTCTATTCAAGAAGGTCTGCAAGCAAAAGGTTGGGATCCATAGGCCAGTGACCTTAACATCTGTACTTGGAAAATTACTAGAGAGTAATCTGAGGGATGGGATATACATGCATTTAGAGGAACAAGGGCTACTAAGGGAAAGTCAGCATGATTTTACGTGGGAAGTCATGTCTCGAATCTGATTGAGTTTATTGAAGATTTGATCAAAAAGGTTGACGAAGGCAAAACTGTAGATGTTGTATATATGGACTTCGACAAGGTTCCACGTGGTAGGCTGCTCTGGAAGGTTAGATCGCATGGGATCCAAGGAGAGAGCGCTGAATTGGCTTCATGGAAGGAAGCAGAAGGTGATGGAGGAAGGTTGCTTCTCAGACTGGAGGCCTGCGACTAGTGGTGTGCCTCAGAGTTCAGTGCTGGACCCGTTACTGTTTATCATCTATATATCAATAATTTGGATGAGAACATAAATGGCAAGATTAGCAAGCTTGCTGATGACACAAAAGTGGGTGGTATTGTAGATATTGTAGTGAAGATGGTTGTCAAAAATTGCAGCAGGATCTTGATTGATTGGCCAGGTGGGCTGAAGAATGGAATTTAATACAGAGAAACATGGGCAAGACCTACACAGTGAATGGTGGGGCTCTGGGGAGTGTTGTAGAGCAGAGGGATCTAGGAGTGCAGGTACATAGTTCCTTGAAGTAGATAGGGTGGTTGAAAAGGCTTTTGGCACATCGGGAAAGATTGGTTTGACTATTGCATGTCGGAAGGAATTGCAGATACTGATTTGTACCAAAGACAGATACAAGGTGCTGGAGTAATTCAGCAGGTCATGTAGCATCTCTGTAGAAAATCGTCGACCTGAAGAGTCTGAAGAAGGGTTACGGCCCAAATCGTCATCTATTCCTTTTCTCCAGATTTGCTGCCTGACCCGCTGAGTTTCTCCAGCACCTTGTATCTGTCTTTGGTTTGACCATTATTGTAGTCACCCGAGTTTAGAAGAATGACAAGGGAACCGATTGAGATTAAGACAAGGTTATACAGACTGGTGCAGGAAAAATGTTTCTCCACACACACACACATGTGGAATAAGTGGTCACATCTCAGCATCTGGGTCAAAGCACGTGAGACTGAAATGAGAAGATATTTCTTCCCCCACAGGGGGTGAACCTGTCAAACTCTCTGCCAGAAAAGGCAGTGGAGGTCAAGGAACTAAATCTATTTAACGAGCATTTAACTTTTAAAATCAACTAACTTTCAAGATGATGGTCAGAATCTCTCTTTTTTTTATCATTTTTGATCAGCACATAGTTTTTCTCAGTGCAATTGAGAATGCAGGTAGTGAAAGCAATCAGTAGCTCATGGCCTGATTTCATAATATGTGTGATAATCACACTCCCCTTGTGGGAGGTTAATCAGAATGGTCTCATCAAGTCAGAACAGTCAAGGAACAATTTGTTTCAAGTCTAACTCTAGAGATATAGCGTGGAAGCATGTCTTTCTGCCCATCGGGTCCACACCTCTGTATTCAGCTTTGATCATCGATCTTTGATCACCTTTTCACACTAGTTCTATGTTATCCCACTTACTCATCCATTCTGTACACGTTAGGGAAAATGTTACAGGCCAATTAACCTACAAACCCGCACATCTTTGGGATGTGGGAGAAAACCAGAGCACTCAAAGGAAAGCCACGCAGTCACAGGGAGAATGGGCAAACTCTACACAGACAGCAGCCGAGGTGAGAATCAAACCCAGATCTCTGGCACCGTGGGGCAGTGGCTCTATTAGCTCTGCCACCATGCCACCCGCTAACATGAAAACATTGAAAAACAAGATACTGCAAATGTTGGAACCTTGAAGAAAAAAAGCAAAGCTGCTGGATGAACTCAGCAGGTCAGGTAGCATCTGTGGAGGAAAACAGGCAGATATTTCTTACATAAAAACATTGAAAATAGGTGCAGCAGTAGGCCATTCGGCCCTTTGAGCCAGCACCGCCATTCATTATGATCATGTCTGATCATCCAAAATCAGTACCTCGTTCCTGCTTTTTCCCCATATCCATTGATTCCGTTAGCCCTAAGAGCTACATCTAACTCTCTCTTGAAAACATCCAGTGAATTGGCCTCCACTGCCTTCTGTGGCAGAGAATTGCACAGATTCACAACTCTCTGGGTGAAAAAGTTTTTCCTCATCTCAGTCCTAAATGCCCTAACCCTTATTCTTAAACTGTGACCCCTGGTTCTGGACTCCCCCAACACGGGAACATTTTTCCTGCATCTAGCCTGTCTAATCCCTTAAGAATTGTATATGTTTCTATAAGATTCCCCCCCCGTCCTTCTAAATTCCAGTGAATACAAGCTCAGTCGACACATTTTTTCATCATAGGTCAGTCCTGCCAGCCCGGGAATTAACCTGGTGAATCTATGCTGCACTGCCTCAGAAAAAGGAGCCCGCCCAAAATATTATCTGTCCCTTTATGTTGCCTGACCCATTAAGTTCCTCCAGCAGTCTGTTTTTTGAGTAATATTGAAACACCTTGAGGAAGGAACTATGCTCAGTAGTCAGCTCTCATGGATGTATCCCCAAATGCCATAATTTCCCAGATAGGGCAATGATTATTCCTGTTGATGCTGAATCCCAGATAGCCAAAATTAGGCTGCAATAATACAACTCATTGTATTACAACTCACAATCTGAAGAGGGTCTCGACCTGAAACATCACCGGTTCCTTTTCTCCAGAGTTGCCGCCTGACCTGCTATCCAGTTTTGTGTCATTGTCACTGTATTTCAGCCTGACAATGTGCCTCTGCAACATACTGAGTATATCTCCCAGCACTTTCAAATCTTTAAGATGATTGGGATACCTTGATTACTGATATTCCTCTGGATCCCTTTCAGTATTTTATGCATTATGGACTCAAACACCATAGAGTAACTTGGTGTTAGTACACATCTCCATGTGCATATTAATGATCAGGTAGACACAAAATGCTGGAGTAACTCAGTGGGACAGGCAGCATCTCTGGAGAGAAGGAATGGGTGACATTTTAGGTCGAGACCCTTCTTCAAACCAGCTAATGATCAGGTAGTTCTGGTGTACATTTATAATAGTAGGAATCATTTTTGCTAAAGTACTGACCTCAACATTTGACAAATAAATCTTTTGAAGTAGGCAGTAAATATTGTTCATCGGCAACAGTTCTATTCAGAGTAATTCTGTTGTCCCCACATACACCCCACACAGTTGTGTCTGCCTTGAGGATCATTGTCTCATTCTCATTTTCTCATTCACTGCATTGAACCTTCATCAATACTACATTCACTTTTCGTTCCACCTTTTCCATCTGCAGTTTAAGGGCATGATGAATCAGTCACGGCTGATAATAAATGGGCTTGGCTCCGAGACAAATGCGAATGGGAGGCTATTATCCAACGATGATACCGTCCAAACAAAAAATGTTTGAAACACTCAGCAGGTGAGAAAACATCTGTGGAAATAGAAATAGAGTTAATGTTTCCAGTTGAAGATTAAGTGCCTGACCTGCTGAGTTCCTGCATTCATTATTTTTCCCTATTTCTATGTAGAATATTAACGGTAGAGTTACAGCGCCAGAGACCTGTGGTTTGATCCTGACTGTGGGTGCCGTCTGTAAGGAGTTTGTACATTCTCCCCATGACTGCTTGGGTTTTCTTCGGGTGCTCCAGTTTCCTCCTGGTTAATCGGTTTGTAGATTAATTGGCTTTGGTACATATTGGAATTTGTCCCGAGTGTGTAGGATAGTGTTAGTGTACGGGGTTCTATGGTTGGCGTGGTCTTAGTGGGCCGAAGGGCCTGTTTCTGCACTGTATCTCTAAACGAAACTAAAGTCAAGAGTCAGCAGTATATAATTGCCATATGTACAGAAAATGGAACAATAAAATTCTTACTTGCAGCGACACAGCAGGTCTCTAAACTCAGTATTCATAGATAACAGAATAAATAAAACACAATAAACTATTGACAGAGGGTGGGAATGTCATTAAAATGCACAGAGTCCTATGGTTTTCTTGTGTAAAAAAGTACTGCCACGGGACCTTTAGTGGATAATACCAAAACCATTTTTCTCCCAAAAATGACATTGGGAAAAACATTGAATTTCCAATACCAAGTCAAGTCAAGTCAAGTAAAATGTATTTGTCACATACACATACACGATGTGCAGTGAAATGAAAGTGGCAATGCCTGCGGGTTGTGCACAAAAAGAATTACAGTTACAGCATATAATAAAGTTAATAAGTTACTATTAGTGTCGACAAAAATTTAGTCTCTGGGGTTATAAAAGTTGACAGTCCTGATGGCCTGTGGGAAGAAGCTTCGTCTCATCCTCTCCGTTTTCACAGCGTGACAGCGGAGGCGTTTGCCTGATCGTAGCATCTGGAACAGTCCGTTACTGAGGTGGCAGGGGTCCCTCATGATCTTGCTTGCTCTGGATCTGCACCTCCTGATGTATAGGTCCTGCAGGGGGACGAGTGTAGTTCCCATGGTGCGTTCTGCCGAACGCACTACTCTCTGCAGGGCCATCCTGTCCTGGGCAGAGCTGTTCCCAAACCAGACTGTAATGTTGCCGGACAGGATGCTCTCTACAGCCCCAGAGTAGAAGCAATGAAGGATCCTCAGAGACACTCTGAATTTCCTCAGTTGTCTAAGGTGGTAAAGGCGCTGCTTATCCTTACCCACCAGTGTGGCAATGTGCGTTGCCCACGTCAGATCCTCTGCGATGCGGACTCCCAAGTATTTAAAACTGCTCACCCTATCCACAATAGACCCATTTATCTCCAGTGGCGTGTACGTCCTTGGATGTTTAGCCCTTCTGAAGTCCACAATCAGCTCCTTTGTTTTAGTGACATTCAAGAGGAGGCTATTGTCCTGACACCAGAGTGCCAGATCAGCCACCTCCTCCCGGTAGGCCTTCTCATCGTTGTTGGAGATCCGGCCCACCACCACAGTGTCATCAGCAAACTTGATGATGGAGTTTGAGCTGAACCTGGCCCCACAGTCATGTGTGTACAGGGAGTACAGTAGGGGGCTAAGGACGCAGCCCTGGGGGGATCCTATGTTCAGGGTGAGGGGTGAGGGGTCTCCAGCCACATGTGCCAGCCCACCTAGGTTTCTTTTCAGTTTGTTCATCTTTCCCAGCCCTTTTCCCGCCTCCCTCCTCCCCTCCCAATCCCTACGTAGTTCAATCTGACCATCATCCCCTCCCTATATATGTCCATCAGTCATCTACCGCCCACTGTCCCGTCCTTTCCTGTGCTGCTGTATCCTGGCAACTTTTCTTGTTCCTTCTCAGTCCTGTTGACTTCTGCCTTTTGCCACCACAGATGTTGTTTGACCCATTGTTCTTCCAGCGTTCTGTGTTTGTTTTTTTTCCAGATTCCAGCATCCTCTATCTCTGGAACTGGAGCACTCCAATGCTGAGAACTATATTCTGCATTCTGCATCTTTCCCTTTGCTCTACCTATTGTACTTGAGTTTAGCTTGATTGATTTTATGTATAGTATTATCTGATTTGAGTGCATGGCAAGCAAAGCAAAGTTTTTCACCATACCTTGGTACACGTGATAATGATAAATTAATCCTAAATCTAAACCTATACCTAATCCATCCGTAGTCTCTTTTGGCTTCATGAACAAAATGAACATTGGAGTACTTATTGTTTCTTTTAGAAATAATCCTTCATTTATCTTTCTTTTGACAAACTCATTTGGCGCCCTGTTAGTCTGTTGAATTAATGTAGAGTGGCAGAGTAGAAATGAAATGCTAATATTCATTTTGAACTGCACTGTTGTACATCAAGCACAGTCCTCGTTTAAAATCAAGCATTCCAACCTAAACCTTGGCAATCGGTGTCATACCCTGTGCCACTGTCACTAATTTTAATGCTTCCAGAATTAGAAATTATATTTTTTTAAATGAATTAGTTTATGAACAGTTGAGACCAGCAACAAGTAAATCACGGAAAGTAGTGATTTCATTACAGTTCTCGAATACTTCATATGCCAAAGTCTTAAACCTGGTCACAGCTGACAGCTTGTTGCAAATAGACCTGATGGCTAAGCTATCTCTGACCCACATATGGTTTTATTAATTATTCATCAGTGCTTCTGCCTTATGCAGAGCAAAGATACATGCATATTATGATTACCTGCATGGGGACCATTCCAATATAACTTTGTAAAAAAGTCAATTTCTGCCGACTTCAGCTGTGGTTAGAAATGCTGTGCCTTGTCTGCCATCTCTACTGCAGATAGATTTATTTTCAAGTTGCTTTTTAAAACTCAGTTGTCATCTGGCAAGAGGCGCTTTTAAGATTTGTCATTGGTCTTATTTTGGCAAATGGGTAAATCATTGATAATGGGTGGACATGTTTATACCACCATGCATGCAAATCCCGAGCTAAAAAATGTAAGATAACATCAGAGTCACATTTGTTAATGTTTTAGATGATTTACAATTTGCTGGAACCGTGCAAAATCGATGTTAATTAAATTTTGTCGGAGCCATTTTCCCCCACAGTTCTTATTTATTTCTATGAAGCCCCTTAACAGGACATAGATCAATCTAAAGTGATGACTGCAGGGCAATGATCAAATTCAGCTAACTTCGTTCAACATGTCAGATGAGCCATCGGTCACTTCATCCTTCAGGTTTCCAGTGAGAGATGATAAAAGTCATACATAATTATTAGGTTTCTGCAGATTCAAATGGATCAGACATATTTTCTGCCTCACTACTGCTAATAGTTATCATATAGTCATGTGGCTTTTTCTTCCCAAATCTTTGGTCCATACCAGAAATACTCTTGCTGTTGAACCAGTGCAGAACAGATGGTTTACTTAAGCAGAACACTTTGGCTTTCAGTCGCCTAAATTTGATAGAATTTGTGATTATCACCCAGCCCAGATCCTGGTCTCAATGAGAAGTAAGAGTCAGGACTCACATCAAATTAATTATAGGAGCTTCCATTATAATGGATGCATTCTTTTCCTCTCAGATTTTGCCTAGGTTTACCTGGTGTTTCAAGCAGTTTGTTTTTGCTTCACTTTAACAATATTCACAGGAACATCTCCTGATGCAGTGTCTTGACTCAAAATAACGACCATGGCTTTGTCTCCATCAAGCGGTATGGAGCGCAGCGGTAGAGTTGCTGCTTTACAGCGAATGCAGCGCCGGAGACTCAGGTTCGATCCTGACTACGGGCTGTACTGTAAGGAGTTTGTACGTTCTCCCCGTGACATGCGTGGGTTTTCTCCGAGATCTTCGGTTTCCTCCCACACTCCAAAGACGTACAGGTATGTAGGTTAATTGACTGGGTAAATGTAAAAATTGTCCCTAGTGGGTGTAGGATAGTGTTAGTGTGCGGGAATCGCTGGGCGACGCGGACTTGGTGGGCCGAAAAGGCCTGTTTCCGCGCTGTATCTGAAATATGAAATGCTGCCTGACCCACTGAGAACCTCAAGCCGTTTGTTTTTGACCCAGAATAGTTTTGTTTAGTTTATTGTCAAGTGTACCAAGGTACAGTGAAAAGCAGGTTTGTTGCATGCTATTCAGTCAGTGGAAAGACTATACATGATTACAATCAAGTTGTCCACCTTGTACAGATACAGGATAAAGGGAACAATGTTTTGTGCAAGATAAAGTCCAGCAAATTCTGATGAAAGATAGTCCGAGATAGATGGTAGATCAGGACAGTTCTCTAGTTGGTGACGGGATGGTTTAGTTGCCTGATAAAAGCTGGGAAGCAACTGTCCCTGAATCTGGAGGTGTGCGTTTTCACACTTCCGTATCTTTTGCCTGATTGGAGAAGGGTGAAGAGGGAGTGTCCTTGGTGAGTCTCATCCTTGATTATGCTGGTGGCCTTGCTGAGGCAGCATGAAGTGTAGATGGAGTCAATGGAAGGAAGGTTGGTTTGTGTGATGGTCTGGGCTGCGTCCATAATTCTCTACAATTTCTTGCAGTATTGTATGGAGTTAATCTCAAACTATAACTGTGATCCATCCTGATAAAATGCTTTCTGCAGCACATCTGTGTGAGAGTTGGTGAGTGTTTTTGAGGATATGCTGAATTTCTTAAGCTTTCTAAGGAAGTAGAGGTATTGATGTGGTTTCTCTACTATTGGTCTGATATGGCCAAATATAGGGTTAGAATTGGAGTTGAATGAATGAATGAACGAATGAATGAATGAATGAATGAATGAATGAACGAATGAATGAATGAATGAATGAATGAAAGAATGAATGAATAAATGAATGAATGAATGAATGAATGAATGAATGAATGAATGAATGAATGAATGAATGAACGAATGAATGAATGAATGAATGAATGAATGAATGAATGAATGAATGAACGAATGAATGAATGAATGAATGAACGAATGAATGAATGAATGAATGAAAGAATGAATGAATGAATGAAAGAATGAATGAATGAATGAATGAATGAATGAATGAATGAATGAATGAATGAATGAATATTTTATTGTCCCATGTGACAAGTCACAGTGCAGTTCTTTGCTTACATACCCACGGCATGTCTTTCCCATTGTTCTTCCCCATCCCTCATGGCGGGTCCCCCCACACCAGATCCTCCATTGTTCCTTCTGGAGTTCCTTTGTTACTCCAGGTTAACAAATATTCCCAGCATGTTGTTATTCTATTAGAGGTATGATACAGATGAACGATGAGTGGGCCCTGATGCAGAATATGAATTTAATGCAGAATATGGCATTTAAGAGACTTTTAGATAAGCACATGGAAGTGCAGAGAATACAGGGATATGAACCAGTAGATCGGTAGATTAGATCAGTTTAGCTAGGCATCAAATTCGGCACAAATATTGTGGGCTGAAGCTGTACTGTTCCTGTGCTGTACTGTTCTATGTTCTATAATATCGACCCAAGGTTATTAAAAGAGCTGAAAAGAAGGGTGGAGAATGAAAGTTGGAAGGCTATGCCAAGGGAGTATTGGAGTCGTAAGCTGAAAAGGGCAGAAATTAGATTGTCAGTGGTTACCTCTTCATTACTGTTCTGATCAGAATGATTGAATATTTTATTGATACTTCCCATCAAAATATAACCGATTCATTAATTATGCCTAACCTAGAGCACATTTGTTTGTTGGTGTGGAATTAGTATCTGATCTATTAAGAGAGCTTTCACAGAATATGACTGGGTAACTGGAATGCTAATTACCTTTCAGTAGACTATTTGTTTTTGATAAAAAAAACATAATGAGAAGAGAATTACAGCTACATCTGCTGATGGAGATAATGATTAGGTGTTTTGATTTAGAACTAGATGCAGTCACAGCAGAATCTGTGCTGAATTCATTAAGTTTCTAAACTCTGAAGAGCGAACATTTCCATGTTTATTGCTGTTGTTCTATTCTCCCCTGAAGAAACCAAGTTATTTCAGAAGGAGAATACAGTTAGTTGTTCGAGGAAAATCAATATTGACGTGATTAAGTAAATAAAAAGAAAAACTATTCTGCTTATGTTGCTTCAATGAGTCCAGAGGAAGGGAATATGAGCCTAATGTTAGAGCAAGAACATTCAGGACTACGGAACTGTCAGCCTTCTTCACTGCATCTGCAGTTCCTTCACTCAAGAGGTAGTGGATATTAGTAGCTCCTTCCCTGTGCATGCTGATTTTAATTCTGTGGAAATAACCTACTGGAGCAATACATATCTTTTATAAAATGCTTCCATAAAATTCTAAATTAATTCAGTGAAACTAGTACTGCAACTAGGGTGGGGGAGGGGTAAAGGGAGAGAGGGGCTGCAAGGGTTACTTGAAGTTAGAGAAATCAATATTCATACCGTTGGGTTGTAAGCTGCCCAAGCGAAATATGAGGTGATGTTCCTCCAGTTTGATGTGCAGTGTAGTTGAATGACATTGGGTGGTCGGTTCAATAACCACCCATTTGACACTCTGCCACATTTTGTTTTAAAACAGGAAGAGAACACATTGGATTGTTGAAATTGCAGTTGCAGAGTTTGCTTGACTGCTTCTGACAAATTTAACGCCAGTGTCTCTACGTTGGTCGTTGCCAATTGTCTCAGTGGTTCCAACTCTGCGACATTTCTGTTTGTTGTGAAGTCTCATTCAAGACTCAGAGCTTCATACCTATTTATGTCTTTGGCAAGTGGGGTATGTGCATTGAGGTGTCATTTCCCATCAAAACAAAACAGTAAACCGAGAGGACTGACAAGTCTGTTTTTAATCTAACTTCTACAATTCATTACCATGCATGCAGATTATAATAAATGTTATCTTGACGTGAATGTAATGAGAATATCATGTTCTCGCAGCTCAGCTCAGCAGACAACTAAACATATCACTAAATAAAGTTAGAAATAAAATTCAAACAATGCAATGCAATAGTACAGCGTAATAAATGTCCAAATCACATTAGAGATTAGAATCTGTTCCTTCGAGAGTAGCACTATTCCCTATTCTGCTCTTCAGGACTGGTAGAGGCAAACGGGAAACAGAAACAGAGAAAATAATCTATCAATAGTGAAAAATAAGGGAATGGGACAAGAAGAATTAAAACCAATATACATTTGCATCTATAGTTTATTGCAGTGTTAATAGTAATTTTCCAAGATTAAACTGATTGTTTATTGGTAACAATCAGTTCAATTGTTGCAGACAAACAATTGAATGACTGGAAGACAACTAACAACAATTAAAACTAATAACATCCAAGAGATGATGGGAGGAAACTAGCAATCAAAAGATTTAATCAGTAGCAAGTTGATTTAATTATACAAGGTTCTGGATACATGGAAACGAACCAATGTTATTTGGCAACATACTGGAAAAAACAAGTTATCTTAAGGCACCCCTCCTACTTACAATCTCATTTCAGGATTAATTTGGATATCCTGGGCATTAGCTGACTGGATAGTTTAAATTAGGAGCACTGATAAGAAACAGGAAGGTGAGGTGATAAAGCAAGCTTTATAATAGTACTATCATTAAAAAATATTCTATTCTCACAGTAAAAGCAGAGCCTTTTCAGGAAATTTAAACAGCCATTAGAGGCATGTTGACAAAAGAGAATACAGGTGCTGGGATTATGAGCAAAAAGAAACTGCTGGAAGAACTCAGCTGATTATGCAGCATCTGTGGAAGGCAAAGGACAAACTGTTTTGGGTTGGGTTCCCTTTTCACACTGATGGTGTAGGGGGAATAAACTGGTAAAGAGAGGTGAGGGGACGTGGTGGGGAAAGTACTGGCAATAAATAAATTTAGTTTAGTTTAGTTTAGTTCAGGAATAAAGTTGGTAGACTGTTTTCTAAATTCAAGATTCAAGATTCAAGATTCAAGATTCAAGATATCTTTATTTGTCGTTCCAAAAAACTTGTTTCAGTCACCCACAGTCCAACAATAAACGCATTAAAATAGGCAAATTGCACAACCCCAACCAACACACAAAAAAAAAAAAGAAACATCCATCACAGTGAGTCTCCTCCAGTCCCCTCCTCACTGTGATGGAAGGCCACAATGTGTTTTCCCTGGGGTGAGAATCCAGAAATCGGAGGTGCAAAGGGACTTGGGATTGGTGATGCAGAATTCCCAATAAGTTAATCTGCAAGTCGAATCGGTAGCAAAGAAAGCAAACTCAATATTAGCATCTATTTTGAGAGGGCTTGTATTCGAAACCAGGGATGTAATGTTGAGGCTCTCTTTCAGGCACTGGTAAGCCCACATTTAGAATATTGTGAGCTATTTTGGGCACCATATCTGAGGAAGGATGTGCTGGCCCTGGAGAGGGTCCAGAGGAAGTTTACAAGAATGATCCCAGTAAAATGCTGTTATGAGTAGGTTTTTTATATACGGAAACTAAGGGAGCTACAAGCCTTAAGGGCAACTTTGTTCATATCCCCCTAGCGTTATTTATTTGTAGGTGACTCATTTTGGTTTGAAATGATGATCAATTTCCTGCTGATAAGTATAAAGCACTCCAGAAGGCCAACTTTCCTGATCTTAGTTTCCGCATATAAAAAACCTACTCAGAACAGGTTTTTAATTGACCTTTTGGTCCCTTTGTGGTCCATATGCCTGAGGCTTTCTCTGCCCCATGTTGTACATCCACATTCCTGAAATTAATTGACTAAGAATTTCCATTTCCAAACTCGTACTGGAAATAACCACAGCTATTTTGTTCTTATAGATTTAATATTTACCTAAATTTGAGATGTTAGACTTAAGAGGCAAGTTTTATGTTGGAAACTCCTGATATGAAGAGAATTGGATGATCATCAAACAGGTTGGGCAGTGCAGACTTGGTGAATCGAAGGGCCTGATTCCGGCCTCATATTTGTTCGGTTGTCATCCCCTCTTCCATCTTTGTGTTGAATTCTTCTGTCCTGGCGAGTGAACCTTGTTTCTGTTAGTGGTTGTTTATAAAATATCCCAAGCTGTCCTATTTTAGCAACTTCATTGTATGAATTTTGTCTTCCTGCTGTGCAGTTTGGCTATGCTGATAAAATGAATGTAATATTCTTCATGTCCCACTGACCACTGAGCCTGAATGTTTAATATTCAGCTCCAATAGCAAAATGCTGTATTGGAAACACAAATATATGGTTTCAACATTATTAAAATCTACAGAATGTATAAATGATCAGAGCAGAATGCTTAAGTCAGTGTTACAATTGATGATCTACTTATAAATTGTGAATTATTAAACAAAATAAGACTTTACTTTAGACTTTAGACTTTAGAAATACAGTGTTGAAACAGGCCCTTCGGTCCACCGAGTCCGCACCGACCAGCGATCACCCCTTACATAAGCACTATCCTACTCACTAGGGACAATTTACAATTTTACCAAACCCAATTAACCTACAAACCTGTCCGTCTGTGGAGTGTGAGAGGAAACCGGAGCACCCGGAGAACCCACACGGTCACAGGGACAACATACAAACTCTGTACAGCCAGCACCCGTAGTCAGGATCAAACCCAGGTCTCTGGCGCTGGAAAGCAGCAGCTTCAATGCCACGCCACAGTGCCACCTATAAGGCAGATTTTTATTCAGGCTGATGATTACGTGAGGAACCTATGCAGTTAATGGATATTTTGCATTCCTGCCTGATAAAGATTCCAGTTTCAGGAGGAGTTCAGCAGGTTCCGCACTGAATTGTCCCTGCAGGATGTTCAGGACTCCTGCGTGCGTATTCAAGTGCAGATGTCCCAGGCTTACAGGAAGATAGTTGTGCTGTATCTTTCATCATATGCTAGTGCTGCACTGATCAAAGATCCAGTCGTTGACCAGGAAAACACTGAAGTAAACGTAAGAGATACTTTCCACTTCTTCCCTTAACCCTCTGCCTGCAAACACTATTTTCATCGTAACCTGGTCATATGACATATGAATATAAATATAATTAAGAAAAGATGTTGAAAGATTTACATGGTAATCATTAATTCTTGGAAAAACTCAACATTTTAAACATCTTAAACTCTCTCAAAATGAGCATGAATGGTAGATTGATAGCTTTGAACTTTAATTTCCATGCATGCAGTGCATTTTGAAGCATAAATATAGTTTAAGTTCAGAGATTTCCTTTACACCCAGTCGTGCCCCAGTGGAATGTTCATTCCCCATCTATAAACCTGGATGGCAACAGGCTATTTAACTTTTAATAGGAGAAGTTTTAAACCAAATACTCAACTTTATTCATTCAACATTAGTATCTGCAGACTTTCAAGCAGAATTCGCCATATAGCCATCAAGAACTTGAATCTTGGTTGTTATTTTTTCCCTTCTCATTTCAGTTTAGTTCAGTTCAGGTTTAGTTTATTGTCACGTGTTCTGAGGTACAGTAAAAAGCTTTTTTATGTGCTTTCAGCGGAAAGATAATACATGATTACAATCAAGCCATTCACCGTGCACAGATACATGATAAGGGAAAAATGTTTAGTAAAAGTCAAAGCCAGTTCCCAATGAGGTAGATAGTAGTTCCGGACTGCTCTCTAGTTGCGGTAGAATGATTTAGTTCCCTGATAACAGCTGGGAAGAAACTGTCCCTGAATCTGGACGTATGTGTTTTCACATTTCTATACCCTTTTCCCGATGGGAGAGGGGAGAAGAGGGAATGGCCATGGTACGACTCGTCCTTGATTTTGCTGCTGGCCTTGCCGAGACAGCATGAGGTATAAATGGAGTCAATGGAAGGGAGGTTGGTTTGTGTGAAGGTCTGGGTTGCATCCACAATTCACTGCAATTACTTGCAGTCTTGTGCAAATATGGTGAATTTGTGAGTGCTCTTTTTGGAAGGAAGTTTAAATTTCTGGTTGCCCCATTATAGGAAGGACGTGGAGACTTTGGAAGGGGTTCAGAAGAAGTTTACCATAATTTTTGTCTAGATTAGGGTGTATTAGCTACTGGGAGAGGTTGGACAGACTTGATTTATGAGAAGAACAAAGTTTAAAGGAGATGGGAAAGGGCAATGTTTTACACAGAGGGTGTTTTGTGCCTGGAATGTACTACCAGTGGTGGTGATGGAGGCGGATACAACAGTGACATTTAAGAGACCTTTAAATAGGTATATGGATATGTAAGGATTGGAGGTATATGGATTATCTGCAGGAGGATGAGTTGGTCTTGGCACCTTTGTTGGCACAGATACAGTGGGCTGAAGGGCCTTTTCTTGTGCTGTACTGTTCTATGTTTTATATCAGTGCCCATAACAGATAGTCTTGTGGTGGTGCAAGAATACATATTTTAATAGAGTTGATCATTTCCCCTGTTACTAATGCAGAGTAATTGTCGAATTGTTCTTTTTTTCTCTCTTCCTCGTGTAAATCAATGTTTTGTTTGTCACCTTCTGTAAACTCATGGAATATCAAAAGCACTCTGTGCCCATCACCTTTAAAGCCAAAGCTATTAAGTCCAGGAGCGTTCTTAGTTTGGAATCCCATTCATTTCTCTAGTACTTTACTTCTCTAATGTTTATTTTGTTCTCTGTTCCCTGTTCTCACTGGAGCCTTGGTTCCCCACAGTTTTGGGAATTAGTTTTGTCTCTCCTACCTTGAAGGTAAAAACTAGATGTTTAATGCTCCTGCCATTTCACTGTTTGAATTGTTGCCTCTTCCTGAAAGAGTCCCAGATTTCTTTTCACTAATCTCCTTTTTACATGTCTAAAAATCCTTTTTCATGACTTTCTACTTGATTTTTATTCAATTTTCTCCCTTTTTAAAAATTTCTTGGCCATCCTTTTGAAAGTGTAAATTCCTCAGCTTTCTTATTTATCTAAAAACACTTCAAGCTTTTTTCTTTTAATAATGTTGCTTTCCCTACGTACTCAGGTTAAGTACACTTCAGCTGCACTTGAACCCATTTCCAACAAAACATTGATTTTGTTCTCAACCTGTCTGCACCAAGTAGCTACAGAAATAATGCAATGAAACAAAACGTTGACACGTCCTCCTGAAGTTTTAAACTAAGTGTCAGTACATGCCTCAGGAAATATACCTTGAATATATATTATTCTATTAATAATATATTTATAATCTTATCCAGAGCACAGGAAGGCGAATTGATCCCCTGGTGCAAGGTAATCAAATGTCCTTGTGATGAGATACTGAGGATACTTGTGGTGAAAATCACTTCAATCTTAGGACATGCAATTAAAAACAAACAAAATGAACAAGCGTCAGCAGAATGGAGAGTTTGCAACTCATGGCAGTAGAGATCTGAAAGTGAGGGAGAAAATTGTAGTTGAAGTCTGCAGAGCAATCCAATCAATTTATTTATTGTTGGGAATTTTGTTTTAAACTCAGAGGTCATATATTGTGAGTTTTCAATCTAATGTTGTTATTTTTGTACTGGAGGGGATCTTGAGATTAAAAATCTAATAGAAAGTTTGAATTTCTTTTTCACTTAAAAAATTACTGACTTCATCACTTCCCAATGATTTGAGAGTGCTGGAGAGAGCGCAGAGGAAGTGAGGGGGTTTACCAGGATGTTGCCTAGGATGGCGTGCTTCAGGTATGAGGAGAAGCCAGGTCTGTTTTCCCTCAAGCTGTGGAGGTTGAGATATGACACGATTGAAGAAAACAAAATTATGAAAGGTATAGACAGAGTAGATTGCAGGAAACATTCCCCTCTCCAACAGAGTTCTGCACGACCCTCACTCACTGCTCACCCTCTGTGCGCCTCCAGCTCTTCATCCCCCCCACCCCCACCCCCTACCCCCACCCCCACCCCCACCCCACCCCCACCCCCACCCCCACCCCCTACATTCAGTCTGAAGAAAGGTCCCAACCCAAAATGTCACCCATCCTTTTCTCCAGTGATGTTGCTTGACCCACTGAGTTATGTCAGCACTTTGTGTCTATCTTTGGTCTGATGATCTCAGGAGTACTGGCCTTACTGCTCCTACATTTCCACACTACCACCCCCTTCCACCTATGTCAATATATACCTTGGCTTGACTTTGCTGCAAAAGATGTTGAATACAATGCAAATTGTTATTGCTGTGAAGGCTGAATGAATTTGGCAGAGCTGACCTGACTTAAAACATCACCCATCCTTTTTCTCCAGACATGCTGCCTGACCCACTGAGTTACGCCAGCAGTTTGTGTCTGTCTTTGGTGTAAACCAGCATCTGCAGTTTTTTTGTTTCAACATTCCTCCATAACCAGAGGACACAGATTTAGGATAAGAGGCAAGAGATTTAGTTGGGATCTGAGGGGGATTCTTTTCACCCAAAGAATGGTGAGTACCTGGAATACACTGCCTGTTGTGGAAGCAGAGTTACCGGTAACACTTATGAACTGTTATGATAAGCACTTCAATCAGCTAGGCAGAGAAGTTTATAGACCAAGTACTGGAAAATGGGGATTAATATGGATAAGTGCTCACATGGAAGGCTGAATGGCCTGCTTGGGCACATGGACTCTGACAGACACAAAAACATAAATTAAACATAACTTAAACATTACATTTCTAAATGTAAGAGTTCATTAATGCAGAGCACAATTAAAGAAAAAAAACATGGTAGTGCAAGAGATGGTACATAGTGTTCCATGTCAAGGGTTGATTAGAGTTGCGCAGGTTAGTTCAAAAACCTGATAGTTGTTTACATTTAGGTTTGTTTAGGTTTAGGTATATTATTATCACGTTTACTGAGGAACAGTGAAGATTTTTGTTTTGCACGCTTTATATCATATCATATCATATATATACAGCCGGAAACAGGCCTTTTCAGCCCACCAAGTCCGTGCCGCCCAGCGATCCCCGCACATTAACACTATCCTACACCCACTAGGGACAATTTTTACCTTTACCCAGCCAATTAACCTACATACCTGTACGTCTTTGGAGTGTGGGAGGAAACCGAAGATCTCGGAGAAAACCCACGCAGGTCACGGGGAGAACGTACAAACTCCTTACAGTGCAGCACCCGTAGTCAGGATCGAACCTGAGTCTCCGGCACCCCAACAGATCAGATAATACTAAGCATAAATAGAATCAAGGTCAATGCCAAGTACAATAGGTAGGGCAAAGGGGAAGATACAGAGTGCAGGATATAGTTCTCAGCATTTTAGTGTATCAGTTCACTAGGCACGGTCCAATGTCCACATTGGAGTAGAGGTGAATCGGACAATATCCTAGTTTATGGAAAGACCATTCAGAAGCCTGATACCAGATGATTAGAAGCTGTTCCTGAGTCTGGTTGTGTAGGCATTCAAGCTTCTGTGCCTCCTGCCAGATGGCAGCAAGGAGAAAAAAGAATTACCAGGGCTGGGACAAGTTGGGATTATGTTGGCTGCTTTTCTGAGTCTATGGTATAGATGGAACCAATACCTACAACTCTACAATTTCTTACAGTCTTGGGCAGAGCTGTTCACAAATCAAGCAGGGATGCAACCTGGAAGTATGCATTCTATGGTTCATCTGTAGAGGTTTATATTAGAGACATGCCAAATATCTTCATTCCCCTAGTGAAGTAGATATGTTAGTATGCCTCTTTGGCTGTCTTGTCAGTGTTGTTGGCCAACAACAGATCGATGGTAATATTAACACCAAGGAACTTGAAACTCTCAACCATTTTCACTTCAGCACCATTGATACCACCAAGACCAAGGAGCTGATCATCAACTTCCGTAGGTCACATAACGGGGAATATGCCCCGATCTCTATCAATGGGGTCAGTGTGGAGAGAGTGTCCAGCTTCAAGTTTCTGGGCACTCACATTTCGGAGGACCTAACATGGTCCAATAACACTGCTGCGCTGGTCAAGAAGGCACAACAAAGACTGTTCTACTTAAGAACACTGAAAAAGTCTGGTCTACCCCAACAGCTGCTGAAGACCTTCTACCGCTGCACCATAGAGAGCATCCTAACGCATGGAATCCCTGTGTGGTACCTCAGCTGCACGGAGGCAGAAAGGAAAGCTCTACAGCGGGTAGTCCATAGAGCTCAGAGGGCCATCGGAACACAGCTACCAGACTTGGAGGGCATCTACAACACACGATGCCTCAGAAAAGCCACCAGCATCCACAAAGACTCTTCACACCCCTGCAACAGTCTGTTCGAACTCCTTCCATCGGGCAGACGATACAAGGCCTTCTATGCCCGCACCTCCAGACTCAGGAACAGCTTCATCCCCAGGGCCATAGCTGCTATGAACCGGTCCTGCTGAGCCGGATGGCCACAACGCATAGATCAACTTGCACTTTACCCTGTCCAAAACTGTTACAACTGTTCGTTTCGTTGGGTTGCTGCTGTCTAAATTACCTAAATTAGTGCATCGTATGGGAGGCGCATTCCCAATCTCGTTGTACCCCTGGGTACAATGACAATAAAGATATATTGTATTGTATTGTATTGTATTGTATTGTATTGATGCTGATTGAAGCACGTACTCCACCTTCTTGAAGCCGATAATTAACATCTTCCTATTGCTGACATTGAGGGAGAGGTTGTTGTCCTGACATCTTGTTACTAATTTATCTATCTTCCTCCTGTTCCCCATCTCCCCATTGTTTGTAATCTGGCCCACCATACTGGTATCATTTGCAAACTTGTAGATGGATTTAGAGACAGATTTAGCCATACAATCATTAGGGTGTCTAGTAAGGGACTGATATCATAACCTTGCAGGACACCAGTATTGAGTATTATTGTGGAGGAAGTGTTATCATCTGTCCTCACTAATGTGGTGTGTGGGTCAGACTGTAGCTGGTCATGAATCTGCTGGTGTGGGACTTTAGGTTGCATCCCTGCTTGATTTGTGAACAGCTCTGCCCAAGACTGCAAGAAATTGCAGAGTTGTATGTATTGATTCCACCTAGACTTCGCAGCCTCAGAAAAGCAGCCAACATAACCCCAACTTGTCCCAACCCCAGTAATTATTTTTTCTCCTGCCTGATTGTAGCAGTGAGAAGAGGGCATGGCCCAGACAGGGGCAGCAGTAGCCTGCATGTTTATCTGATTAGATTGTTGGGCTAATTTTCTCGTGCTGATCTAGAAATCATCATATCATATCATATCATATATATACAGCCGGAAACAGGCCTTTTCGGCCCACCAAGTCCGTGCCGCCCAGCGATCCCCGTACATTAACACTATCCTACACCCACTAGGGACAATTTTTACATTTACCCAGCCAATTAACCTACATACCTGTACGTCTTTGGAGTATGGGAGGAAACCGAAGATCTCGGAGAAAACCCACGCAGGTCACGGGGAGAACGTACAAACTCCTTACAGTGCAGCACCCCTAGTCAGGATCGAACCTGAGTCTCCGGCGCTAGAAAAATAGGTAGCATGCTGATGTAAAATGGTCATTAATCCCTAATGCTCACATAGTTCTGGATTATATTTTTAAATTACAGAACCATAGAGTCATCCAGCATGGAAACAGGCCCAGCTCATCCATGCTGATCAAGATGCCCCACCTAAGCTTTCCCATTTACCCATGTTTGTCCCATATCCCTCCAAACCTATCCTATCCATGCACTTGTCCAAGTGTCTTCTAACTGTTGTTGTTGTGGCTGCCTCAACTACCCTTCTGGCAGCACATTCCATATACTCACCACCCTCTGTGTGAAAACGCTACCTTTCAGGTCTCTATTAACTCTTTCCTCCTCATCTTAAAGGGCCTGTCCCACTTAGGCAATTTTAAGGCGACTAGGCTGTCGTTGACAGTTCGCCGGGGTGTCGCGGGCATGATCGTGTGGAGTCTTCCAAAAATTGTAGTGGATCTCGGCGCGTCGCTTAGAAATCACCTGGTTTGAAATTTCTCGGCAACAGCTGGCTTGTCGGCAGGTATCGTTGCTTATTGTGGGCGCTGTCGCACGCTGTCCCCAGGCTTGATAGGTTCTCTTAGATGCATTTAGAAGCACATAATATTAAAATAAGTAAAGTCATTTCAAAATACCATAAAATGCTTGTGTTTAAGCAATTTATTTACCGTCAGGACATTTGACAGGTAGATTGGAGGCGACAGTTTGCCGGTCAGGTAAGCGTGGGGATTTTCGCGATGTTTATGGCCATCAGCCATTACATTTCAAGTCGGCTCCAAACCCAGATATGCAACCCAGAAACCAGATATGCATCTCCCTTACATTTTCAAAGAATCCCCACACACTTTTCACAAAAATCCACTTAACCACTTCTTAATTTTTTTTTTTTTAATACAGCTATTAGTAAACTGGAAGTAAATCCAGTTTATGCCTTGTTACAGTGAAGCTTGGTTTTCAAGTAACCTGTGCAAGAAGTTTTATTTCAAAACTCTCAAGTACTTACTGACTTGTTAGTGATTTCAGCGAAAATTAGGATGCCGAAGAAGCATTGACAGCGTGGGAATTTTCACGATGTTTCCGAAGATGGTGTAATCTCGACCTGACTCAGCATTGTCGTGGTCATTGTTGTCGGGTAAAAGAAAATGTTGGCGATCTGCTACGACTTTGACAGTCGCTGGCAGTCGCCAAAAAAATCGCCTAAGTGGGCAGGCCCTTAAATCAATGCCCTCTAGTTTCACCCCCCCTTGGGAAAAAGTCTGCACATTCACCTTATTTATTCCTCCTATGATTTTATACACATCTATAAGAAAATCCCACAACTTCCTGCGCTCCGAGATAAAGTCTTAACTTGCCCAAATTTCATCACTGACACTTAATGGCTTAACTGCTGGCAAGTGCTTCATTCTTAAAGTCATTCTTAAAGTGATAGGTTGAATTTGTCAAGGAAGAATTTTATATGTGACTAAATAAATGGCTTTGCTTTTTTAGCTTGTGGTAGTACTTTCTTACCTATACCATTGGAAGTTTGGTGCTGCTGCCTCCTTTGTCCTGTTATGGTCTGGAAGCAGAGGTCGGCAAACACATTGGAGGGGTTGAAAGGCACTGCATTCGACAGGGGAGCTGATTTGAGTAGAAAGTGCACACCATTCTTACTCCTCCACAGAATCTTGTTGTTTTCTCCTTCCTCTGACAACCAGCTTTGCCGACCTTTTGGAAACCTGAGAAGCAGCAAGGAATATTAATGAGCCCCAGTTATTGAAGAGCAATATATAAATATGTGTCAGGACACAAATCCAATATATAATCTTTAACCTGTAACCTTCTCCTATGAACCATGGTGAGGTAATATTAAGGCTCATAATTTTTGTTGTTCGTTAAATGATTCCATGAGATAATTGAACTATTTCACACAAAGCTACCTGCTTGAAGACTGCAGATCCTCCAGATATACACACATGCTGAATCAAATCCAGCCATCACGGTTTTACATCGGTATGAGGTATTTAAGGCTAAATTATTAAAATAAGCTGTAATTCCCAACACTGCTGCAGACCAGATTTCCAGATGTACTTTTTCAGACTAGCCTTGCATTTTTGGGATATCCCAGAAGATTATATTACTGCTGTGCAGCGATAGGGAAGGGAAGGCAAACTATGTGAGCACGTGTCTAGTGATTCTGCTCCAGGCATCATCATTGTGTTACAGGCATGTAAAAGCATTCAGTCTTTTCGTGCTTGTCATTTTCATGTACATGTACACTGAACTACATTATCAAATTTCATTTCCAAGTGAAAGGACCTTCAAGCGCTTCTTGTTTATCATGGATAAGTTGGGCCAAAGGGCCTATTTCCATGTTGTTTAACACTATATGATTCTTCGTAGTCCAAGTATCTTAAGCTAAAACTCATATGGCAAAAGTCAAACTTCTCAATCAATTATTCTCAGGCAGGACTCCAATTAAACAAACAATGTATAAATTCCAAAATTCTAGTATGACATCATCAAGATTGTTTGTGCATTACATTGGCTGAGGAAAGAACTAATATTCTATACTCAATGCCTGTATAATACAAGTTCACATCCTTACAGACCTGCAACACTCCTCCAATACACTAGGAGTGCCTCACGGATCATGAATTTATGTGATTTAGAATTAAAGTAAATAACATTTCCACTGTAGTAACAGTTATAAATGTTTCTGATGTACAGCAAGTTTCTAATATTTAAATATAGATTCATTTTGACTTGTTTTAAATTACTTTACAAGAAGGTGTCAGCGGACAAACTGACGAGATCCAAAGGAAGAATAAAAAAGTACAATTTGATGTTTTTATGTTAAGGACAAATGGTGGAACGTTTGAGGCAGTGTGAATGGTTTGTAATTACGTTTCAAGTTTTCAGGAAGAGCAGAGCTTTGCACATGACATACTCAAAATATATATTAAGTTTCATTGAACTGTTTTCACGACTGACTTCAAAATATCAAGGACCCTTTCTAAATAAGAAGTTGACTTTAAAGCTAAATTATTTCCATTCTAAATGATAGAAAGATGTCTTCTCCAGATCAGTCTTGCTTGTCTTGTCTCTTTGCTGTTCCTTTTTACCAAGCACCATTATTCATTTTGTTTTCTCTTCACTTCTGCCTCTGACGTATCGTAGAACAGCACTTTAATTCCTTCCTCACCCTATCCTCTGTACCTGCTTAAAGTTGGGCCGACTTCTAGCTTTAATTTCAAGCTGTTTCAATGTCCACAGATAGACAATAGACAATAGGTGCAGGAGGAGGCCATTCGGCCCTTCGAGCCAGCACCGCCATTCAATGTGATCATGGCTGATCATTCTCAATCAGTACCCCGTTCCTGCCTTCTCCCTATACCCCCTGACTCCACTATCCTTAAGAGCTCTATCTAGCTCACTCTTGAATGCATTCAGAGAATTGGCCTCCACTGCCTTCTTGAGGTTGGTCTTGCTGCTGGCACCTGGTGCCAACTTCACACGGCAGATATCATTCTGGTGAAGAAAGAAAAAAAATTGCACCAAAAGTGCATCAAATATCCTGTGTTACTGTCAGAGGCTTAAGAGAGTTCTTACGATTTTTCTTAAAAATTTCCCTCCTTGAACTGTAATAATCTCAAATCAAGGAGGCTATTGCGCTCTGTACTTTTTCAATGCAATTTGAGTGGGCGTCAAGTATAAAGGAAGACTAGACAGGCTCCAAGCGAGTGTGAATCAAAGAATAAACAGAAGGAGGGAAACTTCATTAATGACCCCTGCTCCTTTCAGAAGTAGCTTGGTGAATGAAAGAATCTCTCTTAGGTCTGATGAGAGAATGAGGTCGATTGACTTGGTTGTTTTTAATGCAAAAATAATGGATCTATCATTTTTAATTAACATTTCTTTGAAAAGAACTAACCACATATAATCTGATAAAACCAATGTAAAATGATATGATTCAATTATATTGTTAGAAGAAAGTATGGAATTAGGGAAATCAATTAATTGAAGTCTTAATGTTGCATCTTGCCATTCAGGAATGCAATTATTTTAATATAATTTAGGACATATGATGTTCTTTCCTCTTCGCCTGATATGTCCTTTGTATGAAATAGGGAAGCACATACTTTTCATTAACAGGGATCAAAGCCTCATAGATTTGTGTGAAACAAACATGTAACGTAAGCAAAGATAATTTCTATGGCAAACTCCTATTGCAATGTTACCTGAGATATTCAATTGGATTGAGCAGATGTCCAGTCAGTCATTCTGTTGAGATTCATAAATTCATACATTCTAGGAGCAGCATTAGGCCATTCGGCCCATCAAGTCTATTCTGCCATTCAATCATGACAGATCAAGCTTTTCCTCTCAACCCCATTCTTAAGCCTTCGCTACATCACCCCTGACACCTTTACTAATCAAGAATCTATCAATCTCCACCTTAAAAATATCCATTGCCGTGGCTTCCACAGCCTTCTGTGACAATGAATTCCACAGATTCACTACCCTCTGGCTAAAGAAATTCCTCCTCATCTCGAGATTGGCTCGGGAACTGCATTTGTGTGCATCAGGAAACTCCAAACCTCTCCACTGGTGCCCTAATGCAGCATTGGCGATTATATTGCATTGGAGGTCAGGAGCTAGCACATCATTCCTGACCTTTGCACTAAATCCAGCAGCATCTTATAACATACTCAGCTGAGGGGTTGGATACACATTACTTCTGGCCCCTCAATTAACATCAGCCGTTGCTGGTACTTCCAGCACAGACCCTCAGCTGAAAGAAATAGGAAGTGGGTTTTTTTTCAGATTATTTTAATCAATATTAATGTTCTTAATTTATCTATGTCAGTTGAAGATGTGTAAAGGAAATGTATTTATTTTAGTTTGATATAAAAAAATATTAATTTGTCTGGAAATAGTAAAAGGGCCTGTTGGCCACACAAGTTGTCAGATGGTCAATACTATGGTTAGGCGCTTTTCTTTCTATTGACTGCAGACGCATTTCTATCTCTAGACCCGTGATCTACCCCACCTCTTGGAATGAGTACAACAGCAGCAGCAACAGAACACTGCAAGCCTGTGGCTGCAAAAGGTTAATATGGCCGTAGAGCTGGTACAGGTGCCAACTAAATGTATGAGCTGGTTCCAGTGCAATCCATCTTATTAATTCACTTAAAGGAAGTAGGTCACAACCTTGCGTGTACTGTGTAAAGTTGCAGGAACCATTGTTCACATTTTAGCAACAATAATTTCTAGCTTGTTACATAAAATTTGATAACAGTGGGAATATATTGTATGTACAGCATGGTGTGTAACAAGATGAATTCTTAGATGATTAATATTCATGCAGATAATAAGTATGCAAATGGTACTTGATTTATGTCTACAGTATTTACTGTTACTGCATTGGGATGCCATTTGATTGACAATTACTTACTCCCTTGTTTGACAGTGATAATTGAAAAATAATAGAATGTAATTCAAAGCAAAATGAATAAAACCCTGTATATCAACTTCATTCTCCAAGATGTTGTGAGTGAAACAACCATGGGAAAGATTCCTGTGTCCTTTCTGCTATACTGAGACCAGCAGGCGACTTCTCCACTGAGAGAGTTACTCATTGGAAACTACTCCCAATATGTTTCGCAATACATTTGGAGAACAGTTGATCACATGCTACAACCCCTGAGGAACACTGCCAATATAAGCTACATACAGTATACTGTGATATCAGATGCCCATTACAGCGTACAAGGTCAGCTGTTGCCCATCCTTGTGTAGTGCAGTATCGACTTAGGTTGCTTTCTCCATTCCTACTCCTGGTCTTCTTGCTCTAACTTCTTCTCCTCCTCCTCTTCCTCCTTCTCTTCTTTTCCTTCTTCTCTTCCTCTTCTTCCTCGTCCTCTTCCACTCCTCCTTTAGTAGCCACTTTGTGTTTATTCGTTATTTTAGCATATTATCATATTACTTTGTATTCTGCTGTATTATTTTTGTTCACCAGGAGATTGTCCTGAGACGAATGTTGGAGTCTTATGTATATGGACTGGGAGGAGCCATGGGAGGGGCCAGATTATGAGTATAATTTGCCCAGCACTGACGTAGTGCTTTAGTGGACACCAGGAGCTGCTAAGTGTAGGAAAATAACTGCAGATGCTGGTACAAATCGAAGGTATCACAAAATGCTGGAGTAACTCAAAATGCTGGAGTTACTCCAGCATTTTGTGATACCAGGAGCTGCTAAGATAATACGGTCTTAGTAGCCATACAAGCCAAGCCTACTAAGCATAGGGTTTTAGTAAGTCAGTAACAGGATACGAAAGAGTGACAGTGAGATACTACATTCTTACCAAACAAGTCAAACAAACAAGTCAAACAAACAAGTTAACGACAGGAGATATACTAATCTGTTTTGAATTATTACTTCAATAAACGACTAACTAACTGCAACGTCGTGAAAATCTCTCTGTTGTTGTTACTTGCGTCAAGAACCATCGCTCCCCTCCTTCGTCAATGGTAAGCATAAGGACTTTATTGCGAAGGACTAAGTTGCCGCTACACCTCCTGTTCCTCACCCCCCTCCCTTTTTCGCTTCTTCTCATTTTCCTCCTCCAGCCTTGTTGTTGTGCACTGAGGAACAGGTGTTGAAACAAGTAGATCAGTTTCATTATGACTCATTGACAGATCAAGACAAGATGTACAGTTTGTCAGCAAAGCAAGAAATTATGACATATTTTAGAATGGAGATGGAGAGAAATATTGAACAAACAGTCTTGGAATGACACAAGGATTGATCTGCACAAAGAGTGATCTTCGTTTCATTGGGAACAAAGAGAAAGGGGTGAAATCAGGACTCTGACTGCATTTGAAATAATCAGTTATGTGCAAAAATGGGAACATGGTAGGTATGATATTCAGGAAAGTTGAATAGAAAGTTCAATGATAGGCTCCTATCAACCTCAAACGATAGTGCTTGAGGGGAGACCTGCTCGAGGTATATAAAATTATGAAAGGCATAGATAGGGTAGACAGTCAAAACCTTTTTCCCAGGATGGAAATGTCTAACTCTAGAGAAATTGCTTTAGGGTGAGACGGGCAAAGGTTAAAGGAGATGTGCAAGGCAGGTTTTTAGGACAGAGAGTGATGAGTTCCTGGAGTGTACAGTGGGGAGTGGTGGTGAGGCAGGTACAATAGTGGCATTCAAGAGGCTTTTCGATAGGCACATGGATATGTAGGGAGTGGAGGGATATGGATCATGTGAAGGCAGATGAGATTATCTTGGTGTTATGTTTGTACAAACTTTGTACACCAAAGGGCCTGTGCTGTATTATTTAGACCCAACCATAAAAGTACATTAAACAAATGTTGTTTTTATATATGGGACACAGGGTGGTGATTTTCAAATTGTTTCCCACTGAATGCATTGCACAATAAAATATTTTTTTATTGCCCTATGCTTGCTTTGTTATTGTCATCTTAAACCCCATCATCTCTCTTGATAATATTCAATTCATTCTTCATGGTGTCATGATGATCTAACAAAATCTACCTTAAATCGTTTCATTCCTTCTGTCTGCTCTAACTTTCAATATGTTCATGGCTGATATTTTACTTTTAATTTCCTTCAATTTTCTTAATACCTTTAATATCCAAACATCCACTCATCTCTATCTTGAATACACATGTTGAACGAACCATCATGTGAAGGCAGATGAGATTACCTTGGTGTTACATTCATACAAACATTGTGCACCAAAGCACCTGTGCTGTATTATTTAGACCCAACAATAAAAGTACATTAAACAAATGTTTTTTTGTATATGGGATCGAGAACTCAGTACCCTCTGGGTGAAATAATATCTTCTTATCTCAGTCTTGAATGGCTGTTCCTTACTTTGAGATTGTGACTCCCAGATCTATATACCTAGCTATTCTTCCATTTATCATATGAAGTTCTGGATTTTTTTTTAAATGTTTCATTGAGTTCACCTCTCGGTACTTTAAATTCTAGACAGTATAAGACTAGTTATTTAATATCTGGCAAAAAAAACCCCAATGTGCTGAGGAACTCAACAGATCTGGTGGAGGGAATGGACGGATGATGGATTGGGTCGCGACTTTTCTTCAGGCTTCGTCCGTCTTAGCACAGGAAAGAGATAGAGAGCTCAGTAACATGACATCAAGGCAACAACCTCACCCTCTATGTCCGCAAGGCAAAGGAGCTGGTCATTGACTTCACAAAACTGGATGGTGCACATCAATGGTGATGAAGTGGAGGTAGATAAGCATTTCAATCTCCTGGTGTAAATATCACCAATAATTTGCCCTGGCCCAAACTCATTAATGTTATGGCTAAGAAATCACATAATTACTCCGATGACTCTGATCAATTTCTTCAGATGCACCGCAGAAAGCATCCTGATAGGATGCAGCACAACTTGATTTGACAACTGGACTGCTCAAGACTGCAGGATATTGCAGAGTTGTAGATGCAGCCCAGTCCCTCATGCAAAGTTTATAGGAGATGGGTGGGGAAAGTTTTTTACACAGAGGTCACTGAGTGCCTGGATCTTGCTGCTGGGAGTGGCAGTGAAATGAGATACGCTAGTTGCATTTGAAGAAACTTTTGAATAGGCATAAAGCGATTCAGAGAATGTAGTGATATGGATTTTCTGCCGACAGATAAGCATTGGACTTGGCATTGTGTTTGGCACAGACGTTGTGGGCTGAAGGGCTGATTTCTGTGATGAACTGTTCCAGGTTCTATGCTATGTTGTTATATTTGCCATTTATCAACATCATGCAGATTTCCTCTCTAAGATTTCTTATAGTTCTGAACATGCTCACTATCTCAGGGATGGTAATTACAACATTATAACATGGCTATTGGTTATAACTGCTTGCACAGTGCTTCTGTGTAATTACTCAAAGCTACAAAGGCTTAGCTGTCACATTTTACATTACTGGTGAAGAGATATATCTCAGCCAGGTAGTCCACAAGAGTGAATTTCATAATAGTTTATCTTTTTGTTGAACACCGCTCACTCAAAGAAGGATCTTATGGAAGTAAGTATTTTGATAGCCTCAGAGCACTCCTTGCTAGAGATCTGGAAAATCTTGGTTTAGTCAACCAGGCCAGCACCTGTGTGCAGTTTTGGTCTCCAAATTTGAGGAATATTCTTGCTATTGAGGGCGTGCAGCGTAGGTTTACTAGGTTAATTCCCGGAATGGCGGGACTGTCATATGTTGAAAGACTGGAGCGACTAGGCTTGTATACACTGGAATTTAGAAGGATGAGAAGGGATTTTATCGAAACGTATAGGATTATTAAGGGGTTGGACACGTTAGAGGCAGGAAACATGTTCCCAATGTTGGGGGAGTCCAGAACAAGGGGCCACAGTTTAAGAATAAGGGGTAGGCCATTTAGAACGGAGATGAGGAAAAACTTTTTCAGTCAGAGAGTTGTGAATCTGTGGAATTCTCTGCCTCAGAAGGCAGTGGAGGCCAATTCTCTGAATGCATTCAAGAGAGAGCTGGACAGAGCTCTTACGGATAGCGGAGTCAGGGGGTATGGGGAGAAGGCAGGAACGGAGTACTGATTGAGAATGATCAGCTATGATCACATTGAATGGCAAAGGAATGTTACTGTGCTGTGCGTACGACAATTGAGAACCATTGAACAATGGCTGGTGGCCAGGTAAGAACTTGGGGGTTTGTGGTGTGTGGCAATCTAGAAGCAGCTAGATTTTACTTTTCCAATATCAATAGAGCCAGATATTTATTCGGAATACTCTGCATTCTGGTGGCCTAAAATATGCAACATCTTCATCTTCCTGGAGTTTGTGGAGTCTCTGCATTCTCCCCATGACTGTGTGGGTTTCTCCAGGGTGCTCTGGTTTGCTCTCACATTCCAAAGATATGTGACTTCATGTGTGAATTGGCTGCTATAAATGGCCCCGAGTGCGCAGATGAGTGGTTGAACTGCAAGGGAGTTGATGTGAATGTGGAGAAAATAAAACAGGATTAGGGTAGGGATAAAGTGGGTGGGTGATTGATGATTGACAAGAATTGGTGGGTTATAAATCTTGTTTCCATGCAATATGATTCTATGACTTTGTGAGTCTATTCCCAGACTTAGGGCTCCCTCTCACTGATTGCCTTGACAGAACTTTCAGTAGTGCTGAGGCTTGAAATTTTATAACCTCTAACTCACCATGAGTAATACCAAGGGAGATCTGCATGCATGAATATAAATGATATCAAAATGCTGCAGATTTTTCAACCATATTTACTGCAAATGAGCCAATGAATTTAAAGGGTGTTAAATGCTCTGTGTCAAACTGATGTATACAAAAAAAAACGCCTGAACTACTGATCTGATAATTGCACTATATAAATTCAAAAGACATCTGGCTCCTGTTATGCACAACGATTTATATAGTTTCCATTTAGATTAATTAATGCAAAAACAAAGTGTTTGTTTTTGGCAGGTTAACTGTTTACACCACACTGGGAGCTGGATTTATTGAGGAGGTTGCCAGGCGAGGACCCACTCCAGGTGAGTCAGTAGGTGAACTGTGATCATGGAAAACTTACTGCTGCCCAGAATGATTTGAGCACCTTACTCCTTACTATCATATATCTGGGAGCTTGTTGGAAATATTGAGGCAGAAGATACAGAAGGAAATTAAGAACTTTCAATTAAAATGCCTGTGAATTGGGAGGGCAAATGGGCATTGCAGGAATTGGAGAAATGTCGGATTCAATGTGGTAAATGTAGCAATCAAAAGACCAGTTGAAGCACTTTAGTGTTTTTTTTAGAAATACAATGTGGAAACAGGCGCTTCGGCTCAATCAGTCTACATCAACCACTTCTACTAAGCAACGAGACCATGGCTGATATGTAGCTTAATTCATAAGTCATAAGGCCATAAGTGATAGGAGTTGAATTAGGCCATTCAGCCCATCAAGTCTACACCATTCAATCACGTCTGAACTATCTCTCCCTCCTAACCCCATTCACCGGTCATCTCCCCATAACCTCTGACACCTGTACTAATCAAATTCCATTACTAATACTAATTCCATCTGTCCGCCTTATTCCGCAGGATAATTTTAGCCAACATAAATCAACAATCTCAGATTTGTGAGTAATGGTTGACCAAATGCAGAACCGTGTTCCAAACCTGTACTTGGAGCTTCACACTACAGATGTTAGAAATCCAAGACAGAAACAGAAACAGAAACAAAGAATTTCACTGTACAGAGGTACATGTGACAATAAAGTATCATCGAACCTGTTGAAGCATTGAAATGCTGGAGGCGATGAGGTCAGACAACATCTATGGAGAGAGTAGCAGAGTTAAAGCTTCAGTTCAAATGTACTTTCTCACAACCAAAGTAGGAGAAGTAGTGGGGGGAGGGTGGCATGATTATGCAGTGGTAGAGTTGCTGCCTTGCAGTGCCAGAGACCCAGGTTCGATCCTGACTATGCATACTGTCTGTACAGAGTTTGTATGCCCTCCCTGTGACCACGTGGGTTTTCTCCAGGTGTTCTGGTTTCCTCCCACACTCCAAACCCGGGATTGAACCCGGGCCTCCTGCACTGTAAGGCAGCAACTCTACTGCTGTGCCACATTTGTTTGGCTCATGTCTATATTTTCCCGTAAATGCAACATTTCAGGAATGCAACAAAGAGTTCGAATGGAACTTCTCTCACAATGCTTTCTGAATCTCTGCCAATGATGTGCCATACAGGGTTGTCATATACAAGCAGGTGAATTAGTTTATTCTAAACTATCAGGA
The DNA here is from genome assembly GCF_053455715.1 of Rhinoraja longicauda. Lineage (NCBI taxonomy): Eukaryota > Metazoa > Chordata > Chondrichthyes > Rajiformes > Arhynchobatidae > Rhinoraja > Rhinoraja longicauda. Next base: position 58,154,797 of record NC_135953.1, on the reverse strand, counting down.
TAATCACTGTAAAATATAAAGCATCCTGATTGCTTTACAAGATGTAAAGAATGATCCAAATCAATCATCCTTCCCTAGGCCAAGTTCCTATTGGCATCAACCTTCACAATGTCCTTTCAATCTTATCACTGAAATATTGTTTCCTTGTCTCTAACAATTAAATATAACAAATTGGAATTAATTTCCTAGAGAGATAATTGCCTTATTTATTTTGTTTTGATATAGTCAGAACAATTAATTCTTTATCTCAGAAATTGGCTGTGCAATAAATCAAGGTTCACTAGAATATTAATCCCAATAAAGTGAGGAATTAGTCCCCATCAGCCAATTTTACTCAGGAGGCAGTACACAAATCATAAAGCGTAATAACAACACAATCTAATTAACACCCAATCCCGACCTCACATTTGCTGACCAAGCACTAACAATAAGTTCCTATAAATCACAATATCAACCTAAAGATTGATCTGTAGTCCAAACCGGTAATTTCTAAGATTTTATACTGTTTGGAATTATGTGATTTTGTTTTGGCAGAAAAGGTAGTAAAAGTTACCACTAGCTCATAAACATGGTCCACAAGCTAAAGTTATAAATTTGGGCAAGACTTACTTTTACGATAATAGGGGCTTGCACAATTTGATTGGAGTAAGTTGTTTACGGGATGCTTTCAAAAAGGTGGCAGTGAGAGTTTAAGGCATACATGTTCTGTTAGAATAATGAGCAAGATCGGTAGGAGGGAATAGAAACATAGAAAATAGGTGCAGGAGTAGGCCATTCGGCCCTTCGAGCCTGCACCGCCATTCAATATGATCATGGCTGATCATCCAACTCAGTATCCCGTACCTGCCTTCTCTCCATACCCCCTGATCCCTTTAGCCACAAGGGCCACATCTAACTCCCTCTTAAATATAGCCAATGAACTGGCCTCAACTACCTTCTGCAGCAGAGAATTCCACAGAATCACCACTCTCTGTGTGAAAAAAAAGTTTTCATCTCGGTCCTAAAAGACTTCCCCTTATCCTTAAACTGTGACCCCTTGTTCTGGACTTCCCCAACATCGGGAACAATCTTCCTGCATCTAGCCTGTCCAACCCCTTAAGAATTTTGTAAGTTTCTATAAGATCCCCCCTCAATCTTCTAAATTCCAGCGAGTACAAGCCGAGTCTATCCAGTCTTTCTTCATATGAAAGTCCTGCCATCCCAGGAATCAATCTGGTGAACCTTCTCTGTACTCCCTCTATAGCAAGAATGTCTTTCCTCAGATTAGGAGACCAAAACTGTACGCAATACTCCAGGTGTGGACTCACCAATGCCCTGTACAACTGCAGCAGAACCTCCCTGCTCCTATACTCAAATCCCTTTCGTTAATGCTTGGTCAGCAAATGTGAAGTCGGGATTGGGTGTTAATTAGATTGTGTAATTAGAACATGTATGCCAACATACCATTCGCTTTCTTCACTGCCTGCTGCACCTGCATGCCTACTTTCAATGACTGGTGTACCACGACACCCAGGTCTCGTTGCATCTCACCTTCTCCTAATCGGCCACCATTCAGATAATAGTCTGCTTTCCTGTTCTTGCCACCAAAGTGGATAACCTCACATTTAACCACATTATACTTCATCTGCCATGCCTTTGCCCACTCACCTAACCTATCCAAGTCACGTTGCAGCCTCCTAGCATCCTCCTCACAGCTAACACTGCCCCCCAGCTTCGTGTCATCCGCAAACCTGGAGATGTTGCATTCAATTCCCTCGTCCAAATCATTAATATATATTGTAAATAGCTGGGGTCCCAGCACTGAGCCTTGAGGTACCCCACTAGTCACTGCCTGCCATTCTGAAAAGGACCCGTTTATTCCTACTCTTTGCTTCCTGTCTGCCAGCCAGTTCTCAATCCACATCAATACTGAACCCACAATACCGTGTGCTTTAAGTTTGTATACTAATCTCTTATGTGGGACCTTGTCGAAAGCCTTCTGGAAGTCCAGATATAACACATCCACTCTACTAGTTACATCCTCGAAAAATTCTATAAGATTCGTCAGACATGATTTACCTTTCATAAATCCATGCTGACTTTGTCCAATGATTTCACCACTTTCCAAATGTGATGCTATCCCATCTTTAATAACTGACTCTAGCATTTTCCCCACTACCAATGTTAGACTAACTGGTCTGTAATTCCCCGTTTTCTCTCTCCCTCCCTTTTTGAAAAGTGGGGTTACATTAGCTACCCTCCAATCCTCAGGAACTACTCCAGAATCCAAAGAGTTTTGAGAAATTATCACTAATGCATCCACTATTTCTGGGGCTACCTCCTTAAGCACTCTGGGATGCAGCCTATCTGGCCCTGGGAATTTATTGGCCTTTAATCCATTCAATTTACCTAACACCACTTCCCGACTATCCTGGATTTCACTCAGTTCCTCCATCTCATTTGACCTCCGGTCCCCTGCTATTTCCGGCAGATTATTTATGTCTTCCTTAATGAAGACAGAACCAAAGTAGTTATTCAATTGGTCTGCCATGTCCTTGCTCCCCATGATCAATTCACCTGTTTCTGACTGTAAGGGACCTACATTTTGGATGATGAGAGAAATCGAGGCTTTGGTCAAGAACAAAAAGGAGGCGTGGGTGAGGTATAGGCAGCTGGGATCAAACATATCCCTGAAGCAGTTTAAGGGATTGAGGAGTATATTTCAGCTTGAAATCATGAGGACAAAAGTAGAGTATAGGATAGCTCTGGCAGATAAGATTAAGAAGAATCCAAAATTATTTTATGTAAATATATTAATGGAAAAAAAGGTAACTAGAGAGAGAATAAGACTTCTCAGAAACTGAATCTATGCATGGAGCTTCAGGAGATGGGCAAGGTCCTCTTGGTCAAAGATGTGTTTTTGAGCAGATGGATCCTGGAGTATAAGTACATAGTTCCTTGAAAGTGGCACTACAGGTACATAGGGGGCGGGGGTGGGGGGGGGGGGGGGGTGGGGGGGAGGCTTTTAGTGTGCTGACCTTCATCAGTCATGGAATTCAGTATATAAGATGGGATGTTATACGGTTGTACATGACATTGCTGAGGTTGGAGTATTGTGTTCAGATTTAGTCACCCTGCTGAAGGAAAGATGCCATTAAGCTGGAAGGAGTGCAGCAAAGATATTCAAGGATGTTGCCAGAACTTGGGGGACTAAGCTATAGGAAGAGATTGGGCAGGCTAGTTCTTTAGTTCTTGTAGTGCATGAGAACATGGGGTGACCTTATAGAGATGTTTAAAATCATGTAGGAACAGATAAGGTGAAATGCAGAGTATTTTTTCCAGGGCAAGGAATTTAAGAACCAGGGGGCCCAGGTTTAAGGTGAGAGGGGACAGATTTAATAGATATTTGAGGGACAACTTTTTTACACAGAGGGTAATGGGAATATGGAGTGATCTGCTAAAGGAGGTAATTGAGGCAGGTTTCTATAACAACATTAAAAAGACATTTGGACAGGTACATGGACAGAAAAGGTTTACAGGGAGATGGGTCAAATACAGGCAAATGGAACTATCTGTGACGCCGTGACATGCCTCATTTGAGTTAAGTGGAAAAATAGTTTTAGTGAAAAATTTAAGCCTTCAATAAATAGAACAGAAGTGGCTTGTTTTCAAAAGCACACTGCCTTATTCTACTTAAAAGAACTATAGGATAAATAAAGGAAAAATATGCAATGGTTAAATATTTAAGAAGTGATTGAGTCATTGGTCTACATCCTGAGAGACATATGGGCCCAAAATAAGCAAACTTAAAACAGCAGGTAGACACAAAAAGCTGGAGTAACTTAGCGGGACAGGCAGCATCTCGGGATAGAAGGAATGGGTGATGTTTTGGGTCGAAACCCGTCTGAAGAAGGGTCTCGACTCGAAACATCAGCCATTCCTTCTATCCAGAGATCCTGCCTGTCCCGCTCAGTTACTCCAGCATTTTACTGTATGTCTACCTTCAGTTTAAACCAGCATTTGCAGTTCCTTCCTACACAAACTCAAAACACCATTGTTTCCTGAACATTGTCGTTATCTATCTGAGAATGACCTGCCATATACACATTAAAGCACATCCTTATTCCAATTACCCCTGTGTCATGCATTGCCTTCCATCAATCATACTCTTTGTTTCACATCTACAGCCAACAGTTATTCGAGTGCTGCTCAGACTCACACACCTCCTGCCAAACATTGCATAAAACAGAATTTAACAACAATTCCTAGATTTTTACTCAAAATATATCAAGAACACAATTGCTGATTTCAATTTTTGTTTTAACTGCAATCTTTGCATAAAAACCTGATTCTAAAGTGTAAACCTGAAAAATACTTTAATTGCAGTGAGCCTATGGATAAATGAACAATCAACGATTCCGATTATTAATTCAGAAATGCTGATGATGGAAGCTATACACAACAGCAAATTATTCCCAAAGTGACAGACATAATATACTTCATTACCATGTCCTTAGCAGTTATTTCAAGGGAAGAGTACAATATTGTATCCATTATAACTTGTAACTGGTCTGGTGGAATCAACTGACCCAACAAATGATCCAGACAAAAAAAGACAAGAAGTCCTGGAGTAACCCTAGAATGCAGATAGGTGATGTTTCTGATAGAGTCCTGCAGAAGGGATCCGACCCGAAGCGTCACCTATCCATGTTTTCCAACATGCTGCCACACCCGCTGAGTTACTCCAGCATCTGCAGTTTCTTACTTCCGGAAAATTAGCTTAAAATACAGCAAACAATATCACTATCTCTATTTAACATTTAATTTTGAAAACACAGCAGCTTCCCCCTCCTTGAAAATAAGTGTAAAAAAAATGTTTGAGGTGGAGAAGACAGCTATGGTCATATTTATTTTGCAAAATTTGAAAACTCTTGGGCAAAAGCTTTTTTAACGCTAAGCTTAATTCCGCATCATATTTAAAGTTTTCAAAGTTCAAATTGACCAATCCATCTTCAATGTGTAGGAAAGAACTGCAGATGCTGGTTTAAATCGAAGATTGACACAAAATATAGGCACAAAAGATAGTCTGAAGAAGGGTCGACCCGAAACGTCACCCATTCCTTCTCTGCAGGGATGCTGCCTGTTACTCCAGCATTTTGTGTCTATCTTCAATCCATGTTTAATGTTATCTTTGATATCATGTCCATATAAAATTATTAATTTATTAAAAATGGTGAGTTGCTTGGTCAAACTATTCTGAGATGTCCACTTGTTGAGCATTTTAAGTGAGCACAGCAAAATACTGTTGATTATCTGCTTTATTACTTTTGCTTTTGTGAAAGTAAATTAAAATCATTAATTTCTGTCTGTTCTCTGCAGTCTGTCAGCATAATACATTCCACCTTTTCATAAAGACAGGAATGCAGTGGGAAGCTTGTGTAATTTACTGGATGAATTAATGTGGTAATAGAGTAATCATTAATCATGCTGCTGGGTTTTTTCCTCTTCAGTGTGAAGTAACTTGGTTATAGAGTAACCATTAATTATGTCTAACGTTTCCCTTATACTTTTAAGGAAGGTGAGCATCATTGGCAGGCCAACATTTATTGTTTATCCCTAAATCGCATTGATAATATTTGCTGTACAGCCTCTTAGGGTCATTACAATCCATGAGTGAAGAAGCTCACAGATCACTAATAGTTTGGACACAACAGGGTGGCTTGTTAGCACGTTGAAGATCTGGGGTTGTCTATAGAACAGACCCGGTAAGGATAAGATATTTTCTTCCCTGGTTTCATCAATGATTGCTGATACTAATTTATTAATTCAAATTGTATTTAATTGAATTCAAAGTTCCACAGCTATAATGGTGGAATTCGAATTAGTGTCTCCAAACTGTTGATTGGGGCTTCTTAATATCTAGTCTAATAACAGAACCACTAAGCTATTCTATCAACTATGACACCTATCAACTATGACAACTATTGATAGGTAAGGGTCACCTTTTGCAAGTGCAAGTTACTATGAACGTCAATGGAAAAGACTGAAAAGAGTCAGAACTGTAGAACTGACCAGCCATGCAAAGTGCCGCTTCAAGGGCCATCTTTATGCCCAACATTGATGCTGGTGCTGTCACAGACAATGCCAAATTTTGAGCAGACTTTCATTTACAGCTGCCCAAGAATGCTACTGGGCATCAGTGTAGATGGTGGGCTTGGACTTCCAGCAACAACGACAAATCACTTTGCACATTAAATAAGTCCAGCCGATATAGTTTGGACAAAATGAAAGACCTGTGAGATCTAGTTGAGGGGCAGATTTGATCGATAGGCACAATGTTCAAATGAGATGTTCATTACTTGGATAGAGTATGGTGTGGCCTGCCGTGTTAAAGCCAGCAGCCAAGGCAATCTAATGGTTCAAATGAGTCTTTAGTATGGAAAATTACTGGTCTTGAACAATATTGTAGTTGTGGAATGAAAATTCATGCAATTAAATACTTATTTCATGAGAAATTGGTATCATGGACAATGACCATGTCTCTATTGCCATAAAAATAAAAAAGTCTGGTTCACCTATGTCAAACAGGGAAATAAATCTGCTCCCCCTCCCCTGACTGGCCTCCATGTGGATCCCAGACCCACAGCAATGCAGTTGCCTCTATCATATCAGTCAGATGATGGCAGCACGGTGGCACAGCAGTAGAGTTGCTGTCTCACAGCGCCAGAGATCTTGGTTCAATCCTGACTACAAGTGCTGTCTGTACGGAGTTTGTATGTTCTCCCCGTGACCTGCATGGGTTTCCTTCAACACTCCAAAGATGTACAGGTTTGTAGATCAATTGGCTTGGTATAATTGTAAATCGTTCCTAGTGTGTGTGGGATGGCGTAAATGGGACACAGTGGGATCGCTGGTCAGTGTGGACACAGTGGGCCAGACGGCCTGTTTCTGCGTTGTATGTCTAAACTAAACTATAAAGTTCAGGGACATGCTGGTAATGCCCAAACATTGCCAATGAAGAACAAATATAATTCCAATCCCACCATTCTGTTTTCACCTTGTGGCTTTGGCTTCTTCCATTTTGCTCTGTAGCTTCTTTTTAATGTATCCTTACACATCAACAGTGTTGCAGGAACGATTGCTATTACTGATTTTAAATGCTGCATCTTAATTTTTTTTAAATCCAGTCTTTGACCTTTAAAATAATGATTTCATAAATAGGCACTACAGAGCAGAATTATAAGTGCATTAGTGCATGAAGTAACTCAGAAAACAGTATATCTTGTGATTAACATCTTTCCATGGTCTTTGTATATCATGCAACAGTAACTGCATAATGCAAAAGCAGAAATTCACAGCAGAAGTGGCCAAATTTGCCATGCATTCTTCATTGTATCCAATAGTCCTCCATTGTTCTTTTACGGGTATTTTCAAAGTAGGAATTCAGAGTAATGCAAATAGGTGTAGGAGTAATGCAAATAACTTTAAATTTTCTTTGATACACATTGATTTTTTTTTTCTGGGAGTACTTTCTTTACATCACACCAGGCTATTTTACTGACTAAATCAGAAACCATTGTATAGTAGTGTTTCTAAATGAATCTTTTTTTAGGATTGTGGTACTACTGGCAAAACCAGCATTGATTGGCAACCCTCATTGCTCTTGAAATCAGTGGCTTGACTAGGCCATTTCAGGGTCAACTGCATTGGTGAGTCCAGAGACTTATGTAACTTATGTAACTACAAACCCCCCTCCTCCCTTCCCACTAACTTTCCCCCCTTTCCCCCCCCCCCTCTCCCATGTGTTCCACCTGGACTCACACCTATTTCTCCTCCCCTTCCCCCAACCCCTCCCACCTACTTTCTACATCCTATGGCTTCACAATTCACAAATCTTAAGTCATTTGTCTCACATCTTCTGTCTTTGCATCCCTGGCCTTATCCAACCATCTGCCTATCACACCCTCCCCCCTCCCACCTGCCAGGCTTTGTCCTGCCCCTCCTCTCTTCTAGCTTTCGTCCCTCCCCCCCCCTTCACCCCACAATCAATCTGACGAAGGGTCCCAAACCGAAAAGTTTCCAGAGGTACTGCCTGTCCCACTGAGTTACCCCAGCACTTTGTGTCTTTTTTTGTAAACTCACATCTGCAATTCCTGGCATTCACATATTAGCCAGACAAGATAGGGGTAGTAAGTTCCTCTTCTGTTGGATATTAATGAACAAGATGGGTTCATTCATAATTTTTGTGACCCTAATTTCTTCCTAATGCCTGATCTTATTTAATTCCAGAAAATGAACCGAATTTAAATCCTAAAGTAGATGTGATGAAATTTGATTGGAGAATTCAGAATTTCAGTCCAGGCCTTTGGATTACTTGTCCACTAATTTAATGAATCATGGAGAGAGTGGGTGTCAGAGAAAGTCCAAGTGAACCCATTGATTCTCACAGCTACCTTGCCTGCCCCTCCTCCCATCCTCCCTCTTGCAAGGAAACCATCGTTTACTCTTAATTTCTCAGTCTCCACCGCATCTGGTGCCAAGATGGGGCTTTCTACCCTTGGATCTTTGAGATACCCTCTTTCTTCATCAGGAATAATTGGGTGTGAGTCGATCCTGAACAGGACTGAGAATTATTTTCTGTATTGTGCAGGAAAATAACTGCAGATCAAAGGTATCATAAGGTACCTATATTGTGCCCTTCTTCAGGAACTAGCACAAATAGATAAAAGTAAACAAAATGGGAAGGGTTCAGCAACATGTGGAGAGTGAGCCAGAGGTTATTTTCATCCCGTCAGCAGCTCTCGGCAAATCTGGAGTAGTCGGAAGCAGTAAGATATTCAGCGCTAATTTCATTGTTTTCCTTCAATTCAGTATTTCTGGAAACGATGCTGTCAGGACAATCTTCCCTCACTCTTCAACACCCTAAATTCCTCTCATGTGGTGAGCAGGTTAAGTAAATATAACGGAGGAAAAATGTGTAGGAAGGAACTGTAGCTGTACTCTGAAGAAGTGCTCCATCCCGAAACATCACCTACTCCTTTTCTCCAGAGATGCTGCCTGACCCAAGTTACTCCAGCAATTTGTGTCTATCTTCCGTAACTGAGGGACAGCCTGGATTTCAATGTGTTTCCAAACTAAAGTCTGATGGCTGGGCTCTTATCTTCAAAAGTCACCAGAGACTATTCGGGAAACTTTAGAGAGGGGTTGATAAAATGTAATCATGGAACAGCTGCGCTCTGCTCACCCTACCACCAAATGAAAGACTTACCAGCTGTGGCCTTTCTTCCCTGTTGATCTGCGACAACTGCCTCCATCTCACCTCTGAACAGAGGACATAGGTTTCAGGTGAGGGGGGAAAGATATAATAGGAACTCAAGGGGTAACTTTTTCACACAAAGGGTGGTGGGTATATGGAACGAGCTGCCAGAGGAGGTAATTGGGCAAGTACTATCGCAATGTTTAAGAAACATTTAGACAGGTACATGGATAGGACATGGTTTAGAGGGATAAGGGCCAAATGCAGGCAGGTGGGATTAGTATAGATTGGACACAATGGTCGGAGTGGGAAAGTTGGCCCGAGGGGCCTGTTTCCACACTGTTTGACTCTATGACTCTGTATGAACTCACTGATTTTCCCCAGGAAGTCTAGTCAGTGTGTAAATGACTATACATCAAGATAAACACAAAATGCTGGAGAAACTCAGCGGAACAGGCAGCATCTCTGGAGAGAGGGAATGGGTAATGTTTCGGGTCGAGTCCCTTCTTCAGACTGAGAGTCAGGGGAGAGGGAAACTAGAGATATGGAAGGGTAAGGTGTGAAAATGGCAGATCAAAGCAGACGATGGTCAAGGAAATGTAGAATGGTTAAAACATATGTGGCTGTGGTAGCGAATCTGGGTTAAAACGTGGCCGTAGAGCTGGGAGGAGCAGGAGGAATCACAGAAGGGGTGCAGCGAGAGGTGGTGTTGCAGAACTCTCAACAGAGAAATGCCTCACGTGACCGTTCCTTACAAGAAGATGTAGGCAAAGGGTGCAGCAGCCTCACTCAAGAACTGGCAGTCTTAGAATTTTAGGAAGACCCAATCTGTAATAAACTTGAAAAATATTTTGAGGTGTAAAATGCTGTGCAGCAATTTTAAACTACTATCATCTCTGCTATTCACAGATTAAATCAAATTAGAATCAGATAGGTTGGTGAGGGCAGCAATGGTGAAGATGGCTCGAGCCTTGATAGATATTTGTGCACGTTCATTAGCCACTGGTGATTGTCAGAAAACCAGTGGATAGCAATGCAGTTCCTGTATTTAAGCAGAACAGCAGGGATAACTACAGGCCAATCAATGGTTCAATGGTTCACTTATCCATGTTCTTCAGCGATGTTGTCTGAACTGCTGAGTTACTCCTGCAATTTGTGCCATTTTAATTGTAAACCAGCATCTGCATTTCCTTTTAGTTATAACATTTGTAATGTTATGTTGCAACTTTACAAAAGACTAGTTAATTTACATTTGGAGTATAGTGTGCACTAAAAGGACATAGTTCCGCTGGAGAGAATAGAGAGGAGATTTACCATGGGGTTCCCTGGATTGTAGGACTTTAGTTATGGGGAGAAATTGGATAGACTGTGCTTATTTTCCCTGGGGCAAAGGAGACTGAGGAGTGAAAGGGTAGAGAGTCAGAATAGTTTTTTTTCTATGGTAAGAGTATCAACAACAAGAAGGCATAGGCTTAAGTGAGTGGAAGCAGTTTTAAAGGGAATTTGAATGGTTGATATCAGAGGAGGTGGTGGAATCTGATATTATTAATCTGTTGAAGTGATATTTAGACAGACATTTAAATAGATAAGGCATAACATGATATGGATCTAATGTAAGAAAATAGAATGAGTAAAGTTTCAGCAGGGACATGGTGGGTTGGTGGGCTAAGGGTTAGTTTCAGCTATGTACAACTCTCTGACTCTGACCTGACTGCAAAATATGCAGTTTTCAAAAATGTCACCATACTTAATGTCAAAAAAATAAATAAAATCTGATATTATCAACAGGAGATAACAGTCACGGGATTAAAGTACAGAATATAAAGCAAATAGTCAGAGCCGCAATGTATTTTATTGTTCCTACAGGTGGTAAATGAAATTGCTTGATATCCAGATCATGTGCACATTCACCAAAAAAGTTGTAATCCTCTTTTGCAGCTCGCACTGATTTGTTCTTCATTATTGTAAAATAATATCAGTTTACGAGGGCCTAAGCTTTGGGAAAGGTTTGGTGAGCTAGGACATTATTCCTTAGTGCATGGGAGACTGAGGGGTGATGTTGCAGAGGTGTATAAAATCATGAGGGGAATCGATAGTGTGAATGCACAGAGGGCAGGGAAATCAAGAACAGGAGGACATAGGTTTAAGGTGAGAGGGGCAAGATTTAATAAGAATCTGAGGGGCAATTTTTTCTATCAGAGGGAGGTGGCTATATGGAATGAACTGCCAGAGGAGGTACTTGAGGCAGGTACAAATACAGCATTTGAAAGATATTTGTATAGATACAAGGAAAGGAAAGGTTTAGAGTGATATGGGCCAAATGTGGGGAAAGGGGACTAGCATAGATGGGACATCTTGATCAACATGGATGAGTTGGGTGAACATAGATCGAGAAAGTACAGCACAAGAATGGGCCCTTTGGCCCACAATTTTTGTGCCGAACATGATGCCAAGTTAAATGGTTCTCATCTGCCTACATATGATCCATATCCCTCTATTCCTTGTACTTCCATGTGTGTACCTAAAAGCCTCTTAAATGCCACTATTGTCTAAGCTTCTACCACCACCCTTAGCAACGTGTTCCAGTCCACTGCTACTCACTGTGTATAATACTTACCCTACACATCTCCATTAAACGTTCCCCCTCTCAATTTATAGCCATGCACTCTAGTGATATTTCCACCCTGGGAAATAAGGTTCTGACTGTCTGGGATGAAGGGCTCGTTTCCATGCTGTATGCCTCTATGACTCTAATATGGGATGACTACTTTTACAGAATTTTACCACGTTCAACTTCCCTTGCCATGCAAGGAGTCAGCCTTGGACGATTAAATACACATAAAATAATGCAAGGACACTAATCCATCTTTCATATCCTCAGCTTCCACCTTTCTTTACAGCCGACATCTGGGATTCTGAGGAAAGGCTCTTCCTATACCAGGCCCAATAATCTTAAAAAGAATGGATTTTAAAGGGGCTGTGCAATCCTCCAGGATCAAAGCCTTTAGCGGATATTGGCAAGCATATAGGTTCTCAACCCACCTCGCTGCATCCCATTCTTGTTAATTTAACTCTTTTGCTCTCCTTTATGTAGCACTAGTAAACTGAAAGGTTTATCATTTTGATAGCTTCAAATCCACCTCTGTTACATATCATTAGGCCACTGATGCTGATGTAAATTTGCACGTTTTGCACAAAGCTTAAGTTTTCAGGTGGCGTGAGTCCAATTGCAGAGTTTTAATTCCATCACCAGATTGGGTAATTGATTTAATGAATCAGTTTTATGCATACGATTAGTATATTATAAAGTGAAAGTGACCTAATCTTGGGTTCGGGAAATATTAGTCATGGAACTAAGTGTGCAATAAATATAACTAGCAAAATAGAAATATGCAATGCTTCAAAATATTCTGGATTTGTACTTACTAGATGCAAATGACAGATTGAGTATAAATATTATAAAACAAAATATTTCTGCAAGAATTGAACATTTTTCATTAAAAACGTTATCTCATGAAATTCTTATGATGCTTATTTCCTGGCAAATCAAAATGTATTTGTGCTTCAGGGCCTTATTGTTCCTGCCAGAGTTTCGATGTTTAACCATAATTAAGTGATGATGGTGATTCTTGTGTGGGAGGCTGTATGTACAAAGGTGGGGATTTGAACCACGCAGCAAGCCTATTGCTCAAGGCTGCTTTGGTGAGTCTAAGTGGAAATATGTACCTTGTTGCTAATGTAGTCAGCACTGAGAGAAACAAATTGCTATTTCTCTTCTCTAAGGCTCTGCAGCCCAGAGACATAGAGTTGCACGGATGTAGTTCCACTGGCCCACAATGCCTTTATCCCCCATCTATACTATTCCCATTGCCTGCCTTATCCATGTCCTTCTCAACGCCTTGCCTTTTTAATTGGCTGCCTGAATGGTTCATAAATATGGTGAATGGATCTGATTCCACCAACTCCACTGGCATTCCACCACTCTCTGTGTTAAAAAAACGTAAAACCCCGTACTAGTATATGAAACCTGTGCTCTGATATCCCTACCAAGCGTAAAAGATTATGTCTAGATACCCTATCAATTTCTCTTATAATTTTATATGATTAACCAGAGCGCCCTGGATCCCAACTGCCTTAACCTTCTGGATCGACCTACAATGCAACATCTTATTAAATGCCTTGATAAAGTCCATGTAGATTATGTTCACGGCCCTGCCTTCATCAATCTTATTGGTTACCTCAAAAACATGATTTCTGTATTCACATCTAAATTATTAAAATACGTTACAAACAACAAAGGTCCCACGATGATTCCTGGAGTTTGACAGCACTGGGCCTGTACTCGCTGCAGTTTAGAAGGTTGAGGGGGGACCTCATTGAAACTTACTGAATAATGAAAGGCATAAATGAAGTGGATGTGAAAAGGATATTTCCACTGGTGGGACAATCTAGGACCAGAGGTCATAGCCTCAGAATTAAAGGGCGCTCTTTTAGAAAGGAGGTGAGGAGGAACTTCTTTAGTCAGGTAGTTCAACTGTGAAACTCATTGCCACAGAGGACTGTGGAGGCAAAGATAGTGGATATTTTTAAGGCAGAGATAGACAAATTCTTGATTAGGATGGGTGTCAAGGGTTATGGGGAGAAGGCAGGAAAATAGGATTAGGAGGCAGAGATCAGCCATGATTGAATGGCGGAGTGGACTTGATGGGCCAAATGGCCTAATTCTACTCCTATAACGTGAACTTGTGTGAACTTACTGGTCCCATTCTCTCTAATCACAGATTTCCAATCAGAAAAGCATCTTTCCAGCCTAACCCTCTGCCAGTTAGCCAGCTTGACTTGGATCTCAGGACCAGCCTTCAATGCAAGAACTTTACAAATGCCTTACCAATGTTCATATAAACAGTGTCTACTACCTTGCTTTTATCAATTTTCTTAATTGACTCCTCAGAAAAAAATCAAATTAGTCAGGATTGGGTAGGATTTCCCTTGCACATAGCCTTGTCGACATTCCTGAGGAACCCCTGCCTTTCCAAATGTACCTAAATCGTATCCTTTAGATTTTTCTCCAATAATTTCCCTACCACTGACACGAGGCCCACTTGTCTGTCGTTACCTGGCTTATCCCTACTGGTCTTCTGAAAACAACCATTTTAGTACATAGTGATTTGTGAAAGTCTTTTTTCTTTTGGCTGAATATACAGAGGGAAAGAGCACAGGACCTGGAAGTTGACATTGAGTGAGAAAGTATAAAAGGTAATGTGGCATTCACAGCACCCAGTGTAGGTCTGGCCTCTTCTTTACGGGACCATTCCGAGTCAGCATGGATTTACGAAGGGGAAATCATGCTTGACAAATCTACTGGAATTTTTTGAGGATGTAACTAGGAAAATTGACAGGGGAGAGTCAGTGGATGTGGTGTACCTCGACTTTCAGAAAGCCTTCGACAAGATCCCACATAGGAGATTAGTGGGCAAAATTAGGGCACATGGTATTGGGGGTAGGGTACTGACATGGATAGAAAATTGGTTGACAGACAGAAAGCAAAGAGTGGGGATAAATGGGGCCCTTTCGGAATGGCAGGCAGTGACCAGTGGGGTACCGCAAGGTTCGGTGCTGGGACCCCAGCTATTTACGATATACATTAATGACTTAGACGAAGGGATTAAAAGTACCATTAGCAAATTTTGCAGATGATACTAAGCTGGGGGGTAGTGTGAATTGTGAGGAAGATGCAATAAGGCTGCAGGGTGACTTGGACAGGTTGTGTGAGTGGGCGGATACATGGCAGATGCAGTTTAATGTAGATAAGTGTGAGGTTATTCACTTTGGAAGTAAGAATAGAAAGGCAGATTATTATCTGAATGGTGTCAAGTTAGGAGGAGGGGGAGTTCAACGAGATCTGGGTGTCCTAGTGCATCAGTCAATGAAAGGAAGCAAGCAGGTACAGCAGGCAGTGAAGAAAGCCAATGGAATGTTGGCCTTCGTAACAAGAGGAGTTGAGTATAGGAGCAAAGAGGTCCTTCTACAGTTGTACCGGGCCCTGGTGAGACCGCACCTGGAGTACTGTGTGCAGTTTTGGTCTCCAAATTTGAGGAAGGATATTCTTGCTATGGAGGGCGTGCAGCGTAGGTTCACTAGGTTAATTCCCGGAATGGCGGGACTGTCGTATGTTGAAAGGCTGGAGCGATTGGGCTTGTATACACTGGAATTTAGAAGGATGAGGGGGGATCTTATTGAAACATATAAGATAATTAGGGGATTGGACACATTAGAGGCAGGAAACATGTTCCCAATGTTGGGGGAGTCCAGAACAAGGGGCCACAGTTTAAGAATAAGGGGTAGGCCATTTAGAACGGAGATGAGGAAGAACTTTTTCAGTCAGAGAGTGGTGAAGGTGTGGAATTCTCTGCCTCAGAAGACAGTGGAGGCCAGTTCGTTGGATGCTTTCAAGAGAGAGCTGGATAGAGCTCTTAAGGATAGCGGAGTGAGGGGGTATGGGGAGAAGGCAGGAACGGGGTACTGATTGAGAGTGATCAGCCATGATCGCATTGAATGGCGGTGCTGGCTCGAAGGGCTGAATGGCCTACTCCTGCACCTATTGTCTATTGTCTATTGTTTACCGAGGCTATTCATAAAGCATTAAAAGCATTCAAGGTGGCACAATGGCACAGTTGGTCTAGCTGCTGCCTCACATCTCCAGCAACTCTGACTTTGTCTGTGTAGATTTCCCATGCTCTCCCTTTGGTTGCATGGATTTCCCCTCAGTGTTCTGGTTATCTCTCACACCACAACGATATGTCGGTTGGTAGGTGAATTGGCCACTGTAAAATATATCCAATGTGCAGATGAGCTGTGAAAAACTATGTGACGGAGGGGTGTGTGGTTTGATAGAATGTGGGGAGCATAAAAAAAGAGTCCATGTAAATGGGTAAGATACAATTCTACTCGCTGTGCTTTTGCACATTCATATTTTTACCTACCTTTATGTGCAGCCACGAGAATCTGTATTGCCCTATTGCTTAGGCAAAAGAAATTTAAAGGGTACAATTACATTTTGAGATTCTGTATTGCTTTTGTCGATGAATCTCAACTTCTCAAATCACTGATAGCATCTTGCCTTAAAATGTAATTACGTTTTTGGCAATTTGCCAAAGAAGTGAACAGCAAACAACATCCCCTGCACAAATTATCCATTTTCAGGTACAAATAAGAAACTTAGATCACTGAAAACAAATAAACTTAAAATTACATTATCTTATACTGTAAGAGCCTAAATTGCAGTTGGAATTTCTGAGGGTTTTTTTCAGCTTTAAGGACCTTGGTGGAAGATTTGAGAGATGCCGTTAAGTAACTAAATTTCACCACTTACATTGTTTCAGCAGGATTTTGGAAGGACTCCATGGATATTCTTTCCCACCTAGTCAGGAGTTAAAGAAGAGTCTCTGAAACAAAATGAAACAAAATAGCCAAACGATATCATATATGTTCTTTAGCAGACTACATAAGTTGACTTTCCTCGATGATCTTTCATATAAATCAAACTCATATGGAGTTTTTAGGCACAGTTTCAAGCTTTTAAATAGGCACGTGGATATGCAGGGAATGGAGAGATATGGATTATATGTAGGCAGATGAGATTAGTTATCTTGGCATCATGTCCAGCACAGATATTGTGGGCCAAAGGTCCTTTTCCTGTGGTAGACACAAAATGCTGGAGTAACAGCGGGATAGGCAGCAACTCTGGAGGGTCCTTTTCCTGTGCTATGCTGTTCTATGTTTTATGATCTTTGAAGTAGGAAGGTGAACTTTATGTTCATAAGTTCATAAGTGATAGGAGCAGAAGCAGATCATCAAGTCTGCTCTGCCATTCAATCATGGTTGATCCATCTCTCCTTTCTAACCCCATTCTCCTGCCTTCTCCCCATAGCCCCTAACATTCGTACTAATCAAGAATCTATCTATCGCTGCCTTAAAAATATCCATAAACGGCCTCCACAGCCTTCTGTGGCAATGAATTCCACAGATTCACCACCTTCTGACTAAAGAAATTACTCCCCATCTACTTCCTACAGGAATATCCTTTCATTCTGAGGCTTTGGCTAGACTCCCCAACAATGCAAAATGTGGTGAAGGTGTAAAATAGTCCACACTAAGGTCATGCAGATTGTGGGAAATAATTTATGGAAGAAATTAATGGATATTTGAGGGAATAGCTGAATGGGGAAAATTAAATTCTGGACAGTTCATCCTTCATTGTTCTCTATTCTCATGTTGCTATGAGATGAAAAATATTTAAGAAAAACTCTTTATCATTATGTGTAAAAATAAATAGGTATAAAAAATGAAAAATCCTCAAAAAAACATTAAAAAACTACAATGGATAGAACTTTCCATTTAATATCATCAATCTTTTGCTGATGATTCCACCTCCTCCACAGAGATCAAACCAACCGATTGCCTTCCTCAATACAAACATTAAGTTTGAATGTCTTGCACTTGGAAAGCTTCCCACTTCTGCTCTGCCCTCTCTGCCCTTGACCATCTTCCCTAATCCCATGAAGCTTAATGCAAAATGTTGAAATAGCATCTCATCTTTCTGCTGGTCACCATATCATTCTGACCTTGGAATTTTGTTTAACAACTTTATGTCTCGTGGGGGCACAGTGGCACAGCGATAGAGTTGCTGCCCTATAGCGCCAGAGACCCGGGTTTAACCATAACCATGGATGCTTGCCTGTAAGGAGTTTGTACGTTCTCCCCTTGACCTGTGTGGATTTCCCCCAGTTATTTCCCACACTCCAAAGACGTACAGGTTCGTAGGCTAACTGGCTTGGTAAAATTGTAAATTGTAGGCCCTAACCCTAGTGTAAGTGTGCAGGGATCGCTGGTCAGCGTGGACCCGTTGGGCCGAAGGGCCTGTTTCCGCGCTGTATTTCTAAACTAAACTAATCTCAGCTACTGATCAGTTTTCTTTTGGACAACTGGCCATATGAATCTGAGTATTGTCTCTCAGATGAGGTGGAGTCATAGAGTCATACAGTGAGGAAACAGGCTCTTTGGCCCAACTTGCCCACACCGGCCAACAATGTCCCAGCTACACTAGTCCCACTTGTCTGCGCTTGGTCCATATCCTTCCAAACCTGTCCTATCCATGTAGGTGTTGCACTAGGGACTGATCTATCCTCTTAAGTAGACATGACAATATCCCACGGCAATTTTAAAGAAATGCAGTTATCTTCAGTTCTCAGGCCAATATTCATTGCCACAGACAGTGGTGGAGGCCAAATCATTGGGTATTTTTTAAAGTGGAGATTGTTAGTTTCTTGATTAGTAAGGGTCCTTCACAGACATTAATAAAATCACAATTTATCAGATCTTTATTGTGTTGTTCCCTGTGAGAGCTGGCTGCATGTTTACAAAATTGCTTTAATGTTTGAAAAGCATTTTGAAATATTTAGGTCAATAAAAAAGGATTATAAATGCAAGTCATTCTTGTTTGTGTTTTCCTTAGGCTTACAACTATGTCCTTTAGTTTTAGTTTTAGTAATGCAGCATGGAAAGCCCACCAAATCCATGCCAACCATTGATCACCCGCTAAAACTATTTATGTTATTCCAATATCTCATTCACTCCTTACAGACTCGGGTCAATTTAAGAAGGCCAATTAACCTACAAACTTGCAGGTCTTTGGGATGTGGGCGAAAACCAGAGCACCCAGAGGAAACCCATGCAGTCACAGAAAGAATGTGCAAACTCCACACAGAGAGTTCCCAAGGTCAGGATTCAACCCAGGTCTCTAATGCTGTGAGGCTTCTGTCCTTTTATTCCCATCTTTCACCCTATCACAGGCCTTACCCTATGACCTTTCCCCGACCTGTTATCTCTGGCTCTGATTTGCTTTGGAGCTATTTATCCATGGCATCTAGCAGTTCATTGCCGGTAAGAGAGGAAACCAGGATCTGGTCTATTGCATCCTCATGGCTGGCTGTGGGAGACACCCTTGGGGAACAAAGGTGGACGGCGAGGAGATGGACAATGGTTCGTTGGTCGATCGAGACATCCAAATAGGCTTATGGCTGGAGGCCTGCAAAAGTCTGGGACTTGCCTGGAACAGGCAACGCTCGTAACAACTAGCGGACTGGACTTTGAAAATGGCGCCAAAACATGATGTCTCGCATGTGGCATCAGTATTTCTGTACACTTGCTAATCAAGGATATAGACAATAGACAATAGACAATAGGTGCAGGAGTAGGCCATTCAGCCCTTCGAGCCAGCACCGCCATTCAATGCGATCATGGCTGATCACTCTCAATCAGTACCCCGTTCCTGCCTTCTCCCCATACCCCCTCACTCCACTATCCTTAAGAGCTCTATCCAGCTCTCTCTTGAAAGCATCCAACGAACTGGCCTCCACTGCCTTCTGAGGCAGAGAATTCCACACCTTCACCACTCTCTGACTGAAAAAGTTCTTCCTCATCTCCGTTCTAAATGGCCTACCCCTTATTCTTAAACTGTGGCCCCTTGTTCTGGACTCCCCCAACATTGGGAACATGTTTCCTGCCTCTAATGTGTCCAATCCCCTAATTATCTTATATGTTTCAATAAGATCCCCCCTCATCCTTCTAAATTCTAGTGTATACAAGCCTAATTGCTCCAGCCTTTCAACATACGACAGTCCCGCCATTCCGGGAATTAACCTAGTGAACCTACGCTGCACACCCTCAATAGCAAGAATATCCTTCCTCAAATTTGGAGACCAAAACTGCACACAGTACTCCAGGTGCGGTCTTACCAGGGCCCGGTACAATTGTAGAAGGACCTCTTTGCTCCTATACTCAACTCCTCTTGTTATGAAGGCCAACATTCCATTGGCTTTCTTCACTGCCTGCTGTACCTGCATGCTTCCTTTCAGTGACTGATGCACTAGGACACCCAGATCTCGTTGAACATCCCCTCTTCCTAACTTGACACCATTCAGCTAATAATCTGCCTTTCTATTCTTACTTCCAAAGTGAATAACCTCGCACTTATCTACATTAAACTGCATCTGCCATGTATCCGCCCACTCACACAACCTGTCCAAGTCACCCTGCAACCTCATAGCATCTTCCTCACAGTTCACACTACCCCCCAGCTTAGTATCATCTGCAAAATTTGCTAATGGTACTTTTAATCCCTTCATCTAAGTCATTAATGTATATCGTAAATAGCTGGGGTCCCAGCACCGAACCTTGCGGTACCCCACTGGTCACTGCCTGCCATTCCGAAAGGGACCCATTTATCCCCACTCTTTGCTTTCTGTCTGTCAACCAATTTTCTATCCATGTCAGTACCCTACCCCCAATACCATGTGCTCTAATTTTGCCCACTAATCTCCAATGTGGGACCTTGTCGAAGGCTTTCTGAAAGTCGAGGTACACCACATCCACTGACTCTCCCCTGTCAATTTTCCTAGTTACATCCTCAAAAAATTCCAGTAGATTTGTCAAGCATGATTTCCCCTTCGTAAATCCATGCTGACTCGGAATGATCCTGTTACTGCTATCCAAATGCTCAGCAATTTCGTCTTTTATAATTGACTCCAGCATCTTCCCCACCACTGATGTCAGACTAACTGGTCTATAATTACCCGTTTTCTCTCTCCCTCCTTTCTTAAAAAGTGGGATAACATTTGCTATCCTCCAATCCACAGGAACTGATCCTGAATCTATAGAACATTTAAAAATGATCTTCAATGCTTCCACTATTTCTAGAGCCACCTCCTTAAGTACCCTGGGATGCAGACCATCAGGCCCTGGGGATTTATCAGCCTTCAGTCCCATCAGTCTACCCAAAACCATTTCCTGCCTAATGTGGATTTCCTTCAGTTCCTCCATCACCCTAGGTTCTCCGGCCCCTAGAACATTTGGGAGATTGTGTGTATCTTCCTCAGTGAAGACAGATCAAAAGTAACGGTTTAACTCGTCTGCCATTTCTTTGTTCCCCATAATAAATTCCCCTGCTTCTGTCTTCAAGGGACCCACATTTGCCTTGACTATTTTTTTCCTTTTCACGTACCTAAAAAAACTTTTGCTATCCTCCTTTATATTATTGGCTAGTTTACCCTCGTACCTCATCTTTTCTCCCCGTATTGCCTTTTTAGTTAACTTTTGTTGCTCTTTAAAAGAGTCCCAATCCTCTGTCTTCCCACTCTTCTTTGCTATGTTATACTTCCTCTCCTTAATTGTTATGCTGTCCTTGACTTCCCTTGTCAGCCACAGGTGTCTCTTACTCCCCTTAGAGTCTTTCCGCCTCTTTGGGATAAATTGATCCTGCAACCTCTACATTATTCCCAGGAATACCTGCCAATGCTGTTCTACCGTCTTCCGTGCTAGGGCCTCCTTCCAGTCAATTTTGGCCAGCTCCTGCCTCATGCCTCTGTAATCCCCTTTGCTATACTGTAATACTGGCACTTCCGATTTTCCCTTCTGCCTTTCCATTTGCAGAGTAAAACTTATCATGTTTTGATCACTGCCTCCTAATGGCTCTTTTACCTCTAGTCCCTTTATCAGATCAGGATCATTACACAACACTAAATCCAGAATTGCCTTCTCCCTGGTAGGCTCCAGTACAAGCTGTTCTAAGAATCCATCTCGAAGGCACTCTACAAACTCTCTTTCCTGGGGTCCATTTCCAACCTGATTTTCCCAGTCTACCTGCATGTTGAAATCTCCCATAACCACCGTAGCATTACATTTGTGACATGCCAATTTTATCTCCTGATTCAACTTGCACCCTATGTCGAGGCTACTGTTTGGGGGCCTATAGATAACTCCCATTAGGGTCTTTTTACCCTTACAATTCCTAATTTCTATCCATACTGATTCAACATCTCCTGATTCTATGTCACCCCTTGCAAGGGAATGAATATCATTCCTTACCAGCAGAGCAACCCCACCCCCTCTGCCCACCTGTCTGTCTTTTCTATACGTTGTGTACCCCTGAATATTCAGTTCCCAGCCCTGGTCCTCTTGTAGCCATGTCTCAGTGATCCCTACAACATCATACTTGCCCATGACTAACTGAGCCTCAAGCTCATCCACTTTATTTTTTGTACTACGCGCATTTAAGTACAACACTTTAACTTCTGTATTTACCTCCCCTCTCACATCGGTCACAAATGGCCCTGCCCTTAATCTCTTTTCCCCTCTAGAACTTCTGTTCCCATTCTTCCTAGAGTCTTCTGCAATATCTCCTGTATTCCCTTTAACCTCATCTTCATATCCCCAATTTGTTAACCCCACCCCCCCACTACTTAGTTTAAAGCCACAGGTGTTGCATTAGCAAACCTGCCTGCCAGAATGTTTGTCCCCCTGCTGTTAAGATGTAACCCGTCCCTTTTGTACAAGTCACCCCTAGTCCAGAAGAGATCCCAGTGGTCCAGAAATCTAAATCCCTGCTCTCTGCACCAGCCCCTCAGCCATAAATTCATACTCTCTATCTCTCTGTTCCTGGCCTCACCAGCACGAGGTACCGGTAGCAGTCCAGAGATAACCACCTTCGACGTCCTACTTCTCAGTCTTTTTCCTAACTCTCTAAACTCCCGCTGTAGCACCTCCTTCCTCTTCCGCCCGACGTCATTCGTGCCCATTTGCACAACGACTTCAGGTTGATCGCCTTCCCTCACTAGGATTTTCTGAAGCCGGTCCGTGATGTGCTGAACCCTGCTTGGGTATTGCAATACTCTACTGGATTTTGGCAAGAAAATCATTTTACAGTGCGCACATGTGACAATAAACGCCCCATTGAACCACAGAACCATCGAACTGCTGAGTATTTTCAGCATCTTCCTTTTATTATTTCAGTTAATATCACATTTAGTTTATGAGTACAACTATGCAATTATCTTTGGGAGCAATTTCAGTGACATTCAAACCGTGTAACTAAATCACCATGGTCAATATCGATAGTACATTACATCTTCCATGAAGTTAATCCATTACACCCCAAATACTTTCCAGATGATTTTGTTACAGAATCAGTCAAGCTCCTGCTCCTTTCACTGGATGGTGCTGAATAACCTTAATAACTCAAGCTGTATTTGTGTGTCCTTATACGTTTCTGCTGATTGCAGTGTTAATGCATTGTGGTCTCAAAATGCTGGTTTAAAGTAAACATTCTTTGAGCTGATCCACAAATGTACTCATTTATTTTCAGCTTCGACACTGCCCCTGACAGTGAAAATCTTCTTCATGTCATTTGATATTCATTACTTTGCTTTAGTTCCTAATCCCTAGAAGGCTGAGCTATCTATTTCAATCAGACAAAGCATCTAGCAAACCTACCGTGAATTTTAGACTCTTAAGGGTAACTTAGACATCATTTTGTAACATAAGACTTTGGGACCGAATTATTGATTAATATAAAAAACAAACTGCTGGAGGAACTCAGTGGGTCAGCCAGCATCTCTGTGGGGAAAATGGACAAAACTCAGAGGGTCAGCCAGCATCTCTGGGGGGAAAATGGACAAAACTCAGAGGGTCAGCCAGCATCTCTGGGGGGAAAATGGACAAAACTCAGAGGGTCAGCCAGCATCTCTGGGGGGAAAATGGACAAAACTCAGAGGGTCAGCCAGCATCTCTGTGGGGAAAATGGACAAACAGTTTGGGTCGGGACCTATCTTCAGACCCAAAACATTTCCCTCGACAGATGATATCTAACCCACTGAGTTCCTCCAGTAGTTTATTTTTTGTTCAGATTCCAGCATCCGCAGTGTCTTGTATACTATGTATACATCAACATAATTTCTATATTTGCCGTAAAATTATATTGTAATTTTACCATGATTAACATGATTTATTTGATCAATAAATGCGGCACGGTGGTCTTACAGTGCCTGAGACCCGGGATCGATCCTGACTACGGATGCTGTCTGTATGGAGTTCATACATTCTCCCCATGACCTGCATGGGTATTCTCCGAGATCTTCGGTTTCCTCCCACACTACAATGACATACAGGTATCCAAGTTAATTGGCTTGGTTTAAATGTTAAGATTGCCCTTAGTTTATGTAGGATGGCGTTAGCATGCGGGGATCGCTGGTCGGTGCAGACCCGGTGGGCAGAAGGGTCTGTTTCCACACTGTATCTTTAAACTAAACTAAACTAAGTAACATTCGTCAAGATATAGGTAGCATTTTAAAATATGATGGGGATTGAACATTTTGTAGCGGGAGATAGTGAAAACTGTGATTGTGCATATGTTTTGTGTTGGCATGAAGTAGGTGAAATGGCATGGAATACCCTGGAAAATGATTTTTACAGGAAGCGAATGGGCCAGTGTGGGAAATAGTGGGGCTGCGTGGGCAATGTGTTTCTCCCACATCGTGAAGTGGCAGATGGGGAGGCCAGATGGGAAGTGCGAACATTTCATTTCTCTGCAAAGTGGAACACATTTACAATGAGAAATTGGGAGAATTCAATCTTCACATGAAAAAAACGGAATCCTACATGGTGTTTAGAATTAGACACTTAAATGAATACGGAACTGCATTAATTGAATACATTTTTATGAGCCAAGTAGGTATACTTATAAGGAATTTGCCTTGGTGCTTTGCTCGCAAGTAACAACACGATATACAGTAAACAATTAAGAATAAAACATTATAATTTAAACATGTGAAAAATGAAATAAAATACCAGAGCAAAAGGAGACTACAGACTTTTGGTTGTTGAGCAGAGCTACTGCTCGAGGAGAAAAGCTGTTTTTATATCTGGCTGTGGTGGCTTTGACAGTCTGGAGTCACCTTGCAGAGGGAAGTGCTTCCAAGGAGGAGAAGCACAAAATCTCCTTCTGTTTCTTTTTTCAAACATAGAACAGAGAACAGTACAGCACAGGGACAGGCCCTTTGGCCCACAATATACATGCTGAACACAATGCCAAGTTAAACTGATCTCCTCTGCCTGCACATGATCTTTATCCCGTCATTCACTGCAAATCCATGTGCCTATCTAAAAGCCTCCATCAGTACACCTGGCAGCGTGTTCTAGGTACCCACCACTCTTTGTGTAAAATAATTGTGCCTGCAACACCATATTTTATTTAAACTATGCCCCTCTCAACTTAAAGCTATGCTCTCTAGTCTTTGACATTTCCACCCTGGAAAAAAGGTTCCGACTGTCTACCCAATCTATGCCTCGTAATTGTACCACCTTCTATCAGGTCTCGCCTCAGCCTCTGATGTTCTAGAGAAAAGTTACCGGGTGGTAGTGTGAACTGTGAGGAAGATGCTGTGAGTTTGCAGGGTGACTTGGACAGGTTATGTGAGTGGGCGGATGCATGGCAGATGCAGTTTAATGTGGATAAGTGTGAGGTTATCCACTTTGGTGGTAAGAATAGGGAGGCAGAGTATTATCTGAATGGTGTCAAGTTAGGTACAGGGGACGTACAACGAGATCTGGGTGTCCTAGCGCATTAGTCACTGAAAGGAAGCATGCAGATACAGCAGGCAGTGAAGAAAGCCAATGGAATGTTGGTCTTCATAACAAGAGGAGTTGAGTATAGGAGCAAAAAGGTCCTTCTGCAGTTGTACAGGGCCCTAGTGAGACCGCACCTGGAGTACTGTGTGCAGTTTTGGTCTCCAAATTTGAGGAAGGATATTCTTGCTATTGAGGGTGTGCAGCGTAGGTTTACTAGGTTAATTCCCGGAATGGCGGGACTATCATATGTTGAAAGACTGGAGCGACTAGGCTTGTATACAGTGGAATTTAGAAGGATGGGAGGAGATCTTATCGAAACGTATAAGATTATTAAGGGGTTGGACACGTTAGAGGCAGGAACCATGTTCCCAATGTTGGGGGAGTCCAGAACAAGGGGGTACAGTTTAAGAATAAGGGGTAGGCCATGTAGAACTGAGTTGAGGAAAAAAAAATTCTGTCAGAGAGTTGTGAATCTGTGGAATTCTCTGCCTCAGAAGGCAGTGGAGGCCAATTCTCTGAATGCATTCAAGAGAGAGCTGGATAGAGCTCTTGAGGATAGCGGAGTCAGGGGGTATGGGGAGAAGGCAAGAACGGGGTACTGATTGAGAATGATCAGCAATGATCACATTGAATGGCGGTGCTGGCTCGAAGGGCCGAATGGCCTCCTCCTGCACCTATTGTCTATTGTCTATTTGTCCAACCTCTCATAGATAATACCCTCTCATCCAGGCATCATTCTGATACACATCCTCTCCACCCTCTCCAATGCCCCCACATCCTTCCCGCAATCAGGCGACCAGAACTGCACACGATACTCCAAATGCGGTCTAACCAAAGTCCTAACTTCCTAAAACGTAAATATATACATTCATTTGAACAATTAAATTAGAAGCAGGAATAAACCCATCCAGCAAATGATCATTTAATAAGATAATGTCTGATTTGTTTGTCAACTCAACTCTGCATTCCCAACTACTTATGCAAACCACTCCCTCATATTACCATGAATCTATTCAATGCTGCCTTTAAAATATTCAAGGACAAGGGCCTAAGCAATAATGAGAGGTTGAGCAGGTTAGGACTCTATTCCTTGGAGTGCAGGAGGATGAGGGGTGACCTTGCCCAGAGTAGGGGAATCGAGAACCAGAGGACATAGCTTCAAGGTGAGGAGGGAAAGATTTAATAGGAACATGAAGGGTAACTTTTTTTACACAAAGGGTAGTGGGTAAATGGTACAAGCTGCCAGAGGAGGAAGTTAAGGCAGGTACAATCACGGCGTTTAAGAAACATTTAGACAGACACATAGATAATGTAGGTTTAGAGGGATATGGGACAAAAAAATAATTGCATTTAAGACATAGAACATAGAATATAGAACATAGAACAGTACTACACACCAACATCTTGTACAACTTGCAACATAATGTCCCAACTCCAATATTCAGTGCCCTGGATGATGAAGGTCAGCTTGCCAAAGTCCATCTTTACTACCTTTTCTATCTTTGACATCACTTTCTGGGAACTACAGTATATACTTGTCTTCCTAGGTCCCTCTGTTCTACAACACTCCCCAGTGCCCAACTGTTCACTGCCCTTCCTTAGTTTGACTTTCCAAAACATATAACCTAGCACTTATCTGAATTTGCCACTCTTTGGCCCACTAGCCCAGCTGACCAAGATCCTGCTATAATTCCTGATAATCCTCTTCACTGTGTATGAGATCACCTATTCAGTTCATTTGTAAACTTACTAACCATGCTTTGTACATTCTCATCAAGAGCAAAATAATGCTAAAACAAAGAGACAAGCGACTGAAACTAATTAAAGACTAGGCAATTACAGAGAAAGTGAAAGTTTTGAATGATTTTTAAACTTGATGGCTAAATCATAAGTCTTCAGTGAAGGCAATGGAAAACCATAAAATGGAAATAGGTTGATGAAAGTATGTGGAAAGAAATGTAAGGCTCATGTAAGGAAAAGTGAAAACGTGACAAGGGGCAAACAAGAGAGAGATGAAAATAAGTGCTGAAGAAATAGCGAGCACCTAGTAGCAGACATGAAGTTATGTCTTCTCAGAAAGCACTCATTCAGGTGAGAAAAAATAAGCCGTACAAAATAACACATACAATCATACACTAACACCAAACAAAAGAAACATCCATCACAGTGAGTCTCCTCCAGCCCCTTCTCACTGTGATGGAAGGCCAGAATGTCTTTTCTCTTCCCTGCCGTCTTCTCTCGAGGTCAAGCTGTTGGAGTTGCCACATCGGGGCGGTCGGGGCTCCCGACATTGGAGCGCCGCGCCGGATGGTGAAAGGTCCACGGCCTATTCCAGGCCTCGCCGGACGGTGAAATGTCAACACAAAAGACAGACGGACTGCAGGCAAGACGCAGCTGCGACGGCAGCGCTGGCTCCTCCTTTCAATGCAGGAAAAGGGTTTGTATTCCAAACAACAACCCACTTCCCTTCCTTAAATACCAATTAATTCAGACCATTTCACCAGCTACCTCCCTTCCATTGATTCAATTTACACCACACTGCCTCGGCAAGATTACCAGCATAATCAAAGACCAGTCTCACCCTGGTCATTCCCTCTTCTCCCCTTTCCCATCAGGCAAGAGGTACAGAAGTGTGAAAACGCACACATCCAGATTCAGGGACAGTTTCTTCTCAGCTGTTATCAGGCAACTGAACCATCCTACGAACAACTAAAAAGTAGTGCTGAGCTACTATCTACCTCATTGGAGCTACTATCTACCCCCATGCTATCTTTAATCAGACTTTACTGGACATTATCTTGCACTAAACGTTATTCCCTTTAACATGCATCTGTACACTGTGAACGGCTCATTTGTAATTATGTATAGTCTTTCATAGTCTTTAAACTATAAAAGAAAGAGAACAGCCAAGATCTGAAGCTGTTCTGAGAAGTTGTCCTTGTGAACTCTAATTCTCTTTTCTGACCAGCTGAGTGTTTCCAACATTTTTCCATTTCGATTTCATCAACAGTTGCTTGCTAAAGAACTGTTCAAAGGAATGAGTATGAGATATAGTTTTGGTCATGATCTGTTAAAAGCAAATCCAGCAAGTGGAGGAAATTTAATTTAAAGGTAATTATTATTAATGATATCATTTACATGAAACGTGATGAAAAGCCATACGAAACAATTTGTAACCAATGAGTGGGTTGATCCACCTCGAGTGAAATATCTCACATCTTTCCTCATTGCATTCTATTAGGTTAGCAACAAAAATAATTACAATTAAATCAAAATTCTTAAATTGAATAAGGCTAAAGTTTAAACTCAATTTCATTGAGCGTGGGATATAATTTAAAATGTAAAATTCCACATCTGTAAGGTCATCTTTCTGGAGCAGAAAATAATCTATCCACAGTTAACAGTATGATAGAACTACCTTGTGGGACCTTCTGCAACTCTTGCTTTACATTTCCCCTCTTCATGCCCTCCCCGAGATTTCTCAGCAAGTACCCTTGCTCTTTTTGTCTAAAATCCTTAATCATCAGATTCCTTTTCAACCCAGATCCAGTTGGATTACAGAAACGGAATCACAGAACGATAACAGTAGGGAAAGAGGAACTTTGGTCATTCAAGTCCAAAGTGGCATATTGCAAGAGAGCCCCAGCCATTCTCACTCACTGCCTTTTCCACATAACCCTGCAAGTTCTATCCTTCAGGTAGCTATTCAGTTCATTTTTGAAGATTAATCTGCCTCCATTAATACCCTGAGAGTGCATTGCTGATTGCTAATAGTAGGTGCCATGCAAAGCTTAACATTTATGTCACTTTTGGTTGTTTTGCCAGTCATCTACCTTCTATATACTCAGGTTCTCAATATAGACAATAGACAATAGACAATAGGTGCAGGAGGAGTCCATTCGGCCCTTCGAGCCAGCACCGCCATTCAATGTGATCATGGCTGATCATTCTCAATCAGTAATATTTCGACAATGGGAACTGTTTTTGTTTATCTACTCTACCGACACATTTCATGATTTTAATTACCATGCTTTCAGCCATCTCTTTTCAACGAAAGACTTTAGATTCTCCAGTCTTTCCTCAATAACTAAAGCACCTCATTCAAGGCAAGGCAAGGCAAGTTTATTTATATAGCACATTTCATACAGCAATGGCAATTCAAAGTGCTTTACACAGAGCATAAAAATATAAAACAAGGTAGGAAAATACAAATAATAAGAGTAATAAGATAAATAAATAATAGTTATAAGTAAAATTAATAGAGTAATGGGGGATCATGACAGAAGCCTCCTCGGGAATCAATATAATATATCTCTTCCATACTGATCTGCTGTTACCCAGCATTTTGTGTCTATGTATGGTGTAAAGCAAAATCTGCAGTTCCTTATTATCCAATCTCATTTCCAGTATTCTCCAGAATCTTTGATTGTTTGTCAGCTTTCAAATCCATGTGTTCATATTTTCCTCACTGTCTGGTTTGAATCATTCCTTTCAAGATTCCATTCCCATTAGACCAAAATGGCCCCAGTCAAAGCTGCAAATAGTCCTCTGATAATGACCGTGATAAATATTGCTCCTTGTTCATTTTGACTACTCTGCAGTCTTTGACAAGGTTGACAACCCTATCCCCCTTTAACACTTTTCCATCATTGTGCAGTGAATTGAAGCTCAGTTTCCTGTTTTACCGACCCAGTTTACCTGGACAATTTATGACCTTGTAGTTGAGTTTGATGCACAGCTAAGTATTTGGTCAAGTTTGTTTCATCTGTTTCATCACGAAAAGCATCATTGATGTATCTTGTGCCGTCATATTCCATTCAAACCCAAGCTTGCTAAACAAATGTGGCTCCCAATAATCTACATTTTAATATTCTGCCCTTGTTTATCACCATCCACAGATGTTCCTCATTTAGCCTCAACTGCTTTGTTCAATTTCATGAGTCTTCCTGATTTATTTGCACCTCTGATTCAAGGCACTTGCATTCTCTTGATTTTAATTGTTGTGCTAATGGTAGCCATTGATTCAAGTGATTTTGGCCTCACTTCTGGAAATCTCTCCCTAAGGTTCATTTGTTCTTTACCTTTATCTTACATAGAAACATAGAAAATAGGTGCAGGACCAGGCCATTCGGCCCTTCGAGCCAGCACCACCATTCAATATGATCATGGAAAATGATTACCAATGCATCCACGATTTCTAGGGCCACCTACTTGTGCACCCTGAGATGCAGATCATCAGGCCCTGGGGATTTATCTGCCTTCAGTCCCAACAGTTTACCTAACACCATTTTCTGACTAATGTGGATTCCCTTCAGTTCCTCCCTCCTGCTAGATCCTTGGTCCCCTAGTATTTCTGGGAGATTGTTTGTGTCTTCCTTAGTGAATACAGAACCAAAGTATTTGTTTAACTGTTCTGCCATTTCCTTGTTTCCCATTATAAATTCACCAGTCTCTGACTGTAAGGGACCTATATTCGTCTTCACTAATATTTTCCTTTTTATATACTTAAAGAAACTTTACAATCAGTTTTTATATTGCCTGCAAGCTTTAGGGCCTGTCCCACTTAGGCGATTTTAAGGCGACTGCCGGCGTCTAGGTTGTCGCCGAACGTTCGCTGGGGTGTCGCGGGCATGATAGTGAGGAGTCTTCAAAGAATCGTAGCGGATCTCGGCGCGTCGTTGAAAAATTTTCCAGATAGAAATTTCTCGGCGACAGCTGGCTTGTCGCCAGGTATCGTAGCTTATTGCAGGTGCTGTCGCATACTGTTCCCAGGTTTGCTAGGTTGTCACAAATGCATTTAGAAGCACGTAATATTAAATTAAGTAAAGTAATTTGAAGATACCATAAAATATTTGTGTTTAACCAATCTATTTACCGTCAGGACATTTGACAGGTAGATTGGAGTCGACAGTTTGACGGTCAGATAAGTGTGGGAATTTCGTGATGTTTCCGAAGACGGTGCAATTTCAACCATGGGGCTTTTTACTCCTGAACGTACATCTGTACTACCATGTTCTGGCTGAGCTGCCATCCATTTATTTAAGTAGGGCCGTAACACTATGCATATTAAACTAAACTAAAAGCTGCAGGTAGAACAGATGCAACACTTTTGAAGGAACAGATGGCGGTTCAAAGTTGCGCACTAAATAAAAGTTTAACACTTTTAGCTCGACCTGCAATTATTATTTTTTTTAAAAGGCAAGAAGAATATTAAGAGTTTTTTTTTTCAACGTAATTAAAACTCGAGCTTCCAGCCAGAAGTTATACTTTGTGAATTTAACACCTTGAGCGGTTAACAGTAGTTCCAGCGAGGAGCCTGACTGGTGAATCTGGTGTGTGTTACTGACCGGAAACCTTCACCCTGAATCCAATAGGGAGGTTTAAATAAAAGGCAATAACTAGCAAATGCTACAAATTAAAATATTCAAAGCAAGTTAAAAGAAACCGTGTGGAGGAAGGAACTGCAGATGCTGGTTTACACTGAAGATGGAATATGTGATTTTCAGTTGGGACCCTTCTTCAGACTGAGAGTCAGGGGGAGAGGGAAACTAGAGATATGAAGTTCAAAGAAGCTGTTAAATAACTTTACACTATCAAACCTCCCTATAGAAGTGGCGAAATGTACATCGGCAGGTATCACATCTCTGGGGAGAAGGAATGGGTGACATTTCGGGGTCGACACCGTACTTCAGACCAAGAGTCTTCTCCTGAAGTGTCACCCATTCCTTTTCTCCTGACACGCTGCCTGGCCCGCTGAGTTACTCCAGCTCTACGTGTCTATCTTCGGTTGTCACACGTGTTCTGTATGACCTGACTCGGCATTGTCGTGGTCATTGTTGTAGTCATATCATATCATATATATACAGCCGGAAACAGGCCTTTTCGGCCCTCCAAGTCCGTGCCGCCCAGCGATCCCCATACATTAACACTATCCTACACCCACTAGGGACAATTTTTACATTTACCCAGCCAATTAACCTACATACCTGTACGTCTTTGGAGTGTGGGAGGAAACCGAAGATCTCGGAGAAAACCCACGCAGGTCACGGGGAGAACGTACAAACTCCTTACAGTGCAGCACCCGTAGTCAGGATCGAACCTGAGTCTCCGGCGCTGCATTCGCTGTAAAGCAGCAAATCTACCGCTGCGCTACCGTGCCGCCCTGAATGAAAATTTCGGCGATCTGCTACGACATTGACAGCCTCCGGCAGTCGCTTAAAAAATCACCTAAGAGGGACAGGTCCCTTTCTTTCATGCTCTTTTTTCCCCCTCCTAATTAAACCCTTTGTCCTCCTCTGTTGAGTTCTAAATTTCTCCCAGTCCTCCGGTTTGCTGCTTCTTCTGGGCAATTTATATGCGTCTTCCTTGGATTTAACACTATCCTTGACTTCCCTCATCAGCCACGGTTGAGCCGCCTTCCCAGTTTTATTTTTTCGCCAGACAGGGATGAACTATTTCTGGAGATCATCAATGCGGTCTTTAAATCTTTTCCATTGCATTTCCACTGTCAACCCTTCAAGTATAATTTGCCAGTCTATCCTAGCCAATTCCCATCTCATAACTTCAAAGTCTTATTCAAGTTCAGACCCTAGTTTATCAATTAACCATGTCCCTCTCCGTCCTAATGCAGAATTGTACCGTATTATAGTCACTGTTGCCCAAGGGGCCTTGCACAACAAGATCGCGAACAAATCCTTCCTCATTACACAATACCTAGTCTAGGATGGTCCATTTAAAAACTCATCCCATATACATTCCAGGAAATCCTGCTCCTCAGCACTGTTACCAATTTAGTTGACCCAATCTATAAGTAGATTAAAGTCACCCATGATAACCTCTGTACCTTTGCATTCCTAATTTCCTGCTTGATGCTATCCCCAACCTTCCTACTGCTGTTTGGTGGTCTGTATACAACTCCAACAAGTGTTTTCTGCCCTTGGCTATTTCGCTGTTCTACCCATACCAATTCTACAGCATCCAAGCTAATGTCTCTCCTTACTATTGCATTATAGACAATAGACAATAGACAATAGGTGCAGGAGGAGGCCATTCGGCCCTTCGAGCCAGCACCGCCATTCAATGTGATCATGGCTGATCATTCTTAATCAGTACCCCGTTCCTGCCTTCTCCCCATACCCCCTGACTCCGCTATCCTTAAGAGTTCTATCTAGCTCTCTCTTGAATGCATTCAGAGAATTGGCCTCCTCTGCCTTCTGAGGCAGAGAATTCCACAGATTCACAACTCTCTGACTGAAAAAGTTTTTCCTCATCTCAGTTCTAAATGGACTACCCATTATTCTTAAACTGTGGCCCATTGTTCTGGACTCCCCCAACATTGGGAACATGTTTACTGCCTCTAACGTGTCCAACCCCTTAATAATTTTATACGTTTCGATAAGATCTCCTCTCATCCTTCTAAATTCCAGTGTATACAAGCCTAGTCGCTCCAGTCTTTCAACATATGACAGTCCCGCCATTCCGGGAATTAACCTAGTAAACCTACGCTGCACACCCTCAATAGCAAGAATATCCTTCCTCAAATTTGGAGACCAAAACTGTACACAGTACTCCAGGTGCGGTCTCACTAGGGCCCTGTACAACTGCAGAAGGACCTCTTTGCTCCTATACTCAACTCCTCTTGTTATGAAGGCCAACATTCCATTGGCTTTCTTCGCTGTCTGCTGTACCTGTATGCTTCCTTTCAGTGACTGATGCACTAGGACACCCAGTTCTCGTTGTACGTCCCCTGTTCCTAACTTGACACCATTCAGATAATACTCTGCCTTCCTATTCTTACCACCAAAGTGGATAACCTCACATTTATCCACATTAAACTGCATCTGCCATGCATCCGCCCACTCACACAACCTGTCCAAGTCACCCTGCAACCTCATAGCATCTTCCTCACAATTCACACTACCACCCAGCTTTGTATCATCTGCAAATTTGCTGATTAATCTCCTCTTTAACCAATAAGGCCACCCCACGTCCTTTTCCTTTCTGTCGATCCTTCCTGAATATTGAATACCCCTGCATGTTCAGCTCCCAGCCTTGGTCATCTTCTTTGTTAAGATACTCCTGAAAATGTCAATCGTTGACGACAACATTGGTCATTTGTCCCAACATCATTTTGTGGCTTGGGATAAAGCTTTTTGCCTTCTAAACTCTCCTTTGTACTTTTTACATGACTTTGTACATTTGGTTAGATTAACAATGTTGTACAAGTTCAAGAATATTGAACTGGGGACACTACTTAATAATAAGAGGTGAAATATGTTTTGAGATGGAGGTGAAATATGTTTTCTCTGAAAGCCTTTTGCTTTAGAATGATGGAAGCAGAGTCAGAGAGTGTGGAAACAGGCCCTTTGACCCAACTTGCCCACACCGACCAATGTGTCCCAGCTACACTAGTCCCACGTGCCCACGTTTGGTCCATATCCCTCCAAACCTGTCCTATCCATGTACCTGTCTAATTATTTGTTAAATGTTGGGATAGTTCCTGCCTCAACTACCTCCTCTGACAGCTTGTTCCATAAACCCACCACCCTTTGTGTGAAACAGTTACCCAATTTACTGAACAGTTCCTAATAACAGTTCCTATTAAATCTTTTCCTCTTCACCTTACACCTATATCCTCTGGTCCTTGATTCACCTCCTCTTTGCAAGAGACTCTGTGCATCTACCCGATCTATTCCTCTCATGGGATAGTCTTTGAACATTTTTAAGGAAGAGGTAGATAAATGCTTGATAAGCAAAGGAGTAAGTACAGAGATGAGGTGGAAATCAGAATAGAAGTGATCTTAATTGAATTAAGAAGCTTGTTTGAGAAGCCAATCTAACTTATCTTGCTCCTAATTCCATTTTGTACCATCTGGAAACTGAAATAATTTAGT
The DNA here is from genome assembly GCF_053455715.1 of Rhinoraja longicauda. Classification (NCBI taxonomy): domain Eukaryota; kingdom Metazoa; phylum Chordata; class Chondrichthyes; order Rajiformes; family Arhynchobatidae; genus Rhinoraja; species Rhinoraja longicauda. The sequence goes on along the minus strand of NC_135953.1, from coordinate 58,119,208 downwards.
TTAGTTTAGTTTGGCTTAGTTTAGTTTAGTTTGGTTAGTTTGGTTGTACAGAATGGAAACATCCTTTGGTCCAATAAGTCCATTGATCCCCATTCACATGAGTCGTATGTTATCCCACTTTCGCATGCACTCTTGATACACTGAGGGCAATTACAGAGGACAATTAACTTACATTGGGACAATGTTGGGATATGGGAGGAAACCCGAGCACCCATAGGAAACCCACACTGTCACAGGAAGAACGTGCAAACTTCACACAGACATCACACGAGGTCAGGATTGAACCCGGGTCTCTGGCACTGTGACGCAGCAGCTCGACCACTACGTTGCCCCAAAGTCTCCCAATATGAGATTTCTTTTCTATCAGGATTGCATTCAGCAGGCTGAATGTTCTCAATCCAAGGTAACCTGGCTTGTAAAAATAACCCCATCTCTTTAATTTCCTTTCTATTTGAAGATTTTATGGAAACATGACGTTGAATTATTTTCATTCACTTCAAATTCACCAAAATATCAAAGATGGTTTTCTCATCTAAAATAACAAGAGATTAAATTTTGGTAGCTTGGAACATTCAGTTTTCTGCCTATGCAAGGGAAGATAATTGCAATTGATCATATGACGAATATTATTCTCATGTACAGTTTAGCACAGTTGTCCTATTTATATTTTACAATTATAATTTTGAACTACGCTATTATAATAATCGAATGATAACATTTAAGATTTAAGTTCTCATGTGATAGGAGCAGAATTAGGCCTTTCGGCCCATCAAGTCTACGCCATTCAATCATAGAAACATAGAAACATAGAAAATAGGTGCAGGAGTAGGCCATTCGGCCCTTCGAGCCTGCACCGCCATTCAATATGATCATGGCTGATCATCCAGCTCAGTAACCTGTACCTGCCTTCTCTCCATACCCCCTGATCCCTTTAGCAAAAAGGGCCACATCTAACTCCCTCTTAAATATAGCCAATGAACTGGCCTCAACTACCCTCTGTGGCAGAGAATTCCACAGACTCACCACTCTCTGTGTGAAGAAATGTTTTCTCATCTCGGTCCTAAAAGACTTCCCCCTTATCCTTAAGCTGTGACCCCTGGTTCTGGACTCCCCCAACATCGGGAGCAATCTTCCCGCATCTAGCCTCTCCAACCCCTTAAGAATTTTATATGTTTCTATAAGATCCCCCCTCAGTCTTCTAAATTCCAGCGAGTACAAGCCTAGTCTATCCAATCTTTCTTCATATGAAAGTCCCGCCATCCCAGGGATCAATCTAGTGAACCTTCTCTGTACTCCCTCTAAGGCAAGAACGTCTTTCCTCAGATTAGGAGACCAAAACTGCACACAATACTCCAGGTGCGGTCTCACCAAGGCCCTGTACAACTGCAGTAGAACCTCCCTGCTCCTAAACTCAAATCTTGCTATGAATGCCAACATACCATTCGTGGTATGATCATGGCAGATCTATCTCTTTCCCCTAACCATATTTCTCCTGTCTTCTCACCATAGCCCTTGACACCCATACTAATCAAGAATCTATCTATCTATGCCTTAAAAATATCCATTGACTTTGGCCTCCACAGCCTTCAGCAAAGAATTCCACAGATTCACCACCCTCTGACTAAAGAAATTCCTCCTCATCTCCTTTCTAAAGGAACGTCCTTTAATTCTGAGGCAATGACCTCTGATCCTAGACTCGCCCACTAGTGGAAACATCCTCTTCACATCCATTCTATCCAAGCCTTTCACTATTCGGTATGTTTCAACGAGTTCCCCGCTCATCATTCTAAACTCCAGCGAGCTTAGGCCCAGTGCCATCAAACACTTATCATATGTTAACCCACACATTCCTTGAAAGATTCTTGAAAACCTCCCCTGGACCCTCTCCAGAGCCAGCACATCCTTCCTCAGATATGGTGCCCAAAATTGGTCACAACACTCCAAATGCGGCCTGATCAGCCCCTTATAGAGCCTCAGCATTATACCCCTCTTTTTGATATAAATTGGATTTGCCTTCATAGAGTCATAGAGTCCTACAGCACAGAAAGAGGCCCTTTGGCCCATCGTGTCCGTGCTGCCCGTTACCAAACACAGTCTAATTTTAATCCCATTTTCCCGCATTTGGACCGTAGCCCTGAATGTTGTAGCATTTCAAGTGCCCATCCAAATGCCTCTTAAACGTTGTGAGTGTTCCCGCTACAGATAAAATGCTGCCTTGACTTTTCTCTCTTATTTATCAAATCTGCGGGGATTCTTGATCTCTGACAGATTCTTGATCAGTTAGGGTGTCAGGGATTATGGGGAGAAGTCTGGAGAATAGGGTTGAGAGGGAAGGATAGATCAACCATGACTGAATGGCGGAGTAGACTTGATGGGTCGAATGGCTGAATTCTGCTCCTAGAACCTATGAATATGAACATAGGAACTTTCTGCTAACTTTTGCTTGCATTTCTGCTTTTTCATTGCTCGTTATTCATAGGCTTTGAAAACCTCTAACATGGAATTTGATGAACAGAGCGCATTGCAAACCTGGATTATGTGCCAACTCTGTTGCAGAGAACTCGGATTTACTATTCATTGGCCCAGGACTGCATTGAGCACCCTGCTGATAATTAATTGGAGAACATTTCTGCGTTTCCAGATATTGACATTCAAAAAACTGTGTGAGAATTCAGAGAGAGTGGATAAGTTAAAAGAACTGTTGGCGGGATGGAACTCATTGTGTGCTAGTGGATAGTATCATTGTATTTTTAGATGATGCCAAAGGAGGGAAATAGGAATGATCTCAAATCTGTAACTCCTTGCAATCTGAGTGATACTTCCATGATTTTCAGGCACAATAAAATAAATGATCTAATCTGCAGAGCAAACCTTCTGAATGTTATTCGACATAATAGATATCAAGGCAGTTTGGCTGGGATCTTTAAAACAATGTATTCATGTTAATGAATTATTTGAGGCAGCTGAGAGAACTAGAATACATAGTTATAAATACATTAGCTTAAATAATAGGAGATTTTTTTCATTTTTCTAGAGGTTGACCAAACTTTCAAACATACAGTAAATATGGATCCAGCTGCAGGACTATGGGTTAATTGGTGAGAAGGGACAAACACAATTTGGACCGGGCACAATTTGTGTGCAATTCCCCTGATTCTCATACTTCAATAATGCTACGTGTTTCGTGTCTCTTTCAAATTTGCCAGAACCTAGTAATTCCTCAAAGCTGAGTAGTCTCTATCTGTCAAAGCTCCAAGAGAAAGAAAATCTTGATTCAAGATGAAGTTAGTTAGAAATGTAAAAACAGCAATTAAAATTTTCAGTCGTTTATTTTTTTAAAAGAAGAGTTTTGAAGGGGGAGGCACTCCAATATTTGGAGTGGAACAGCAGTTGTGGGAGGCAAAGTGATGGTGTGCTCATGAGTTGAGGTGTTGGTAGAATGGGCTGCTGGAGGGAGACCTTGTAGCAGTCAGGGATTGGATCGGGTGTAGCTGGAGGGCCCACAGAGATTGCACGAACATATGGATCAGACATGGCCTGCAGTGAAATGGAGTGGCGGAGCAACCGAGGAGGACATCGGCAGCATCACCAGGCCAAGCCGACCCTTGGAACATTGACGCAGTGCTGCTGCCAGGACAATGGTCCATTGAGCCCAAGATAAAACTCTATATTTTTAAGAACTGGGAACTTGAAGGGCACAAGATGGCAGTGGAAACGTGGCGACTGTTTGTGTACTGCCTCAGTGATTTTTCATCTACTATTTTTAGATTTAGAGATACAGCGCGGAAACAGGCCCTTTGGCCCACCGAGTCCGCGCCACCCAGCCATCCCCGCACATTAACACTATCATACACACACTAGGGACAATTTTTTATAAACATTTTACCCAGTCAATTAACCTACATACCTGTACGTCTTTGGAGTGTGGGAGGAAAACGAAGATCTCGGAGAAAACCCACGCAGATCACGGGGAAAACGTACAAACTCCGTACAGACGTACAGATTCTTACACTATAATCATAACCCTCTTGTACGCGTGTATATTGTGCATATGTGTGATATGTTTTTACTGAAAATGCATGCAAAACAAAGAATTTCACTGTCTCGCAAGAAAGTGTGGCAAGAAAGTACCATTGAATAATTAAAATCAATGTCACGGAAACAGAAACATAGAAAACAGGTGCAGGAGGAGTCCATTTGGCCCATCAAGCCAGCAACGCCATTCATTGTGATCATGGCTGCCGGTCCTTCAGAAAGTGAGATTGGGAAATTAAAATGTAAAATAGAAAATGGCAGATGATGTAAATACTTTGCATCTTTGCATGATACTTTCCATCAAGCTTCAGCATAGAGGGTGCAAGAAATGTTGCAGAAATATTTGTAAATTAGAAATTGGAAGGAAGAAGTGAACAGTAGGTAATTATTTCCAATCACCAAAGAAGTGGTACCGAGCTGTGGGCTGACAGGTTGCTGTGTCTTAATGAATTTGATCCGAAGGTCTTAAAAGAAGTATTGAGAGTTGGTGTATTCATTTTACCTTTTCAATATTCACCAGAGGCCAATTCACTGAATGCATTCAAAAGAGATTTAGATAGAGCTCTTCAGGCTAGCGGAATCAAGGGATATGGGGAGAAGGTAGGAACGGGGTACTGATTGTGGATAATCAGCCATGATCACATTGAATGGCGGTGCTGGCTTGAAGGGGCAAATGGGCTACTCCTGTACCTATTGTCTATGTATCTATCCATGTCTTTCCCCAATTAAGCTTCAGCATAGAATATGCTTCCCCAATTAGTTGGACTTCTTTGAAGAAGTAACATGCTGTGAATAAAAGGGAACAGGTGGATATCCAGAAGGCATTTAAGTACAGTAGTGGTCTTCTCATTTTAAGACACTAGTCAATGCACTGGAAGTAGTCCAGAAAAAGTTCACTGTGCCTTGAATCAGCTGAAATTTAAAAGAGCGAGAGAGGACGATTGAAGTATTCAACCTGAGTGGACCTGACTGGTTGGACATGGCGGAGATGTTTTCATTGGTGGAAGAATCTAGAACCAGTGGTCACAGTCTAATAATAATAGGTCTAATAATAATAGTTTCTCATTATAACAGAGTGAGGTGGGGTTTTTTTTCTCTCAAAGTATTGTGAATCTATGGAGTTCTCTTCCTCAAGGGTTGGTGGAAGATGAGGATTTGCATCATTTTAAGGCTAAGGTAGATGAATTCTTAATAAACAAGTGGATACAAGCTGTGTAAGAAGGAACTGCAGATGCTGGTCTATATCAAAAATAGGCACAAAATGCTGGAGTAAATCAACAGATCCGGCAGCATCTCTGGAGAAGAGGAATAGGTGACGTTTCTGGTTGGAATTCTTCTTCAGACTGAAAGAACAATACGGGGCTGGCAATAGATGACCCCAGGAAGGGTGGAGTCCATGATGGCCCATTTTTGGCTGGGGAAGATGTACTAATGGCAGGGATACAAGGATGCAAACAGTGGAACTAGTAGGACAACTATGGTGGGGGAAAGATGTGGGGGGGGGGGGGGGGGGGGGGGAGGAGAGAGGGGGAGGTAAAAGAAATCCCAGAGTTACTTGAAGTTAGAGAAATCAATGTTCATACTGCTGGGTTGTAAACTGCCCAAGGAAAATATGAGGTGCTGTTCCTCTAATTTGTGTGGGCCTCACTGTGTGTGTTAATAAAAGCTTCCTATGACTAGGCAGAAATGTAGAGCTGACAAAACAATACTATCAGGTATGGCCTTATTGAATGAAATTATCGAAGAACAAAGCAGCCTATTCCTTTCTAGCTTGTTTGCTCATATAGTTGAGTATTTTTTTAAATGCTGAACCTTCAGTGGTCCTTTACTTACAGCTCACCACGGTTTTTAGTGCTACATTCAATGCTCATTAATGCCAAGATTTCACTTCAAATGCTCTCTCATCTCAAGCTAGTATAGTGGTCTTAACAGTCACAGCTAATGTTGCAGCAGACGATGGCTTGATTTCAATGTCAATGGCAGAAAGCATAGACAGATGAAGATCATTGAGGAGTCCACCCAATCATGCAGATGCCTTTTGCCTTTATATGCCTGTTAGTCAGATAGGTCACAGACTTTTACAAATTGATTTAAACATATCAGTTGGAAGAATAATTTTGATCTTGGGAAACAGTATAAAATGAGTGATATCAAAACCACTATGATGTGCTGATTTTCATTTCATTTGAATAATAGATCTATGGCAGATATGGAAGAGATTTTTCCAATGTACATTAGCTTTCAAAGGCTAAATTAGGCACAAAAGTGTTTTGATGTTATTTTATCAGAATGTTAACTAAGAAAGTAACCTCTAAACTTTTCAGCTGAGACCAAACTTTACTGTGCCAGCAGATTTTAATATGAAGTAATCACATTTTTAAAGAGCAAAAATAATTGGATATATACCATTACATATTAATTTGTAAGTTTCTGCAGCGAAAGGAAGACGTTTGTGCAAAAACATACCAATGCTAAATGGCACTTCATCATAGGGAGTCTTATAATTAGGAGTTTCACTTAGTGGAATAACAGTTATAGTAATGAGAAACATTTGGAATGCTATAATAAAACCAAGACTTCTATTTCTTTCATTTCACCAAAAAAAAAAATATTGTGTTATGAAAATACCAGCTTATAAAAAATATTATTATAATTCTGATTCCTTTCTCCTTATTTGGACATAATCATAGTCCTACAGCACGAAAACAGGCCCTTTGGTACAAATTGCCCATGACAGCCAAGGTGCCCCATTTACATTAGACTCACGTGGCTGTATTTAGCCCATATATTCCTCTAAACCTCTCCTATCCATGTGCATGGTTTACTCGTTGATGTAACAAAATAATAGAAAACTTGCTAATTGAGTCATGAAAGGGGTAAGATAAAAGCAAATTGTAGGGAAAATGTTGGTACTAATGATACAACAACACACACATCTGGCCTAGGATACAGCATAGGAACAGGCATTCCGAGTCCATGTCGAACATATGGAGCATTTGGATTTTCCAGAATTCCAGATTTTCCAGGCCTTCATGAAACAATGGACTGTTCTTGTGCACCACTCCAGGACCTACATGTGAATATGTTTTCTGTGAACAACCTGATGTACATGTTACATGCGGCCATCAGGAAAAGTCCCCATTTTCAATGCCACGTGTCTGGGATCAATCCGGCCCTGCAACGTCTGTATGGAATTGGCACATTCTTGCTATTGAGGGCGTGCAGCGTAGGTTTACTAGGTTAATTCCCGGAATGGCGGGACTGTCATATGTTGAAAGACTGGAGCGACTAGGTTTGTATACACTGGAATTTAGAAGGATGAGAGGGGATCTTATCGAAACGTATAAGATTATTAAGGGGTTGGACACGTTAGAGGCAGGAAACATGTTCCCAATGTTGGGGGAGTCCAGAACCAGGGGCCACAGTTTAAGAATAAGGGGTAGGCCATTTAGAACAGAGATGAGGAAAAACTTTTTTAGTCAGAGAGTTGTGAATCTGTGGAATTCTCTGCCTCAGAGGGCAGTGGAGGCCAATTCTCTGAATACATTCAAGAGAGAGCTAGATAGAGCTCTTAAGGATAGCGGAGTCAGGGGGTATGGGGAGAAAGCAAGAACGGGGAACTGATTGAGAATGATCAGCCATGATCACATTGAATGGCGGTGCTGGCTCGAAGGGCCGAATGGCCTACTCCTGCACCTATTGTCTATTGTCTATTGTCTATTCTGGGTTTCCCCCAGATCGTCTGGTTTCCTCTCAATCCCAAAAGATGAATGGGCTGGCAAGTTAATTGGGTACTGCTAATTGCCCATAGTGTATAGGTTAGTGGTAGAATCTGGAGGAAGTTGATGAGAATGTGGGGAGAATAAAATGGTATTTGTATAAGATCAATGTAAATGGGTCCTTGATGGTCGGTGTGGACTTGGAGAACTACCTATACCCCATATTCTGGGACTCATGCCACATTTCTGTAAGCCAGCCAATGTGCGCTCTCACCATCCTTTGTCTATAGAGTCCATCACCTAAACTGATACTAAAGATAAACGCCAAGAGCTGGAGTAACTCATCGGGTCAGACAGCACCGCTGGAGAAAAAGAAGAGCTGGCGTTTCGGATCGAGACCCTGATACCATGGAAGCAGCACTTGTTTGTTACCATTTGACCATTTTGAAAACACGTTTCCAGTTACATGTACTTTTAACTGTACACGTACTTTTTTTTTTTTTTACTTTATTTTTATTATTTTTTTTTTTACATACATACAAACACAAACTAAACAAACATAGGAGATGCATATTGAATGTAAATACCCTTACTTTAAGTTCCCAAAAACGGAAGAGACTCGAGTCCCGGCATTGCCTGTATTAATAATGACCATCTTTTATCAAACATGTCTGTTGTCAACTGTAACCTTGCTGTGATTTTTTCCATTATATACACATTTTTTACCCTATCTCTCCATTGCATTATGCTTGGAGGCTGTGGTTTCAACCACGAAGTTGTTATCGTCTTCTTTGCTATCAGCAGCAGGATTGTCAGTAAATGTTTCGAACTCTTATCTGTCATACTGTCAGGAATTATACCCAAAATGTAAAGTGCTGGTTCCAGAGGGAAGTTAATGCCCATAATCTGTTTAATTTCCTTTTGAATATTCTTCCAGAAATCCTGTATTTTTGGGCAATCCCAGAATATATGAGTGGAGTCCCCAACTTCTCCACACTCCCTCCAACATAAATCAGTTGTATTACTATATTTCGATGTAATGAATGGAGTATAAAAGTAACGCATTTTAACTTTCCAGTCAAATTCCCTCCATGTTGGGCTCTTAGTTAGTTTATGTCCCTCTTTAAATGATTCCTCCCACCCTTCTTCTGATATTATGATATTCGCTTCCAGTTCCCATTTTTCTTTGATATGTAAGTTGTTCTCTTTGGATTCATGTTGTAGTGCTTCATAAATTTTTGATATAATCCCTTTTTTTGACTTGTCTTCCGAGAACCCCCACAACACTTCCTCTAATTTAGATGGAGTCTTGCAGATGTTCTCCCATTCCTGATGTTTCTGTAGGTAATCTCTTAGCTGTAAGAATTTGTAAAAGTCATGAGCAGGTAAATTGAATTCTTTTTGAAGTTGTGTGAATATTTTCATTGTTTGTCCCTGAAACATTTGATCTATGTATATTAGCCCTTTGTCAGCCCATCTGTCAAATCCTGAGTCCATGGTAGATGGTACAAAGTCTGGGTTTTTTGCTATTCTAGTAGCCCTGCTTACCGAATTTGACAGCTTCAGCTTCTTTCTTACTGCTGACCAGATTTTCATTGTTACCCTAATCCACTCGTTGCCCATCCTGAGCCTCTTCAGGGCCTTCTCGTTTAAAAATGGGAGTGATTCTAAAGGCAAATTTTTACAAGCGTTTTGCTCCATCTCCACCCACATTGAATCTTTCTCTTTAGTGGTCCACATGATTAAGGCTCTGAGTTGCGTTGCCCAATAATAATTTCTTAAATTAGGCAAGTTCAACCCTCCCTTTTCTTTTTTGCTAAGAAGCGTCTTGTATTTAATTCTTGCTTTTTTACTTTGCCATAAGAATTTCGATATAATTTTATCCAGTTTTTTTAGAAAAGCTCCCGAGATCATAATAGGCAACGATTGGAACAAAAACAACAGTCTTGGCAATATATTCATTCTGACTGTTTCTACTCTTCCCACCAGAGTCAACGGTAAAATCTCCCATCCAGCCAAATCATCCTTTATCTCAGATATCAGTTTCCCATAATTAGCTTCAAATAGCTGTGCTGTATTCGAAGTGATAATTATACCAAGGTATCTAAACCCTTTTTTGGTCCATTTAAAATGGACTTTTTCTTTAAGTTCCACTGGACAATCTCCTGAGAGCATCATTGCTATTGATTTGGCTTCATTTGTCAAATATCCTGATATTTCACCATATTCTTTTAGGTTATCTAGTAGAGCTGGTATAGACGTGGAGGGCTCCACTATGTATGTTAATAAATCGTCCGCAAATAATGACGTCTTGTGTTCTATGCCCCCTTCATCTTTTATTCCTTTAATGTTTTTATTTTGTCTTATTGACTCTGCTAACGGTTCAATACTTGCAGCAAACAGTAGCGGGCTCAGGCAATCTCCTTGCCTGACTCCTCTTTTGAGGTAGAAGAAGTCTGAGCAGCAGCCATTAATTCTGATCCGTGATTTGGGATTTTTATAAACAATTCTTACCCAGTCTATAAACGTTGAGTGAAACCCAAAAACCTTCAATGTTTGATATAAAAAGTTCCATTTCACACGGTCAAACGCTTTTTGTGCATCTAGGCTAAGCAGCATGGTAGGTCTGGGATTATTTTTAGCACATGATATAAGATTTAGTGTTCTCCTGATATTGTTAGCCCCCTGTCTCCCCGGGATAAACCCCGTTTGATCTGGCTTGATTAATTTAGTTATATGTTGTTGCATTCTCTGTGCTAGTATGCTTGTTAATATTTTTAAATCATTACAGAGCAAGCTGACCGGTCTATATCCCTCACATGAAGTCGGATCTTTGCCCTCCTTATGTAATACGGAAATTATGGCTTCTGACCAAGTATCTGGGCGGTTTCCTGTTGATAGCGCATAATTAAAAACTTTACATAATTCTGGTGTTATGTCTTCTGCAAAACATTTATAATACTCCCCTGAGAAGCCATCTGTACCTGGGGATTTGTTACTTTTAAGGGTTTTTATAGTATCGGCTATTTCTTGTGACGAAATTGGTTTTATCATTTCAGATGCTTCTTCTACCTTTAATGCTGGTAAATGTAGTTTTTTGAAAAATTCTTGTGTTTTGGTCTCAGTGAGATTAGATTCTGAGTCACTGTATAAGTTTTTATAATATTCTGCAAAGGCCTTTGCTATCTCTTTTGGCTTAGCCATAATAAAATTGGAAGTGGGATGTCTTATTTTTGTAACTATTCTATTTGTTTGAGCTTTTCGCAGTTGGAATGCCAGTAACCGGCTTGCTCTGTTACCCATCTCATAATATCTTTGATTTATAAAACGAAGAGCTCCTTCTGCTTTATATGTTAAAAGTTCGTCTAACTCTTGTCTCATTTTTTTTAATTCGACGAGAATAGAGTTGTTTCTTGTTCTTTTATGTTCTAACTCCAACTCTCTGATTTTACTTTCTAGCTTTCCTTGCCTTTCCATTCGGGTTTTTTTCAATCTGGAAGTTATCTCTATTATTTTCCCTCTCATGACTGCTTTTCCTCCCTCCCATAATGTCGATGGTGAGACCTCGCCATTGTCATTTATTTGAAAATATTCCTTTAAGTTTAGTTTTAGTTCTTTGACAACCTTTTCATCTGATAGGATTGACACATTAAGTCTCCAGTACTTAAAGAAGGATTCCCTGCCCAGCTCAATGGATAGTATGACAGGGGCGTGGTCACTTATAGTTATGGATTCTATACTGCAGTCCCTGACTGTATGTATCTGTTGTTTTGACACACAAAAAAAGTCTATTCTCGAATAACTCCCATGTGGGTTAGAATAAAAGGTAAAATCTCTTCCTTTAGGATTATTATGTCTCCATGGATCAACCAGACCTAATTCTTTTATAACATTATTTAGGACTCTGGATTTTTTTGTTTTTGGTCCCCTCTCAGATGGCAACCTGTCTAAGTTACCATTCTGTATGGTATTAAAATCCCCTCCCAAAATTATCATCCCTCGTCCGTTACTGGTAAGTATATTGGCTATGTTTTTAAAGAATGTTTCATTTTCTTCATTTGGGGCATAGATGTTTAATATTGAAATACTCATATCTCCTATTGTGCCAACCACCATGATATATCTTCCCATATCACCTTTAATCACTTTCTCTACAGAAAATGGTAGGGATTTATTAATTAGTATGGCCACCCCCCTTTTCTTGCCATATGAAGCATGGAATACTTGGTTTACCCATTCCCTTTTCAGTTTTTTATGTTCATTTTCACTCAAGTGAGTTTCTTGGATTAGTGCAATGGCACATTGTAGTTTCTTCAACTGACTCAATATTTTCTTTCTCTTAATAGGGTGATTTAGACCGTGCACATTATAAGAAACAAGGTTCAACTTATTCATGACATTTTAAGATGTAGGCCATAAACTCGGTTCCTCCTATAAATCAAAACAACTGTGCAAAACGATACACAGCGAAAAAACAAACAAACAATACACATCTCCCTCTGAACTACTATACAAAAATAACATGTGACTCCCAAAAGTCCCGTCATCAGAGAGTGTGGCAATCTCTCTGGGGAAATAGCACAATGTGCACCTGCAACTTCTCAGAATTAAGTTGCTCCTTGCTCAAATTGAGATCCAGCTTTGCTCCTTCAACCAATTTTGACATTATTCAGTATAAGTGTTACTTAAATCCCATAACTAGCTCCTTTTCAATTCTTTGAACATTAAACATAAATTCAGATTGTCCGCATTATATATACTTCAGGATTGTCATTATTTTTTTACCCTTAGTTCCAGGCTGTTTTTTTTTTTTTTTTAGTCCTTACCACTGTGAACCTCAGAGTTCACAGACCGAGGGCTTGTATGTCCGCCTCTGTGATGGGTGGCTGTCTCCTCTTTCCCTTCTGTCCTGTCCCCGTAGTCCAGCTGCCCTCCATCCTCACTCTCTGTAGTTTCTCCCACTCGTCCTCCTCCACATGGATCCCCATGTCCTTCAGCATGGGGGCAGCCTCCATCAGTGTATTGAATGTCTTCGTCTCTGTTCCCAGAAACACCTTCAATCTTGCAGGATATGGGGACTGTGCCTTTATGTTTTTCTCCTTCAACTTTTTTATTACATCCCGCACTTGTTTCCTCTTCTTCTGTATCTCGGTAGTGTAGTCATGGTTGAAGTAAATGGTCCGTTCCTCATATGTTATTTTTTGTTTCCATGCTTGTTGTATACCGGAAGAGATAGCCAGGACACCGGGCGCTCCGTGGATAGTTGTCGGCGCGAACAGGCGTCGCAGGCGGAGGAGAAACAGGAAGCAAAAGCGAGGATGCCGGTCCGGTATACTTGCCAAGCTAAAGAGACAGCCACACAAACCACCGCTACCCAGCATGTTCCTCACCAACGCCAGATCCATCATCAACAAAATGGACGAACTAAAACTGCTGATATCAGCAAACAAACTCGTGGAGGACTGTTGCATTCTCTTAGTAACAGAGACATGGCTTCATCCACTTATCCCAGACGGAGCCATTGAGCTAGCCGGGCGTACAGCGTTTCGTTGGGACAGAAACATCGACTCCGGTAAGAGCAAGGGGGGGGGGTTATGCATTTATGTGCACAACAACTGGTGCACTAACATCCAAATCATAGATAGCCACTGTTCTCCTGATCTGGAGTCCCTAACAGTTAAATGCAGGCCTTTTTACCTTCCTCGCGAATTTACAGGGGTTATAGTAACAGCAGTCTACATCCCACCGAATGCTAACGCTAGCACAGCTTTAGGCTACCTGCTCGGTGCAATAAACTCACAACAGAGCACATATCCAGAAGCAGCCCACATCATAGCCGGGGACTTCAACCATGCAGACCTAAAGTCAGTTCTCCCGAAACTTGAACAACACATAAGATGTGCTACCAGGGGGAAAAACACACTAGACAAGGTTTACTCAAATATTAAGAAGGGGTTCAGGTCAGCACCACTACCACACCTGGGGCAGTCAGATCACCTGTCCATATTCCTAACCCCAGCATACACCCCACTCAGGAGGAAAGCTCCAGTCACCATAAAGACTGTTAAGACATGGCCTGAAGGAGCTTCCTCGCAGCTGCAGGATTGCTTCGAAAGGACCAACTGGGATATTTTTGAGGATCAGGACTTGGAGGAGTACACATCAACTGTACTTTGCTACATCCAAAACTGTGTTGACAATGTCACCGTCGACAAACGCATCCGGTTGTACCCAAATCAAAAACCCTGGATGACAAAGGATGTCAGGTCTCTCCTCAAGGACCGTAACACCGCCTTCAGGTCTAGTGATAGAGCTCTATACAGTGCTGCTAGAACCAACCTGAAGAGAGGCATCAAGGATGCCAAAGCGTCCTACAAGAGGAAGATTGAAGACCACTTCTCCAACAATGACCCACGGCGGGTATGGCAAGGCATCCAGCACATCACCAACTACAAGACCAGCAACCGCACGACTGCCGACGGCGACGCCTCGCTGGCTGAGGAACTTAACTGTTTCTTTGCTCGTTTCGAGGTGAAAGCTACAGTGGCAGACATTACACCCTCTCCAGCACCTGACAGCAACACCTTCACTGTGCAGGAGTATGATGTTAAGCGCGTGCTCAGAGCAGTGAATCCCAGGAAAGCTGCAGGCCCCGATGGTGTGACGGGCAGAGTGCTGAGGGAATGTGCAGACCAATTATCTGAGGTCTTCACAAAAATCTTCAACCTGTCCCTTTTAAAATCCACCATCCCTCCCTGCCTGAAGTCCGCCATAATCATCCCACTGCCGAAAAAGTCTGTCATCAGCAGTCTTAACGACTACTGTCCGGTAGCACTCACACCGGTCATCACAAAGTGCTTCGAGAGACTGGTCCTGCAGCACATCAAAGCCAGCCTCCCACCCACCTTCGACCCACACCAGTTTGCCTACAGAGCAAATAGGTCTACAGGGGATGCCATCGACACTGCTCTTCACACTGCACTGACCCACCTTGAACACCAGGGGAGCTATGTGAGGATGCTCTTCCTCGACTTCAGCTCTGCCTTTAACACGGTCATCCCGAGCAGACTGGTCACCAAACTTTCCGACCTTGGATTTTCCCAAACCATCTGCAAATGGATCAAGGACTTTCTGACCAACCGCCCCCAGACAGTCAAAATAGGCCCTCACCTCTCCTCCACCATTACACTGAGCACCGGCTCACCACAGGGCTGTGTGTTGAGCCCCATCCTTTACTCCCTCTACACTCACGACTGCGCCCCCACCCATCCCACCAACACCATCATCAAGTTCGCGGATGACACGACTGTGGTTGGACTCATCTCAGAAGGAGATGAGACAGCCTATAGGGATGAAATCCAAAGGCTGGCAGCATGGTGTTCAGTGAACAATCTGGTCCTGAACTCCTCCAAAACAAAGGAACTTATAATTGACTTTAGGAAAACCAGTGGAGATTACGACCCACTCTACATCAATGGGGTCTGTGTGGAAAGGGTACCAGCTTTCAGGTTCCTGGGTACGCACATCGCAGAGGATCTCACCTGGTCTACCAACACCATCACCACAGTAAAGAAGGCACAGCAGAGACTCCACTTCCTGAGGATCCTCAGGAAAACCAACCTGCAGGAGAAGCTCATGTTGTCCTTCTATCGCTGCTCCATCGAGAGTGTGCTGGCATACTGTATAACCACATGGTATGCCAGCTGCTCAGAAAAGGACAGGAAGGCCCTTCAGAGGGTCATCACGACGGCCCAGAAAATCATCGGCTGCTCACTGCCCTCCCTGGAGCACCTGTTCAGCCTACGCTGCCTCAGTAGAGCAGGCAAAATAATAAAAGATCCATCCCACCCCGGCCACCGTCTGTTTGTTCATCTGCCCTCTGGTCGACGTTTCAGGTCGATAAAATCCCGAACAAACAGACTTAAGAACAGTTTTTACCCCAGGGCCATACGAGAACTGAACACTACCTTTGCACTAGGCAACACTAAAAAATCTTTGTACTTAACATAATTGTATTTAATTGTATTTATGTATTTATTTGTTTTTGCATTTATTGCATATATGTTTGTACGCACCGTCAGGATTGGCTATTTTTTAATTTCGTTGTACTCGTTGCAATGACAATAAATGAATATTATTATTATTATGATGCGGTCTTTCACCTGGTGGTCAATGAAGCGGGCGATGATGGCTCGCGGGGGAGCCGCACTCTCTTTCGGTTTGGTAGTCAGCGAGCGGTGCGCTCTTTCGATGCGGATATCGACGGCCGCCGAGATTTGTAATGTTGTTCGGATGAAATCAGTCACAAATCCTATGGTGTCGCCTTTCTCAGCGCCCTCCGGGATCCCATGTATCCGTATGTTATTACGTCTCGCTCTTGCTTCCAAGTCATCACATTTTGCGGCTAACGCCGCCTCTCTTTGAAGAAGAAAGGCGACTGATCTTTCCAGCCGCGCTGCCCTGTCTTCCGTCTCCCCCAACCTTTCTTCTATGTTCACTGTTCGTCGCTCCAGTGAAGCGGTTCTCTCCAAAAGCTCCTTTAAATTAGTTTCTAGTCTCACCAGAGCTTTTTTGTTGTCATTTACCGCTTCTGTGTGCTCTTGTCTTAACTTGCGTAGCTCCGCCAATATTACGGAGTCTTGTTCCCCACAGCTGGTTCCCTTATCTGGCGTGGCTCTCTTTGCCGAGTCCGTAGCTTTAGTATCCGCATTATCCTTTTTGTTTAACCTTGTCTCCATATTTTTATTTATCGTTAACTTTCGTTGTCGATATAACTTGCGATTGGCCCGCTTCCTGTTGTTACTAATGTTTAAAAGAGCTAGTTTTAATTGGTTTCTTTGAGAGCTAACTTTTTAGATTGTCTAGTCCAACATGGCGCCACCGGAAGTCGTACACGTACTTTTAACTCTCCTTTCCACTCCCACGCCAACCTGTCTGTTGTTTGCCCTTTCCAATGCCACGGAGAGCCCAAGTAGAAACAGGAAGAACAGCATCTCATGTACCTCTTGGGTAGCTTACAACTGAATGGTACGAATATCGAATTTGCCAATTTCAGGCCAGCCACGGCCCTGGTGCTTTCCTGAACCTTCTGAATCTTCATGAATTGGGGTGTTTGAAATTCTAGGTCTAACACGTTTTCTGTGGAGATGCACCTAGTGGGTTTTGACACAAGAAAACACGTACAGTTCAGAACAGGTCAGCTGCCAAAGTCAGCTGCTTAAGTCATGGTTGAATGTATAAGGTGATATTCTTTGCCAACACAACAAATAATTTCTGTTGCACACTGACATGAATATTGTGCATAAAAATCTCCTGCTGAGAAAATAATTGGAGTTGGCGGATTATTCCCTTTGTTATGTTTAGACGGAGAGATTGTAAGCACCACTGCGTACTGTGCGGACTAGGAGTTATGCCTTTATGTAAATGATTACACACTATGCAGCATGCAGTGTGACAACGTGAGACATTTGTCCCACATACCCATAAGTATTACCTGTGTACTTTCTGTGCGGTTAGAGAAAAATAAGACCAGAGTACTGCACCGATTTATCAAAATAGAGCTGCATAGCAATCATTTGCTTTCAGTGAATATGCTTTGGTGTCGATACTCATTTGTATCCTTGCAACTGCACTGTGGGATATTAGCAGAAGGTTTATGTCTGAAATTTCACTCCCTTTATTTTACCAGAGTAAGATGAAGGGAAAAGCAAAATGCCACAGAAAATCTGTAAGCGAAACCAAAACTGCCAAACCTTGTATGTGTGTGCATGTGCATGGTTGGTGTGTGTGTGTGCATGTGTGTATGGTCAGTGTGTGTGTGTGTGGATAGTGTGTGTGTGCATGCATGTGATTGTGTGTGCGCATGTCCATGCATGTGTGTGCATGTGTGTGATTGTGTGCGTGCATGCCCGTGCATGTGTGTGAGCGCATGTGATTATGTGCGTTTGTGCGTGTATGCATGTGTTTATGTGTGTGATATTGTGCACATGTGTGAATGCATGCGTTTGTGTTTGTATGTGTGTGCGTTTGTGTTTGTGTGCATGCGTGTGCATGTGTGTGCCTGTGTGTGCTTTTGCATGTGTGTGTATGTTAGCAAATTGGGGTAATGTGGTGGTGCAGTGGTAACATGACATTAGACAGGGACATGGTTAGGGAATGTTTAGAGGGATGCAGATCAAATGCAAGCAGATTGGAATGGCATAGATGGGACATCTTGGCCAGCAGGTGGGACATCTCGGCCATTTGAGATGAGTTAGGTGGAAGGGATTGTTTCCATGCTATATGACCCTCTGACTCTATGACTAACAATCCAGAGACCTGAGTTTAAACTCTGAACCTTAAATTCAGATCAATGGTCTGGAATTTTAAAAAAAATACCTGTCATTCATAATGATGATTACAAGTCTGTTGTGAAATCCCATCTGATTCATTGATATCATTTAGGAAAGAAAACATGCTATCCTTAGTTAGTGTAGCCTAAATGTGCTTCAGACCCACCTATGTGGTTCACACTTGAATGCCATCTGAAATGGTCAAGCAAGTCAATCAGTTCAAGAGAATTCTTGAATTGGGGTGGCTGATGGATGGCCTTATTGAAGTGAACAAGATCTATGAGGGGAAAAGATAAAGTGAATGCTTATAATCTTTTTTCTCAGGATAGACCATTGTAAAACTAGAGGGCATATGCTGAAGGTAAGAGGGACTACAGGGGCAACTTTTTCACTCAGAGGGTAGTCTGTATCTGGAGTGAGGTCTCAGAGAAAACTATAGAAGCTGGTGGAATTATGAGACATTTGGACAGATAAATGGATAAGAAGGGTTTAGAGGGATATGCAAGCAAATGGCACCAGCGCAATATGCTAACTTGTTTGGCACTGACAAGGTAGGCCAAATGGCTTGTTTCTGTGCTGCTTTGTGACTTTTTACCATGGTTAGAAATAGGCAAAGAATTCTGAGTTTGCCATTAGTGCTCAGATTCCAAAAAATGTATTAAAATAAAAAGTTAAAAGCTGGCAACTTGAGCTGTACTATATTCTCGCTGAAATATCTGTGAATACTATTTTGATTGTTGTTGTAATAAAGGTGATCCAAGCATCTGCTGAAAGCAAGTGAGACATACAGTGGCTAAGTCATCAACCGGAACCCCCAGAAATCCATGGTGTGAAAGAGTTTGTACAATGAATACTCCGTTCATTGGTATTTGCCTTACAACAATCTAATCAGGAAACTCTAAAAGGACTCAAATCAGTTTACAAGATAGACATGAAATTTTTTCTTGATATAAGGTGCATCAGTAGTGTTTTTCAAATCCTGCAAATATCTAACATTGTGCTGCTAACCTTCTGTCATTTCCTCAAGTCTGCCACTCCACATTAATTTTCCCTGGGTTGAACATTTGGGTTGAACATTTGGGCCCACCAAATTGCTGAACTATGCCAAGTGAACCGACCGAGTGAAATAATAATGGCTGACTATGAAAACTGGGCAGATGGGCAGCACAGTGGCATAGTGGTAGAGTTGCTGCCTTACAGCGCCAGAGACCTGGGTTCGATCCTGACTACAGTGCTGTCTGTTTGGAGTTTGCACGTTCTCCCTGTCACCTGTATGGGGTTTCTCCGGGATCTTCGGTTTCCTCCCACACTCCAAAGATGTACAGGTTTGTAGGTTAATTGGCTTGGTAAAATTGTAAATTGTCCCTGGTGTGCGTAGGATAGTGTTAGTGTAAGGGGATCGCTGGTCAGCACGAACTCGATGGGCCGAAGGGCCTGTTTCCGAGCTGTTTCTCTAAACTAAATTAAACTAAACTAAATTTGCAGTGGGATTATGCACAGCAGCATTCTAGGGTTTTTGTGCATGTAATAGAAGCATATTCAGGGTGTAAAACACTCATGAAGAAGATGATCTTAATAACTCCTGTGAATGTTACTTCAAGTACAGCCTGAGCAAATATCTGCTTGTAGGGGTCTACTACTGGGAACCTACCTTTTCACACTGAGATTAGATCTTCTTTGGGAGTATTGAGTGCAATATGTGCAACAATAGGCAAATACATTTTGAAATTCTGAAGAATGGTTCAATAGTTCAATGGTTCATTATCTGACTGAAGAAGGTCCTGACCCAAACCATTATCTATCCATATTCTCCAGAGATGATGCCTGACTCGCTGAATTACTCCAGCACTTTATGTCTTTTTTTGTAAACCAGCATCCGCAGTTACCTGGGAAATCAGGTTGGAAATGGACCCCAGGAAAGAGAGTTTGTAGAGTGCCTTCGAGATGGATTCTTAGAACAGCTTGTACTGGAGCCTACCAGGGAGAAGGCAATTCTGGATTTAGTGTTGTGTAATGATCCTGATCTGATAAGGGGACTAGAGGTAAAAGAGCCATTAGGAGGCAGTGATCACAACATGATAAGTTTTACTCTGCAAATGGAAAGGCAGAAGGGAAAATCGGAAGTGTCGGTATTACAGTATAGCAAAGGGGATTACAGAGGCATGAGGCAGGAGCTGGCCAAAATTGATTGGAAGGAGGCCCTAGCAGGGAAGACGGTAGAACAGCAATGGCAGGTATTCCTGGGAATAATGCAGAGGTTGCAGGATCAATTTATTCCAAAGAGGTGGAAAGACTCTAAGGGGAGTAAGAGACACCTGTGGCTGACGAGGGAAGTCAGGGACAGCATAAAAATTAAGGAGAGGAAGTATAACATAGCAAAGAAGAGTGGGAAGACAGAGGATTGGGACTCTTTTAAAGAGCAACAAAAGTTAACTAAAAAGGCAATACGGGGAGAAAAGATGAGGTACGAGGGTAAACTAGCCAATAATATAAAGGAGGATAGCAAAAGTTTTTTTAGGTACGTGAAGAGGAAAAAAATAGTCAAGGCAAATGTGGGTCCCTTGAAGACAGAAGCAGGGGAATTTATTATGGGGAACAAAGAAATGGCAGACGAGTTAAACCGTTACTTTGGATCTGTCTTCACTGAGGAAGATACACACAATCTCCCAAATGTTCTAGGGGCCGGAGAACCTAGGGTGATGGAGGAACTGAAGGAAATCCACATTAGGCAGGAAATGGTTTTGGGTAGACTGATGGGACTGAAGGCTGATAAATCCCCAGGGCCTGATGGTCTGCATCCCAGAGTACTTAAGGAGGTGGCTCTAGAAATAGTGGAAGCATTGGAGATCATTTTTCAATGTTCTATAGATTCAGGATCAGTTCCTGTGGATTGGAGGATAGCAAATGTTATCCCACTTTTTAAGAAAGGAGGGAGAGAGAAAACGGGTAATTATAGACCAGTTAGTCTGACATCAGTGGTGGGGAAGATGCTGGAGTCAATTATAAAAGACGAAATTGCTGAGCATTTGGATAGCAGTAACGGGATCATTCCGAGTCAGCATGGATTTACGAAGGGGAAATCATGCTTGACAAATCTACTGGAATTTTTTGAGGATGTAACTAGGAAAATTGACAAGGGAGAGTCAGTGGATGTGGTGTACCTCGACTTTCAGAAAGCCTTCGACAAGGTCCCACATAGGAGATTAGTGGGCAAAATTAGGGCACATGGTATTGGGGGTAGGGTACTGACATGGATAGAAAATTGGTTGACAGACAGAAAGCAAAGAGTGGGGATAAATGGGTCCCTTTCGGAATGGCAGGCAGTGACCAGTGGGGTACCGCAAGGTTCGGTGCTGGGACCCCAGCTATTTACGATATACATTAATGACTTAGACGAAGGGATTAAAAGTACCATTAGCAAATTTGCAGATGATACTAAGTTGGGGGGTAGTGTGAATTGTGAGGAAGATGCAATAAGGCTGCAGGGTGACTTGGACAGGTTGTGTGAGTGGGCGGATACATGGCAGATGCAGTTTAATGTAGGTAAGTGTGAGGTTATTCACTTTGGAAGTAAGAATAGAAAGGCAGATTATTATCTGAATGGTGTCAAGTTAGGAGGAGGGGGAGTTCAACGAGATCTGGGTGTCCTAGTGCATCAGTCAATGAAAGGAAGCGTGCAGGTTCAGCAGGCAGTGAAGAAAGCCAATGGAATGTTGGCCTTCGTAACAAGAGGAGTTGAGTATAGGAGCAAAGAGGTCCTTCTACAGTTGTACCGGGCCCTGGTGAGACCGCACCTGGAGTACTGTGTGCAGTTTTGGTCTCCAAATTTGAGGAAGGATATTCTTGCTATGGAGGGCGTGCAGCGTAGGTTCACTAGGTTAATTCCCGGAATGGCGGGACTGTCGTATGTTGAAAGGCTGGAGCGATTGGGCTTGTATACACTGGAATTTAGAAGGATGAGGGGGGATCTTATTGAAACATATAAGATAATTAGGGGATTGGACACATTAGAGGCAGATAACATGTTCCCAATGTTGGGGGAGTCCAGAACAAGGGGCCACAGTTTGAGAATAAGGGGTAGGCCATTTAGAACGGAGATGAGGAAGAACTTTTTCAGTCAGAGGGTGGTGAAGGTGTGGAATTCTCTGCCTCAGAAGGCAGTGGAGGCCAGTTCATTGGATGCTTTCAAGAGAGAGCTGGATAGAGCTCTTAAGGATAGCGGAGTGAGGGGGTATGGGGAGAAGGCAGGAACGGGGTACTGATTGAGAGTGATCAGCCATGATCGCATTGAATGGCGGTGCTGGCTCGAAGGGCTGAATGGCCTACTCCTGCACCTATTGTCTATTGTCTATTGTCTATTGTCTTTTTAGAAATTGGGCTGCATTAGGGAAGATTTGACATTTAGTAATAGACAATAGACAATAGACAATAGGTGCAGGCGTGGGCCATTCGGCCCTTCGAGCCAGCACCACCAATAGATAAATGAGGGTGAGCAAAAGTTTGATTGAAGAATCTGGCACAGTTTTTGCACAATTTGCATTGATTGCCAAATGCGGCAGAAACATCTTCAGTCAAATCTTATTGCTTGGAATATAACAACAAACGTTGCAGCATGGTAAATCGAATATCACTGAACCTTAATTGGTACACGTGACAATAAAAGACCTTTGAACCCTTGAACGTTTGAAGATATGATATAATTTTCCACATTTAGTCATGTTTTTAGCTGCTTTAGCAAGAATATCTTGGAGTATAATTTTTCTGGGTATTCTCTCAATTTCTTTCATAATTTTAGTTTTAGTGTAAAATTAGCACAAAACTGCATCAATTCCTGTGAACTTTCAACAATCTTTAACTGAATCTATTGCAGAAATTGGAAACCACCCTGTGGAGCTCCTACCTTCTTATGTACATCTGTTAGATTAATTGCTGCAGTTAACAACATGATTAATGATGTTAAATGCAAGATATTTTGCTTAAGACATTAATATACATATTGCTATGACAATCCTCTCAGTGCTATCTTTGCAAAGATTTAAACCACTGTAAATAAACAGATTCATGCTTCCTCTACAAAAATGGCACAAAGGCAAAATATCGAACAAACATAACATCTAGAATTTCAGCAAGCATTAAAGATCTGGTGGATTAGTCAAAGAAGATGAAGAGTACCCCTGGCACCAAATAATATCAAAAGCAGTAAACACGTTGATAGAGTGCCAAAGATGGTGTATGGTATGCTCGTTTTCATTGGTCGGGGCATTGAGTATACAAGTCAGGAAGTCATGATGCAATTCTATATGATCTTGGTTAGGCCGCATTTGGAGTATGCGTACAGTTCTGGTTGCCCCATTACATGAAGGATGTGGTTTTGGAGAGGATACATAACTTTACCATAATGCTGTCTGGATTTGAGGGCAGTAGTGTTAAGACAAGGTTAAACAAACTTGAGATTGTTTTCTCTGGAATCATAAGGTCATAAGTGATAGGAGTAAATTAGGCCATTTGGCCCAAGTCTACTCCGTCATTCAATCATGGCTGATCTATCTCTCCCTCCTAACCCCTTTCTCCTGCCTTCTCCCCATAACCTCTGACACCTGTACTAATGTACAGTATTTGCCAGAGGTTGAGGGGAGAACTGGTGGAAGTATATAAAATGATGAGAGTAATAGACAGGTTAGATAGTCAGATAGGCAGTAGGGCAGCACAGTGGTGAGTGGTAGAGTTGCTGCCTTACAGTGCCAGAGGCTCGTGATTGATCCTGACTTTTGGTGCTGCCTGTACGGAGTTTGTACATTCTCCCTGTTACTGCATGTGTTTTCTCCTGTTCTGTGTTCTAGCTTTCAAAGCAAATTTATTTCACTGATGATACTGGAACCGTGCCATGCAGAAATTGGAAGTCAGATTTGCCTATGGAATACGAACAAACAAATTCAAGAGCTATTTCATCAGTTTTGAAACACTTCGGGAGAGAATAGATGTAGAGGAATGTCCCGGTCTCATGGAGATATAACAAGGAACAGGCCCATCAGCCCATCTAGTCTTCACTGATCACTAACCTCCAATTTACATATCACACTAATCCATTTTTCATGTCATAGGAGCAGAATTAGACCATTCAGCCCATCAAGTCTACTCCTTCATTCAATCATTGCTGATCTATCTTTCCCTCTCAACCTCATTCCCATGCCTTCTCCCCATAAGCTTTGCTACAGTTACTAATCAACCATACTAATCAAGAATGACTAATTCTTACTAATTACTAATTAGTAAGATTAGTACTTACTAATCAAGAATCTGTCAATCTCCGCTTTAAAAATACCCATTGACTTGGCTTCCACAGCCATCTGTGTCAATGAATTCCCCAGTTTCACCACCCTCTGTTCAAAGAAATTCCCCTTCATCTCTTTTCTAAAGGTACGTCCTTTTATTCTGAGGTTGCGCCCTCTGGTCCTAGACTCTTCCACTAGCAGACACATCCTTTCCACATTCACTCTATCCAGACCATTCACTATTTGGTAAGTTCAATGAGATCTCCTCTCATCCTTCTAAACTCCAGTGAGTACAGGCCCAGAGCCTTATTTTGTTATTTTTCCCACATTCTCATGCACGGTCATCAGATTCTCCCACTCACCTACATACTGTAGACAATTACAGAGGCCAGTTAACATATCAACCCACATGTCTTTGGGATCTTGGAGGAAACCGGAGCACACAGAAGAAGTTCATGCAATCACAAGGTGACTCCACACAGACAGACCTGAAGTTGGAATTGAACCCTGATACCATGAAGGACAAGCTCTACGAGCTTCACCACTGTACAAATATAATTGATTTGTTATTTTAAGAAATAATTCTTTATTGGCTTTTTTATTCATATCCAATATTTAAATTGATTGAAATGATACTCTAGTTGTTTCAGCTTAAAAGCATTGATCGATCATTTTGTACAGTTCATTTAAATGCATGTCGGTTTCTTGCAGAACTCGTAAAGGTGAAGATATCAGTGACTGTCTTTTTCCCTCAATATTTTCATCAATCACACTGACATGGCCAAGTTATGATGAGATGCAATACAAGGCCCAAATGGTCAATGCTGACAGAACCTATCATGTATTTAACACTGAAATAAATTACCATTTTGTTGAGTATAAAAATCTGCAATAAATCAATGTTCAAGATTGTTGGGCTAGACTGCGCTGCTGGCACGTTTTTAGTTCAGGAACTAGTTTGATGAGAATCACCAAGACATCATGGACCTAGATAATTGCAAACACAACGTCTTCTTGGATTGGCAGCTCCATTACACCTAAGGGTACAGGACCAGCGCCTCAGGCTGAGCTCCAACAGAAAACATAAAACCTAAAGAACTGACAGAGAGATCCAGCAGCTCACCAAGAACCATGTCATGCACAGATTCTTCGGTGCTGCCAAGACAGGGACGTCACAGTGGCACAGCTGATAGAGCTGTTGCCTCATAGCACCAGAATCTTGGATGTCAGGTGCTGTCTGAGTGGAGTTCGATCCCGACCTCAGGTACTGTCTGTGTGGAGTTTGCAAGTTTCTCCCTGTGACCATGTGGCTTTCCTCTGGGTGCTCCAGTTTCCTCCCACATCCCAAAGAAGTGTGGGTTTGTAGGTTAATTGACCTCTGTAAATTGTCATAGCGTGTAGGGAGTGGATGCAAAAGTAGGATATCGTTGATCTGACATGAATGGTTAGCATGGACTCAGTGGGCCGAAGGGCCTGTTTCCATCTATGGCCTGAACTACCATGGTTGCACCTCATTGGTAGTCAAGAATGGAAGTGATCTTCTTAAGGACTGAGAGACAGCTTCAATTGCTGGAAGCACTACTGCCAATAACTCCAGAACCTTGCCTTTATTCTTAGCATGATTCTCCTTTAGTCCATTGCAGGCCACCTATCCAGTTTACCACCACCACCATAGAAAATAGTGTGTAAATCTAGATGGGTCGGTTAGTAAGTTTGCAATCAATACCAACACTGTTGGAGTTGCGTACAGTGAGGAAGATCTTCAAAATATACAGCAGGATATGGATTAGCTTCAGAAGAGGGCGGAGAAATGCAAATGGAGTTTAATCCAAGCAAGTATGAGATGTTGCACTTTGGGAAGTTGAATGTTAAGGGGAAAGTATACAGTTAACGACAAGGCCTATAACAATATTGATGAACAAAGTGATCGGGGTCCAAGTCTATAGTTTGCTGAAAGCAGCAACAATTGTGTGGTGAGGTGCCAGATGACTGGAGGGTGGCTAATGTTGGCTAATGTTGTGCCTCTACTTAAGAAAGTCTGGGAACTATAGACCAGTAGGCCTAACATCTGTGTAGGTAACTACTGGAGAGGATTCTGGGGGATAAGATTTATATGCATTTGGATAGACAGACTTATTAGGGAAAGTCAACATGGTTTTGTACATGGGAGATTGTGCCTTAAGAATTTAATTGAGTTTTTTAAAGAAGTAAACAAAAAGGTTAATGAGGGCAAGTATAGATGTTGTCTATGTGGAGGAAAGAACTACAAATGCTGGTTTAAATCGAAGGTAGACACTAATAGCTGGTGCAACTCAGCGGGTCTGGCAGCATCTCTGGAGAAAAGGGACAGGTGACGTTTTAGGTCGAGACCCTTCTTCAGACTGAGTCAGGGGAAAGGGAAATAAGAGATATAGGTGGTGATCTAGAGAGATATAGAACAAATGAATGAAAGATGTACAAAAAAGCAACGATGACAAAGGAAATAGGCCATTGTTAGCTGTGGTCTAGTGAAAACGAGTTACAATGATACAACACGACAGCTATGAAGCCAATACAACAACATGGGTGGGGAAGCGACAAAGAGAGAGGGCATGCAGGGGTTACTTGAAGTTAGAGAAATTAATATTACTGGGCTGTAAACTGCCCAAGTGAAATAGGAGGTTATTTTCCTCCAATTTGTGTTTGGCCTCAGTCTGACAATGGAGGAGGCCCAGGACCGAAAGGTCAGTGGGGAAATGGGAAGGGGAATTAAGGTAGTTGGTAACTGGGAGATCAGGTAGTCCCAGGCGAACTGAGCGAAAGTGTTCAGCGAAACAATTGCCTAATCTACGTTTGGTCTTGCCGATGAATAAGGGTGCTTTTTGGACTGGAGATCTGTGATAAGTGCTGTGCTTCAGGGAACGGTGCTGGTGCTATTTGCAGTATTGTGTGCAGTTCACGTTGACCCATTGCAAGAAGGAGATGGCGCAGAAGGAGTTTACCAGAACATTGCCTGGATTAGAGGGTATTAGTTAAAGTATAAAATGCTTTCAATCAGTGATGAAACGTCCAAAGATAAGACTAAAGCCCCTGAACCTCAAGGCTGCTAGATACTGAGTATAAGACTTTGAAGTAAGGTGCCCTTTAATCATGTCTTGTTAATCTTTGTGCGATGTACTTCAAGTCTTTTTTGAGACTGTTCCACGATGCTGACATCAAAATAGCCTTAAATAGTGTTAGCCTTAAATACGTGTAGTACATAACTGCAAAATCACTTTGCACAATATCAGATACAGTGGAGTAAATCACAGATGGAAACACACAGGCCTACTTTTTGTAGGCTGGAAATTATCACTACTGCAATTTTAGTATGACAAGTACTAATGTATTCAATTTCCATGAAAAAAAAGACAAATAAGAATGAGGCCAGTTTAATCTAAATAATTACATATAACATATATAACATATATAACATATAACAACTACAGCACGGAAACAGGCCCGTTCGGCCCTACCAGTCCACGCCGACCACTCTCCCTGACCTAGTCTCATCTACCTGCACTCAGACCATAACCCTCTAATCCCCTCTTATCTATATACCTATCCAATTTACTCTTAAATAATAAAATCGAGCCTGCCTCCACCACTTCCACCGGAAGCCCATTCCATACAGCCACCACTTTAAGTTTGGATATTTCTTTGAATGATTACATTCATTAAACAATTCACACAAAACTAATTTATTCCACATTTGAACAAAACTGAAGGGGGTTCATTCTGGGTTACTGTTTCTCCTATGTATAATCTTGCTCTCAGAATTCAAATCAGAAAGTCTGGTTCAGAAGTCACCAAACCCAATGATCTTAATTTGTTTGTAATTATTGTGGATCACTGTAAAATTGGGAACATTGTAAACCGAGGACTAATCACCAAACCTGGAGCCTGCCAATTAAGCCGATATATGGAAAGCAGTCGAAATGTGTAAGAAGGAACTGCAGATGCTAGTTTAAACCGAAGATAGACACAAAATGCTGGAGTAACTCAGCGGGACAGACAGCATCTCTGGTGAGAAGGAAAGGGTGACGTTTCGGGTCGCTGGTTGATGTGGACGAAAAAGGGTCTCGACCCAAAATGCCACCCATTTCTTCTCTCCAGAGATGCTGCCTGCCCCGCTGAATTACAACTTTTTGTGTATATCTTAAGTGTTTAGCAGTAGAATACTGAGACGATATACAGAGTCTGGCGCCATTTTCAAATCTCAGTGAGTGCAGGGTTATTGATCTGACCATGAAGGCCTGTTGTCCTGGCAGTATTGCAGGGTCAGCCTGGGTAAATGTATTCACTCTTTAACATTCTTTAACATAAGGCAACTGGCATTCTCTTTTCTCTGAGCAGCCTGAATGTCAACAATGAATCTTGTTTCAACAATTGCAACCATGACAATCAACTGACATTAACAGAGCTATATAATGCATTCGGAAAACATCTTGATGGGTACATTTCTGTCTCCGTGCTGGCAATATGGAACTTTTCCTTTTTGCTTGTCACAGGGACCTTGCCAATCTTTCCATTTTATTGCTTTCAGTGAAGAAAACCCAAGCAACCTGCTGTCAAAGTGCCTCTGAAATATTAACCCCGGACGACAGTTTCTCGACATTAATTTGTGGTAAATAAAGTTAGGGTAGAGTAGAAAATTTCACAGCTAGGTTTGTGCAGACTGCCAGTTGAATTTTATCTTTAATCTATATTTGCACGTCCTACAGACCATGAATAGGTTGAAAGGTTCTCCCAGGCGTCCACCATATCCTCAATCAATGGCGAACCAATGGAAGCCCCAGGAAATGACCAGATGGCTGAGAGCAACCACAAATCATCCGCGATATCCCGTGATGTCTGGGATGTGCTCAATCTGACCTGCCATCTGTGCTCGCGTTTGGCTCCAGCATTATCCTTTTGTGGCCATACCGAGCTTAGTTTAGGTTAGTTTAGTTTAGTTTAGAGATACAGAGTGGAAACAAGCGCTTCGTCCACATCAACCAGCGATCCCCATACACTAGCACTATCCTGCACACTAGGGACAATTTACAATTTTTACCGAAGCCAATTGACCTACAAACCTGCATGCCTTTAGAGTGTGGGAGGAAATGGTAGCACCCGGAGGAAACCCACGCGTTCGCGGGGGAAACGTCCAAACTCTGTGCAGACAGCACCCATAGTCAGGATCGGGTCTCTGGCGCTGTAAGGCAGCAACTAGACAATAGACAATAGGTGCAGGAGTAGGCCAATCAGCCCTTCGAGCCAGCACCACCATTCAATGTGATCATGGCTGATCATTCTCAATCAGTACCCAGTTCCTGCCTTCTCCCCATACCCCCTGACTCCGCTATCCTTAAGAGCTCTATCTAGCTCTCTCTTGAAAGCATCCAGAGAATTGGCCTTCACTGCCTTCTGAGGCAGAGAGTTCCACAGATTTAGAAATCTCTGACTGAAAAAGGTTTTTCCTCATCTTCGTTCTAAATGGCCTACCTCTTATTCTTAAACTGTGGCCCCTGGTTCTGGACTCACCCAACATTGGGAACATGTTTCCTGCCTCTAACATGTCTAAACCTTTAATAACCTTATATGTTTCAATAAGATCCCCTCTCATCCTTCTAAATTCCAGTGTATACAAGCCTAGTCGCTCCAGTCTTTATTGCTCTGCTGTTCTACTGCTCAACTCTACTGCTGTGCCACTGTGCCGCCCCAAACTGAAACTCAGAGCTCAACAAACCCAATGCCTTGGTTCAGCTGACATCCCATGAGGTGGAAGTGAGATATAAGTGACATCCAGGTGCCCTATGCCGAGCCGTGAACACCGCCCTGATGGACTTTGACAACTATGGCCCACAAATTGCCTGCTTTATATGTGTCTGGTCATCAGAATTTTAGAAACAGTTAAAACCTGGATAGAGTGGATGTGGCAAGGGTGTTTCCAGTAGTGGGAGAGTCTATGACTAGAGGTCATAGCCTCAGAATTAAAGGATGTTCTTTTAGGCAGGAGAAGAGAAGGAGTTTCTTTAGTCAGAGGCTGGTGAATCTGTGGAATTCTTTGCCGCAGAGGGCTGTGGAGGCAAAGTCATTGGTTATATTTAAGGCAGAGATAGATAGATTCTTGATTAGTACAGGTGTCAGAGGTTATAGGGAGAAGGCAGGAGAATGTGGTTGTAGATAAACTAGTCATGATTGATTGGCGTAGATTTGATGGGCCGAATGGCCTAATTCTGCTCCTATCATGATCTTATGATCTTATGAACTGTAATTACAAAAGTGAAACAAATCATTAACAATTTTAAAAATATGATAGATTGATTTGAAATGCATTGAGCTTTTTCAATGATCTTAACAATATAAAGATACAAAGGAAAATAAACAGCCAATGATAAACATATCATTTAACGTGGACTAGTTATTGGAAATGTCTTGAGGACAGTCAGTATTACAACCGTGGGGGTGCTTTGTGTCTTAAAGCATGTGATGGTGGACAAATCTCCTGAACCAGATCAGATATATCCGAGGACACCATGGAGCGCTTGAGAAGAAATTACAGTCTCGCTGGATGAAATATGGATATGGGTTAAGTGCCGGAAGACTGGAAGGTGACTAAAGTTGTGCCTCTATTTAAGGAGGGTTGCAAAGAAAAGCCTGGGAACTATAGACCAGTGAGCCTAACGTCTGTGGTAGGCAAGTTGCAGAGAGTGTTCTGAGGGATAAGATATATATGCATTTGGATAGGCAGGGGATGATTAGGGAGAGTCAGAATGGTTTGTACATGGGAGATCATGTCTCACGAATCTGAACACGAGTTTATTGAGGAAGTAACTAAAAAGGTTGATGAGGGCAAAGCCATAGATGGCTGAGTACAACCTGGTGTTTGATTGTCAAGCAATGCCCTGCTGCCCCTCATTGAGAAGCAGTGTTTTTGTCCACTACCAGGCCACTGACACCCAGAAATGACTTCTTTCAACATGAATGGGAGGGATTATGTAACAAAGGTATTACCTCCCTTTGACTAGAGTCCTTTTGCTACCCAGGAAGAAGTTCGCCTCTGGCTCTAATTATGAATTGTGCACACGGCAGATCTGAAAACAGCAGTTTTAGTTTATGTTCGTTTATTATTCTCACATGTACCAAGGTGCTAGAAAAGCATTTGATTGCATGCTATCCAGTCAAAGAGAAGATATACATGCTAACAATCAAGCCTTCCATAGTGCACAGATAAAGGATAAAGGGTGCAACATTTAGTGAAGATAAAATACGATGAAAGATAGTTCAACAGTCCAGCTAATGAGAGGACCACTCAGATGACAGCTGGGAAGAAACTGTCTCTGAATCTCGATGGGCCAAATGGCCTAATTCTGCTTCTATGACTTATGAGACTGAGGAAATTCTGCATGTATCCAGTGACTCTTACAAACCTCTACAGATGCACCATAGAAAGCATACTGTCGGGTTGCATTACTCTTGGTTTGCAAACAGCCGTGCTCCAGACCACAAGATATTAGCCCAGTCCATCACACAGACCAGACTCCATCTACGCTTCATGATGCCTCAGAAAAGCAGCCAATATAATCAAATACTTCTCCTACCCTGGTCATTCCTTCTTCTCCCAGTTCCAGTCAGGCTGTAGATACAGAAGCTTGAAATTGTGAATCAATTTTGCCAGACTCAGGAAAAATTCCCCTCTGTTATCAGCTTCTTCCCCTCTGTTATCAGACTTCTGAATGATTCTTCCACAGATTGGGATACTGATTCAACTCTAATGTGGACATGGGACATTGTCTATGTACCTGGTGCACTACAATGCTGAGAACTATTTTCTGCACTCTGTATCTTCTCCTTTGCTTGACATATTGTCCTCAAGTTTGACATGATTGTATTGATGAATAGTATTATCTTATTGGATAACATGGAAAACAAAGCTTTTCACTATACCTCAGCAATCATGACTATAATAAACCTAACTCTAAACCTAAATGTAATTCAATAACTGCTGAATATGACCCAATAATGTGTAACACCTGAAGGAGTTAGTGGTGAATATCTTTCAGACATCTCTGAAAGTCTGGGCTCCAGTTCGTAGTTTGCCTGTCACTTGTCAATTGTTTTTTTTTTCTCTTTCAAGCCTAGTCAAATGATTTCCCATGTTCTGCAAGGGGAAAGAAAATAATTTTGCTATCATTTATCTTATGGGACCTTATTTGATGCTATAAGCATTTATTAACAAATTTCTGGACAGGTGTTTATAAATTTTTGCAAAGTAATTAAAAATAAATAACTGAAATATCACATTTACATAAGTATTCAGACCCTTTGCTATGACACTCAAAATTGAGTTTATGTTCATCCTGTTTCCATTGATAATCCTTGAGATGTTTCTACAACTTGATTGCAGTCCACCAGTGGTAAATTAAATTGATTGGACATGATTTGGAAAGGCACACACTTGTCTATATAAGGTTCCACAGTTAACAGTGCATGTCAGAGCAAAAACCAAGCCATGAAGGAATTGTTTGTAGACCTCTGAGACAGGATTGTGTTGAGACACGGATCTGGGGAAGGGTATAAAACAATTTCTGCAGCATTGCAGGTCCCGAAGCGCACAGTGGCCTCCGTCATTCTTAAATGGAAGAACTTTGGAATCACCAGAACTCTTCATAGAGCTGGCCGCCCGGCCAAACTGATCAATCGGGGGAGATGGGCCTTGGTCAGGGAGGTGACCAAGAACCCGATGGTCACTCCGACAGAGCTCCAGAGTTCCTCTGTGAAGATGGGAGAACCTTCCAGAAGGACAACAATATCTGCAGTACTGCACCAATCAGGCTATGGTAGAGTGGCCAGACGGAAGCCACTCCTCAGTAAAAGGCACATGACAGCCCGCTTGGTGTTTGCCAAAAGGCACCTAAAGGGCTCTCAGACCATGAGAAACAAGATTCTCTGGTCTGATGAAACCAAGATTGAAATCTTTGGCCTGAATGCCAAGCGGCACCGCTCATCACCTGGCCAATACCATACCTATGGTGAAGCACGGTGGTGGCAGCATCATGCTGTGGGAATGTTTTTCGGTGACAGGAACTGGGGGACTAGTCAGGATCGAGGGAAAGATGAATGGAGCTAAACTAAACTAGGCTTTAAGTTTCTAAACTAAACTAAGCTTCTGCGTCTTCTGACCCATGGAAGAGGGAGCAAAAGAGATTGGTCGTGTTGAGAGCTGTACTTGATTACATTGGCTACTTTCATGAGGCAGCGTAAAGAATAGATGCAGTTGATGGGGGAGGTTGGTTTGTGTGGTGGACTTGGCTGCATCCACAATTATCTGCAATTTCTTGCTATCGTGAGCAGATAGGATACCTTCTATTGTGCAAATTGGTAAGGGTTATTGGAGACATGCCAAATTTCCTCAATCTTCTGAGGAAGTAGTGGTGTTCATGTACCACTGGCAGCAGAGTCTGATAGTGACCAAGACACAAGAACCAATATTAGTGTCAGCAATTATGTCAGGACCCATAGAACAGGAGGAGAAGCAAGTTATCCTTAATAGCAAGGAATGACCTAAGAAGATTTCTCTTTACAGATACACTCTGACTAGCTGAATCTTTTCAGCAATTTCAATCTTTGAATAAAATAATGTTGTTCTTAGCAAAATTGTTCTGTAAGTTGGTCTTGCAAATATTTAGCTATACTAAGACCAGCATAGGGTCATAGCAGACAGCATTGAAAGAGATCCCTTGGTCCACTATGTCTGTGCCAATCATCATGCATCCATCAATACTAAATGCACAATGGTGCTATTTTATTCTCCCCAAATCACCTTCGACTTCCCTCAGATTCTGCCACTCAGCTAAACATTTCACAGTGGCTAATTAACCTACTATCCTGCATGACTTTGGGATATGGGAGGAAGCCGGAGAACCCGGAGGAAACCCGTGCAGTCACTAGGAGGGAGTACATGCTCCACCCTGATAACAACGGAAGTCCAGATTGAACCTTGGGACTCTGAGGCAGCAGCTTTACAAGATGCACAGTTCTGACACCTGAAATATAAATGCTTTCATCACCATTGTAGTGATGCTAGGCACTCATACGTATTAACCTAAACTGGAGCATTTTCCATTTCTTACGGTGAAATTTTGTTTCATATCCAGCTGATTCAATTCATCTAGTCCGGACTCCCAGCTATTTTTCAGTGTGACAATTTTGCAAGGTGATGACAGGATATGTGATTATTAAGAATTTTTAATAACAAGGAATGATAATGCATCAGCAAATTCAATTATCATAAAATGACAGGTCTCCGGGCTCATCACATTCACTGTTCACCACCAAGCAGGTGGGATGTTCCTTTAAGTGACACTTTACTCAATACTGGATGTGATGGGATACAGCCAATGATATATTGATTTTGTGTTAGTGATGTCCTAATATGAATAATGCTGCCTCCAGGTAGTTGCCTGATAATGAAATTGCCCCCATACATTGATAGCATATGAGAAATAAACTAAATGGGTCTATGTGACTTCAATTTACTTTCAGGCCTAGAAATTCTGTTACAGAATGTTCCAAATCTGGTTATATAGTGTTCTACACCTGGTTTAATTGTCTGGTTTAGGAGGATGAGGTTGATTTTACAGCGGTGTATAAGATTTTGAGAGGAATATATAGGGTAAATGCACAATGTCTCTTACCCAGAGTTGGGGAAGAGAGAATCAGAGGACACAGATTTAGGATGAGGGAGGGAAGATTTAATAAAAACCCGAGGCAGCAACTTTGAAATACAATGGGTGGTAGGTATATGGAACAAGCTGCCGGAGGTGGTAGTTGACGCAGGTACTATCACAATGTTTAAGAAACATTTAGACAGGTTCATGGATTGGAAAGATTTAGAGGGATATGGGCCAAATGCAGGCAAGTGGAACTAGTGCAGATGGGGCATAATGGTTGGTGTGGGCAATATGGGCTGAAGGGCCTATTTCCACGCTGTATGATTCTATGACTCTATGACTCAAATTGCCTGATTTGAAATCTCCCATTAAATTTTAAAAAGGCATTTACCATCACAACTTTTATAAGACATTTGGATAAGGGCCAAATGCAGACAGGTGGGCTAGTGTAGATGTGGCATGTTGATTGGCTTGGGCAAATTGGGCCAAAGGGCCTGTTTCCACTCTGTATGACTCTTCACCTTATGACTATAAATTAACTTAATAAACAACAAACTTAGGTATTCTGCTTCTGTTTAAAATATGCAAAGAAAAGGGGCATTTCCGTTTCCAATTAAATGATAAACTGTGGAAATGTGAGCAAAGAATGCAGATGGTAATGCTGTAATATGTTGCTAGATAACCATTAGCTCAAGAGGAAATATATATCTATGATGCTATATACATCAAAATGAAAAATAAAACGAAAATAAAATTAATAAATTGATTTAAATAGCTTTGCTGACTTTACCGCTCTTGCGGTTCATAAATTTTATTCAAAAAAAAACCAAGTATTGGCAGGTTTGTTAAAAGCACAGGGAATATGGAATCAAATCAATGACAAGCTTGTGAACATGATTACATCAATTTACAGGCTGCTGATTCTGCAACATAAAGTCAGATGAATGCATGGAGTGAAACAAAAAACAGCTGGAGAAGGAGAGAACTCAGCAAAGGATCAAGCTCATTCACCAGGAAAGTGGTGCTGAAGAATAACACAGTCACTCAGTCAGTGTTATTTTGAAATGGATGTGGTGTGCTGTTTGATTCACTGTAGGTTGCTCTGGATGCTTAGCTCACTTTTACACCAGCAAAATGCCATGGTCAAAGAAAGTACTGCATATAGGATGATTGGCAACCTTGGAGAAAAATCGGGAGAAAGTTAAAGGAACACTGACACACCAATGCCAAGTAGTTTTTTTTGTTTAGGTTAGTTTAGAGATACAGCACAGAAACAGGCCCTTTGGCCCTGCGAGTCCACACCGACCAGTGATCCCTGCACATTAACACTATCCTACCCACACTAGGGACAGTTTACATTTATACCAAGCCAATTAACCTGCAAACCTGTATGTCTTTGAAGTGTGGGAGGAAACCGAAGATCTCGGAGAAACCCCATGCAGGTCACAGGGAGAACGTGCAAACTCCAAACAGACAGCACCCATAGTCAGGATCGCATCCGTCTCTCTGGCACTGTAAGGCAGCAACGCTACCCAAATGTTAATCACTTTGATAGAATATAATCTGTGGAATTGGATATGAGTCTTATGAAGCATCTTAAGCATTTTGAAAACAATTTAAAGCATTTTCTTATGTAACTTCAGAACTTCATCGGTTAGCCCTGTGGTGTACTTAGTAAGCATTTTGTGGCCTTCATACCAAGTTTCTGGAAGGGTTGAATATCGGGGGGGATGCTGGTCTCTTGTCAGATGGATCTCATGATAGCTGCCTATGTATCATGCCCAGATTTGCAGATTCCCATTTCATATGCTTCTTGGAAAAGGAAGAAAAAAGTGCTGGAATTTATCAACTTTCGCAATGCATTGCTGGAGAGAAAAACAGGGATAACCAATCTGAAATGTTAACTATATTTTTTCTCTGCACAACTAGCTTCTGTTAACTTTTGCTGGGCAGTTTGTCAATCTGGCAGATGTTCCCAACAGCGCCATTTGCCATGTACATGCCACAAACAAATCTGTAAGACAGCAATAAGAATGTCACATGTCATTTCCTGTAGACAAGTAATCTGTTTAATGCTACCTATATTGCACTCTCATGCAACTTTACAGCTGTAACATTTCAGATCCCTGCAACCTTATATTCCAGCTGCAGCTTAGCACTGGAAATATTGCTCCATCCTCACTTTCATATATCAACACATAACACCACAACCTAAGTGCAAATTGGTGGTGGAAGGAAGGCAGGTCTACATTTTCCTTTTTGCTATCTTGCTGGGCATTGTTAAGTAGAAATCTCATTCCTCTATCAAGCACCAAATTAATTTGTTGAGGCTGGAGTAATTTGAATGACCCTTCCTCCATTCTGTTGCTGTTGGGTTTGCCTACCTCAGTTGAGCGAATTGTATTATTCACATATTCTTTTCATATAGGTCCAGAGGTTGAACAAACTTGGATTGCTTTCTCTGGAATATCAGAGGTTGAGAGGAGACCTGACAGAAGTATATACAATTATGAAAAGCATAGATAGGGTAGGCAGTTAGAATTTTTTTTAGTCAAAGACTAAAGGGCATAGCTTTGATGTGAAAGTTGAAGGGAACTATGTGGGGCAGGTTTTTTGCACAGCGAATGGTGGGTACCTGGACACACTGCCACAGGTGAAGGTGGAGGTATGATAGAGACATATAAGAGGGTTTTAGGATAGGATAATGGATATGCAGCGAATGGTTCACAAGATCAATTTATCTTGGCATTATGTTCGGCACAGACATTGCGGGCTGAAGGGCCTGTTCCTGTGCTGTACTGTTCTATGTTCAATGTTCTATGATATTGGTGTGTTTCCAGATAAAGGATAGTTGGTAATGATAACACTGTAAGAGGTGAAAATATACATTTTAAAGACACTCAAATCTATCATCCTTCAAATGATTATTCTGAGAGTAACCACAACATTATAAATGGCAGTTTAACAGTAACATGCCTCTTTGTAGTCAACCTCGATATCAGAAACTCTCAAGTATTCAAATTGCAAGTATTATTCAGACAAAAATGATATTGCATACTTGTTGTGTCATATTCCTATCATTATAATAGTCACAACCACATATGGAAGAGATATCATATGCATAGTCATTTCTAATATAAAATCCAGGAAGTGGCGATGAGGGGAAAGTGAAAGGGTTCTTTGATTTTCAGCTCAAGTTACATCAATTTACCATCAGTTCAGTTTAGTTTACTGTCACATGTACCGAGGTACAGTGAAAAGCTTTTGTTGTGTGCTAACCAGACAGCGAAAAGACAATACATGATTACAATCGAGCCATTTACAGTGTATGATAATGGTGGCTCAGCACTTCAACTCCCACTCTCACTCCCAGTCTGACCTTTCTGTCATGGGCCTCCTCATAGTGAGGCCCAGCGCAAATTGGAGCAACAGCATCTCATATTTCGCTTGGCTGTTTACACTGAACATTGACTTCACTAACTTCAGATAGTTCCTCTGTCTCTCTCTTTCCCCTCCCCCTTCCCAGTTCTCCCACTGTCTTCCTGTCTCCTACCACATCCTATCTTTGTCCTGCCCCCTCCCCTGACACCAGTCTGAAGAAGAGTCTTGACCCGAAATGTCACCCATTCCTTCTCTCCTGAGATGCTGCCTGACCTGCTGAGTTAGGCCCGCATTTTGTGTCTATCTATGATAATGGAATAGCGTTTAGTGCAAGGTAAAGCCAGTAAAGTTAAATCAAAGATAGTCTGAGGGTCACCATAGAAACATAGAAAAACAGGTGCAGGAGTAGGCCATTCGGCCCTTTGAGCCAGCACCGCCATTCAATATGATCACGGCTGATCATCTAAAATCAGTACCCCGTTTCTGCTTTTTCCCCCATTTCCCTTGATTCCTTGAGCCCCAAGAGCTAAATCTAACTCCGTCTTGAAAACATCCAGTGAGTTGGCCTCCACTGCCTTCTGTGGCAGAGAATTCCACAAATTCACACCAATGAAGTAGATCGTAGTTCAGAACTGCTCTCTGCATGTGGTTGGATGATTCAGCTGCCTGATAACAGCAGGGGAGAAACTGTGTAGGAAGGAACTGCAGATGCTGGTTTTAATCAAAGATAGACACAAATAGCTGAAGTAACTCAGTGGGTCAGACAGCAAATCTGGAGAAAAGGAATTGGTGATGTTTCGGGTCGATACCCTCTATCTCTGAATCTGAAGGTGTGCGTTTTCACACTTCTATACCTTTTGCCCATTGGGATGGGGGTGTTTATCTTCACTCTTCAGTTTATCTTTAGTTTTTTCTCTGCTAAATTATTTCTTTTCTTTACACCATCTGCAGCAGAGAGAGTTAACATTTCAGATTGGTGAGCTTTCATTTAAAATCATGAACCAATTCTATCACATGGGTCAGATAAAGGAATCAGTAATGACATTGCGCCTATTTGTAACTCATCAGCCAACTATTAAACACCATGGTGCTGCAACGTAACACTGTTTCAACAGATAATATCAATCAAGATGTAAGCATACATTGCCTGTAAAGTGGCATATTGGTGAACTGCCAGATTACTTCGCTCATTGCCGTGATGGATTATTAGTACTATTAATCCCGTTGATGTCTCTTGTGCACTGTGCTATTCCTTACAATTGGAAGTCTTTTCTAACGGTAGGGTCCATTCTAGACAGCTTAATTTCTTTTTCATCACTAAGTCAGCAAGTTACAAGTGTTATCACCTTGTCGGGTTTCTTGACTAATGAGCTGAATAATATTACAATCCATAAAATTCAACTTTGCAGATTTTTTTTCTGAGAGCTTTACATTCGCAGTGAAAGTGCATCGTGATGAAGGATTTGGATGCAAATATTGTAATTACAGACCATTTCTGGGCGTTTTATGTGTATGTTTCTCTTCAACATCTTTCCGACTGATTGATATTCTTTGCTATACCCCAGGTATTTCAATGACATTCACTTAATTTTAACTAAATTGCTTTCTATTTTAAATTGTCATGTTAGCTGATATCGTATGTATAATAACCAAAATGTTTAGTGACAAAACAGAAGTAATGGTGATGAGAAGCCTCCATGGACATGGTGTCAGACTGCATTTCTGATAGTTTCAAATTCATCTCTTCATTTGGTGCAGGAACATGATATTTTAATCTAATTGCCTAGCATACTAATATGTTCATTGATTAATGAGTTAACTGCTTTCTATTCATATCTTATCCCATGTTATAAACATATCAACCAAGAGGAGAATTTTTTAATTGTAGATGATACCTTCACCAAATTTCAGTCCTTTTTGAAGAACTTTAGCTTTCATAGTTGCAGCGGTAGAGTTGCTACCTTACAGCGCCAGAGACCCGGGATTAATCCTGACAATGCGTGCTGTCTGTACGGAGTTTGTACATTCTCTCTGGGACCGCGTGGATTTTCTCCAGGATCTCGGGTTTCCTCCCACATTTCAAAGACGTACAGGTTTGATGATTAATTGGCTTTGGTTAAAATTATAAATTGTCTAGGGCTAATATTCGATATTCTAGATTATATATTATGTATTATATATTATATAGTATATATTCTATAGTATACATCATATATTGTATATTATATATTATATATATATTAATTATAAATAATAGCGTTTGTGCATGGGGATCGCTGGTCGGCGCGGACTCAGTGGGTCGAAGGACCTATGGCACTGTATCTCTAAACTTAACTAAAGCATTTAATATTCTGTCTATCTATTAAGTATTGTTAACAAACACATTGTGCTGCTGCAAGTAAGAATTTCATTGTTCTGTTTTGGTACATTTGACAATTAAGCACTCTTGACTTTTGATCCATGTGGGTTTCCAGGGGAACCAATCCTTTCAAATATATCCTTTGGAGCCTCAACCTACTGTGCACACAATACACAAAAATAGGATGATTCAGTTTCACATTTCCAGTTAAGTGTATCAGCTGCTCGATACAAAACAGAGTGATGATCTGATCATCAATTTTAGTGCCACTGATCATATTCTGGATTGCACAATAAGTTTCACTAATGCCTTTAAAATAACATAGAGCTGAATATTAGAAATAGATTTAGAAGATGTTCATGCCCTTTTAGAGCCTAAACACAATATCAGTGTGACTGCATTGGATGTTTCATGCAGATGGGTGCTCTTTCATGGATGAAAATATAGCCTCCATGTATTCCTCTGTGTCAATACACTGCAAGGAAATTCAGTACACACTTTAGTACTTTACCTTTGTTAAAGATACAGTGCAGAAACAGGCCCTTTGGCCCACCGAGTCTGTGCCAACCAGCAAGATCCTGTACACTAGCACCATCCTAC
The DNA here is from genome assembly GCF_053455715.1 of Rhinoraja longicauda. NCBI lineage: Eukaryota > Metazoa > Chordata > Chondrichthyes > Rajiformes > Arhynchobatidae > Rhinoraja > Rhinoraja longicauda. The sequence goes on along the minus strand of NC_135953.1, from coordinate 58,077,835 downwards.
TACACAATAAGGACTATTTACAATTTTATCAAAGCCAATTAACCTACAAACCTGTAAGTCTATGGGATGTGGGAGGAAACCGGAGCACCCGGAGGAATCCCACATGGTCACAGGGAGAACATACAAACTCCAAACAGACAGCACCCATAGTCAAGATCGAACCCAGGTCTCTGGTGCTGTAAGTATGCTCCCTATAAGCACACTTCTGTGCTGTATAACTCTATGACTCTGTAACACAGTTAGCACATCAAAACTGACCTGGCCCTAGCCTGATGTCCCTCCATTTTAAAGGAACATAACAGGATAGATATTGAGCTGTTTCCATTTGTGGGACAATCTCAATCAGAGTGACATAGTCAAAGATATGCGAGCATATGATAAAATGGAGAGTATAGGGATTTCTTCTCACTGAATGTGATAAATCTTTGGAATTCTTGTGGCAATGAGATTATTACAGGTATTTTAAAAAGTCCTGGAGAAATTTCCGAATGATCAGTGAATTGGTGGGGGGTACGTGGACATATTAGGAGTTGAGGCCTAGATCAGGTCAGCCCTACTGAAAAGTGGAGGAGACTCAAAGGGGCCTCTGGCCAATTCATGCCCCCATTTTCCAGTGTATATTATTACTTTGTGTGCAAAAGGCTACTGCCATTGGGCGGCACAGTGGTGCAGCGGTAGAGTTGCTGCTTTACAGTGTTATTAGAGACCCAAGTGCTCCGGTTTCCTCCAACATTCCAAAGACATAATTAGCTTCTGTAAATTGTCCCTAGTGTGTTTGATAGAATTAGTGTACAGGTGATTGTTGGTCGGTGTGGTCTCGGTGGGCAAAAGGGCCTGTTTCCACGCTGTATCTCTAAACTAAACTAAACATACCTCTGCAGTTCAGGTTTTTCAATAAATATCAAATCTTGTTGACCTCCTCTACCCAAACCCAACCTTCCAACTATACCTTGTTCACAGCAGGTCACAATCTACTTTATGAAATCTGCAAAACCTTCAAATCTTGCTGCCTCAATTATTCAGGTGATAATAATGTAGAGAAATAATCCTATTTGGACACTCATTGTGGAATGATGTACAGATCAATCTCAATGGAATGTCATTCAATGCAGCACAATGCACTGAGGCATTTGAAAGGATCTAACAGGGTGCAATGGAAACCACTCTAGTTTGTTGGGATAACTGCCATATTTATGAGCTTTTAGCTTTTATGGAATTCTCTGCCACAGAAGGCAGTGAAGGCCAATTCACTGGATGAATTTAAAAGAGAGTTAGATAGAGCTCTAGGGGCTAGTGGAATCAAGGGGCATGGGGAGAAGCCAGGCACAGGTACCTGATTGTAGATGATCAGCCATTATCACAATGAATGTCGGTGCTGGCTCAAAGGACCAAATGGCCTCCTCCAGCACCTATTTTCTATGTTTCTATGTTTCTGTGACAACAAATATTGATGCAGTCACTACCCTTATTTCCTACATTACAATGATTCCTCAATAATATTTCAATGAAGACTTAAAATACCAAGGATCCCGACCCAAAATGTTGCTTATCCATTCCTTCCACAGATGCTGCTTGACCCGCTGAGTTGTTCCAGCACTGTGTTTTGCTTCATGAGCTGTGTGCTGTGTGCACAAAGTATGCTGGAACGACCACCTGGAACTATGTAAGGTACTATGTAAATGTAAGCCGTTCATGTTTTTTGAAAAAAAACCAAAATATCCATTTGGTAGGTCAGGCAGCATCTGTAGAAAGAGAAACCATATGAATGTTTCACCTTAAAGACCACGGATCAGGACTGACTGGGTATTTATTTATCTCGCTCTCTTTACTAGTTCTGATGAAGAATCATTGACCGTAGACTTTAATTCTATTTCTCATTCCATAGACATGGCCTAATCTACTGAATGATTCCAACATTACTTATTTTCATTTCAGATTTCTAGCATCTCTTATATTTGAAATTCTTCAATTCCTATTCATTTGCACAAACATTGATGTATTTTCAAAACATCCTTGCAGATACTAACTCACCAAGTACCTCTCATACTCATTATTTGTCAAACTGCTCCAATTGCAGTGCCAAAGGTCAAATACAGAAATGCCAATTCAGGAACAGGACTCCCAAGGAAATTCGTAGCATTTCATAGCATTGTGAATATTAGGTATTGGTGTAAGATTATTATTGCCATATTTATACTGAGAAATAGTGAAAAATTTAGTTTTAGATACTACAGTATCTAGTAAAATTATACCATACATGTGTATAATCAAACTATACACAAACACAACAGGTGATTTATCGTGGCACAATGATGAAGTAGTGGAGTTGCTGCCTTATAGCACCAGAGATCCAGATTTGATCCTGACAATGGGTGCTATCTGTATGGAGTTGTATGTTCTCCCTGTGATTGTTGGGTTTTCTCCAGGTGCTCTGGTTTCCTCCCACATCTCAAAGACGTGAAGGTTTGTAGGTTAATTGGCTTCCGTAAATTGTCCCTAGATTGTAGGATAGAAGTAAGGTATGGATGATCGTTGGTCGGCGTGCACTTAGTGGGCCTGTTTCCATGCTGTCCCTCTAAATTAAAGGTAGTGTAAAAGCTAAAAATAAACAGAGAATAGAATATAGTGTTACAGCTGCAGAGAAACCAGGAGGCTATAGAGACTGAATACATCTCAATTGATTCATCCAAGTTGGATCTCCTGTTGCAATTAATTCAGTTGATACATTTGGAAAATAACTGTCAGCATTCAACTAAATGATTTATTATAGCACCAGCCCACTAAAGTGAGACTGATGTGGTGATCATGAAATTGCATGAGTGTATTTACATTCTTCAGGATCTGAGATTTGGCATGTTTTCTTAAATATGTACCGATGCACTGCAGAAAGCATCATGACGGGATGCATCTCAGCCTTGAATGACCACTGTCCTGCTCTTGACCTCCTTAAACTCCTTAAACTACAGAGAGTGGTGAACGTAGCCCAGTCCATCACAGGCTCGATACTCCTTTCCATCAAGGATGGAAACTATGTCAAGCTGGAAAGGGTACAGAGAAGATTTACGAGGATGTTGCCAGGACTAGAGGGTCTGCTATAGGGAGAAATTGAATAGGCTGGGACTATTCCTTGGAGCACAAGAGGATGAGGGGTGATCTTATAGAGGTGTATTATATCATGAGAGGAATAGATGAAGTTGATGCAAGGAAGTCTCTTGCCCAGAGTAGGTGAATCGAGGACGAGGACATAGGTTTAAAGTGACGAGGAAAAAAATTAATAGAAATCTGAGGGGTAACTTTTTCACATATGGAACAGGCTGCCAGAGGAGGCAGTTAAGGCAGGGACTATCTCAGCATTTAAGAAACAGTTAAACAGGTAAATGGATAGGACAGGTTTGAAGGGATATGGACCAAACGTGGGCAGGTGGGACTAATGTAGCTGGAAAGTTGGAAAGTTGGGCTGAAGGCCTGTTTCCACATTGTATCACTTTATGACTCTATGACTCTATCCAGTCCAAATTCACAGTGCATTGCATTAGGATGGCTGAAAGTATCGCAAAGGATGCCTGCCATCCTGGCCATTCCCTTTTCTCTCTTCTACTTCAGGGAGAAATTACTGGGGCTTGAAGCCCCCATTCCACACACCCCCATCCATGTATTCTTACTCTTCACGCTACCTCATTCAGTAATTCCATTTTTGTACTTTAATTTTTTTAATATACTACTTCAGATTTTACTACAATCTTGCACCATTCTGCTGTTTTGCACTTTCCATTGTATTCATTGTTTTATTTATCATTATTTTTTACTTGAAGGTATCACAAAATGCTGGAGTAACTTAGCAGGTCAGGTAGCATCTAGGAGAGATTGAATGGGTGGCGTTTCAGGTCGAGACCCTGATGTCAGGGGGGCGGGACAAAGAAAGGAATAGGTGAAGACAGGAAGACAGTGGGAGAACTGGGAAGGGGGAGGGAAATAGAGGGACCGACCTTGTCGGCTTCTCATGTGGACAAGGAATTTCATTGCACCTTGATGTATATGACCACAAGCTTAAATAAATCTGAATCTGAATCTAAGCAATGACTGAAATTTAGGCAAAATTAAATGTGACACCTATTAGGGCTTCATAGGGAGTTATTTTTTGGTCTTGAACTACCCAGCATTTGCGGAGATAAAGGGACAGTCGCCATTTTGAGTCAAAACCCTTCTTTTGTCCAGAGGAAGGGTCTCATCACAAAACGCAATCTGTCCAATTCCCTCCACAGATGCTGCCTGAACCATTGAGTTCCTCCCGCAGTTTGTTTTCTGCTCCAGATTCCAGCATCAGCAGCATTTTGTGTCCCCACATGAACAACCTACTTTAGTTTTTACTGAATTGACTTTAAAAAATGGAAAATAAGCTGAGGTGCATAACGGACAGCTATTTCACTTCCATCAGCTTTACATGCCACTGGTATTATCTCTGGTATCATTGTGGTATGGTTAATTCATCCAAATCATTTTATCTTTCTGCAGTCTAAGATTGAGTTCTCATAAGACTTGAATTTTTATTTTGAATTACTTTCTTCACATATTTCTATGGTGAGATAAATGACAAAATGTCGGAGAAAAGTCAAACCCCAAATTTGAAAATTACAAAAAGCAACTGAAGAAGTTTTCATTATTCATTATAATATTGAATTATCATGACCCTTAGTCACTTTGAAAGCCATTCCAACTTTGCATAATTATATACTATTTAGTCCAGCGTTTTAATTGCAGGTACTTAACAATTGAACATCTGCCCTTGGATTGTAATATCATATGGGAAAAATAAAAATACAATGTGAGTAATTATTTCATAAACATCATAATTACAAGTTTGTGAAGTACAAAAGCCTTAGTAACTATTGCTTATAAATGCTGTCATTAAAGATCCATCATTCAAAACAGACCTTCATTCTTTCAACAGTAAGATGTTTAAAACTGTGCAGTGAACTATGAGCAATGGTTAACATGCTTTTTTATACAATTTATTAAGTGTTAATGATACCTCTCAGCAATGGTGGGAGATTGCAATCTTCACATGATTCACCCAGTTTCGACTAATGCAATCAACCCGACGTGCACAATCTAATAGATGTAGTGTTTTGGTGTCACTTTTGACAATGCCACTAGTGACCCGTAACCCAAATGGCCCTGCTCAGGGCCAAAACTCCCGCAGCATTGGGAAATCTCTACGCATCTACCAGCTAAATGTGGAAGGAATGTCCAGCGCAAAGAATGAATACATCTCAAGATCTGCTAAGGACCTTAATGCTGATGTCCTCCTTCTACAAGAGACGCACATCGCTGATACCTCATGTTCTTCCAAGCTCCGTTTCTATGGCTTCAATCTTGTTGCTGCTGTTTGCCACGAAAAATACGGCATTGCTATTTACTTGAGTTATGACCTACATGATTTTTGTGTTCTTGAGGAATCTTGCTCTAATGACATCTTCATTGTTACTGTGAGGATTAGGGATATCACTGTCACAAGTGTATATAAACCCCGTGGCTTGCCTCCATGCCACCCACTTTCCACCATCCAGAAGTACATGTGGAGGACTTTAACAGCCACCACTCATCCTGGGGCTACTTAACCAATGATGAGAATGGGGAATTACAGGATACGTGGGCATCCAACAATGACCACTACCTCCTCCTGACAGACAGCCCTGCTTGCGACTGCGGATATCCAGACCAGACTAACTCACACATCGTGAATGACTGCTCACTGAGGCTTTTCCCTGGTGGCATCAAGGCCATCCACCCAGCAACTGATGCCGCCCTGGCCTGGATGTCTACCCTTGACCTTCAACTTTAGGCTGTACACGCCATCTGCAAGAAGAAGAAGCAATGTTCAAAATGAAAGAGAGAGCAGGTGCTGGTAAAGAGAATCACAAGCAAGCTACCAATAGCAAGTTATGCACATAGTTTTTTTTTCTTTCTGTGTATCTCTAAATCTAAAGAAAATCTAAAAAAATCTATCGTTAAATGTGGAAGTCCAAGTAAGCAGGAATTCGCACGGTGTTTGTCCATACTGTCAGTGAATCATTTCTACAAGGGGCTCAGAGACAAGATGTAGGCAGTTACTTCTGTTCGGCTAACCCTTAGACTAAATGTCAAATGAGCGTAATTTGTTGATCTGCTCATGGAGCACATACTTTGGTTGCACACTCCACTGGACACTGGCTGGCAGGGAAGATCTGCTCAATCATGCAGGAAATGAGTTTCTGCTGTCAAAAGTCTATTGCCTGGTGGGTAAATTTGTACAGTATTGGACAGGATCCCTTATGCTCCAGAAGATAATGCTCCAAAAATTATTCCCATGTATTAATCGGGTCTGTTTATTCTTGGTGGTTTGTTACTTGCCAGTTGAGTTTTCCCCTTCATAAAAATTAACTGATTTGATCCATAGCACCAATCCATAATCTCATTTTATGGCAATAAATATTTCATTCCACTGTTCACTCCAAGTAATAGCAAATGCTTTCTAACCTTTCGTTTTAATGGGTGGCAATCGACAGAAAGCTGGTGGGATGCATGAGTGCACACAAGGGAGCTAAAGTGAAATGGTCATGTTTTATTAACTGATTGGCAGCAATGTACCAAAAACTGAGTGTTGAGAGGAAACACGATGTCCTACAGTGGCCAGGTATCCCTAAGGTCGCCAGTAGATAAAGTCAGGCAGCTTAAGAGAGTGGTGGAAAGGATGGAATGTGAATTGTCTCCCTGGATGGGTTTTAGGGAAAGACTAAGCTAGGAACAGCTTAACTTGCTGGGTCCCTCCAGTGGTGAAAGTGGTCCAGGTAGAAGAGGCTGGAGGATAAATGGAAATCTTGTTCAGACTTGTTCAAAGATACAGCGCAGAAACAGGCCATTCGAGTCCACGCCGACCAGAGATCCTCGCACACTAACACTATCTGCTGACTGGTTAGCAAGCATAAAAAAAGCTTTTCACTGTACCTCGCTCGGTACACGTGACAATAAACTAAATTGAATCCTACACACACTAGGGACAGTTTATAATTATATCAAGCCAACTAGCCTACAAACCCGTAGGTCTTTGGAGTGTGGGAGGGAACCGGAGATCCCGGAGAAAACCCCACGCAGATCACGGGGACAACATACAAACTCCGTGCAGACGGCACCCGTTGTCAGGATCGAAGCCGCATCTCTGGTGCTGTAAGGCAGCAACACTACTGCTGCACCACTGTGCCACCCATGTGGATGGATATAGTAAAGGAGATGTGATTCCTTCCTAGATACTGTCCAGATCAGCATTATTTATTGCCTCTGGACAGGCTGAATGTTGAAGGAATATGGTTAGGCAGATTTAAAAAAATAAAGATATCATCATCATATCATATATATACAGCGCGGAAACAGGCCTTTTCGGCCCACCAAGTCCGCGCCGCCCAGCGATCCCCGCACATTAACACTATCCTACACCCACTAGGGACAATTTTTTACATTTACCCAGTCAATTAACCTACATACCTGTACGTCTTTGGAGTGTGGGAGGAAACCGAAGATCTCGGAGAAAACCCACGCAGGTCACGGGGAGAACGTACAAACTCCTTACAGTGTAGCACCCGTAGTCAGGATCGAACCTGAGTCTCAATTGTTATATATAATAAGATATATATATATATAATATAATGAGATATAAATTGTTTAAATCAAAAGAGAAATATTATAAATTATGTATAAATCATGAAAGCAGAACTGAATAGTATATGTTTGTCAAAATAAGAATCCCTAATGCAAGTACATGGTGCATAAGGAACAAATTGAATGAATTGTAAGCACTAAATCAAATTGAAGCTTATGACAGGTTAGCCGCTAAGACATATAAAATAGAGCCAGATTATTTCCCCTAAAAGACAACATTTCTTGAGTCACAAAAGGGAGAATATAAAGCTAACAGAAAATGCTTATAAAAAGCAATAACTAGAACAGACACTAGCAACCAAGAGAGGCTCAAAGGAAGAACAAAATATGTAAAAAGAAGAACTAGGAACCACACAAAACAGAATATTAAAAGAGATGTGCATGAGATGTCAAAACCAAAGCAAAATTGTTATAATTATATTAAAAAAAGGAGGATTATCAGAGCAATACAAACTCCTTGAAAAGTAAGAAAAGTGTTAATGGAAATAAGGAAAAGTTGGACACAAGGAATTTTTACTTTATTTATAGCAGAAATCTTTGGTGTGATTTATATAAGTGATCTGGATGAAAATGTAGGTGGTCTGTTCAAATAGTTTGCAGAAGACACAACATTTTGTGAATGTTGTGGATAGTAAAGAAAGTTATCCAAAGAGACAGTAGGGATATGGATCAGCTACAGATATGACAGACATAGACATAGAAAATAGGTGCAGGAGGAGGCCATTTGGCCCATTGAGCCAGCACCACCATTCATTGTGATCATGTCTGATCATCCACAATCAGTAACCCGTGCCTGCCTTTTCCCCATATCCCTTGATTCTGCTAGCCCCTAGAGCTCTATCTAACTCTCTTTTAAATTCATCCAGTGAATTGGCCTCTACTGCCTTCTATGGTAGAGAATTCCACAAATTCACAACTCTCTGGGTGAAAAAGTTTTTTTCGCATCTCAGTTTTAAATGGCCTTCCCTTTATTCTTAGACTGTGGCCCCTGGTTCTGGACTCCCCCAACAATGGGAACATTTTTCCTGCATCTAGCTTGTCCAGTCCTTTTATAATTTTATACGTTTCTATTAGATCCCCTCTTATCCTTCTAAATTCCAGTGAATACAAGCCCAGTCTTTCCAATCTTTCCTCATATGACTGTCCCGCCATCCCGGGGATTAACCTCGTGAACCTACGCTGCACTGCCTCAATAGCAAGGATGACCTTCCTCAAATTGGGAGACCAAAACTGCACACAATACTCCAGATGTGGTCTCACCATGGCCTTGTGCAATTGCAGAAGGACCTCTTTACTCCAATACTCAAATCCTCTCTTAATGAAGGCCAACATGCCATTAGCTTTCTTCACTGCCTGCTGTACCTGCATGTTTACTTTCACAAAGACACCCAGGTCGTTGCACTTCCCTTTTTCCTAATCTGACACCATTGAGATAATAATCTGCCTCCTTGTTCTTGTCGCCAAAGTGGATAACCTCACATTTATCTATATTATACTGCAACTGCCATGCATGTGCCCAGTCACTCAACCTGTCCAAGTCAGCCTGCAACCTCCTAGCATCCTCTTCGCAGTTCACACTGCCACCCAGCTTTGTGTCAACTACAAATTTGCTTGTATTACTTTTAATTCCATCATCTAAATCGTTAATATATATTGTAAATAGTTGCGGCCGCAGCACCGAGCCTTGCGGCACTCCACTCGCCACTGCTTGCCATTCAGACAGGCACCCGTTTAATCCTACACTTTGTTTCCTTTCCGCCAACCAATTCTCTATCCGTGTCAATACCCTACCCCCAATATCATGTGCTCTAATTTTGCCTACTAATCCCCTATGTGGGACCTTATCAAAGGCTTTCTGAAAGTCCAGATGCACTACATCCACTGGCTCTCCTTCATCCATTTTACTTGTCACATCCTCAAAAAATTCCAGAAGATTAGTCAAGCAGGATTTCCCCTTCATATATCCATGCTGACTTAGACCAATCCTTTTACTGCTGTCCAAATGCACCATTATTACTTCTTTAATAATTGACTCCAGCATCTTCCCCACCACCGATGTCAGGCTAATTGGTCTATAATTCCTCATTTTCTTTCTCGCTCATTTCTTGACAAGTGGGATAACATTAGCTACCCTCCAGTCCACAGGAACTGATCCTGAATCTATGGAACATTGGAAAATAATCACCAATGCATCCACGATTTCTGGAGTCACCTCCTTGAATACCCTTCTAGAGCTACCTCCTTGAGTACCCATATGGATGGAGAAATGGCAGATGGAGTTTAAACTGAACATGCATGAGGTGTTGTATTTTGGAAGGTCAAATACAAGAGGGAAGTACAGAGTAAATGGCAGGATCCTGAGGAGCAATGATACATGGAGAGATATTGGAGTGCAAGTCATATCTCCCTGGAAGTGGCCACATAAGTGGATAGGGTGGTAAAAAACATATACCACATGCTTGCCCTCATCAGTCAGGGCATCAATTATAAAAAAATTCAAGGATGAAGATATGTCACAACTGCAATAATTGAAATTACTCTTGGTTTATAAACTATTCCTTTAAAATGGTAAATTGTGTTACCATCGCGGGCTAAAAAAACTGACAGGGGGTATGCAGGAGGAGTGGTGAGAGAAAGAACCCAGGAAATAAATTTACTGAACCCTAGATAATTTGTCAAGAAATTAACTGAATCTGTAATTAAGACTGTAATTAGAGAGAACCACCATTGACTTTAAAGGGTCAATCTTGCCTGATGAAACTGACTGAATATTTTGAAGTGGTCACTGAAGGGGAATTGTCCATGGATTGTTATTTATGTTTTGGCTTATTACAGTAACGTACCAAAACGCAGTTAAAAAAACTACAGCGAAAAAGTGTGCCCAGCAAGCAGACCATACTACATATTAATGCAATCATAACATACGTTTGTGCAACAGGTAGTGCAAATTAGGAATTTCAGAAGGCATTGATTAAGTTCCTCATGATATTTGCAGTATCCATAGATTGTTTAATAATGCTGATTACTAAAGCAACTAGCATGAATTGAACTATTAACAAAATACCCTTATTGGAGGCAGTAAACTTGACTAATAACAGGGGGCGTGGCTGTGTTCTGCAGCTGCGGCTCACCGGCAGTCTCTCCGGTTTTTTTTGGTGTTTTTTTGTCATTGTCGATGTCAAATGTACGTTTTGTTTTATTTTTAATTCTGTGTATGTAGGGGGGTGGTGGGGGGGGTTGGGGGAAACCTTTTTTAAATCTCCTCCTCAACGGAGATGCGACCTTTACCGTGTCGTATCTCCGTTCGCGCTACGGCCTAACATCGTGGAGTCGGTGGCCTCCAGCTGGGATCGACCTCGAAGACTCCGGTCGCAGGGCCTGGACTTACCATCTCGGAGGCCTCGGCCGTGGGCCCTGCAGACCGCAACATCGGGAGTTCGCAGGTCCCTGGCTGGCGACCGGCATTTGGGAGCTCCAGCCGTAGCAGCTTCGACCGCCCCGAAGCGCGAGGTACGATCAACCCGCTCGCAGGCCCTTCATCGCCCTGCGTGGCCTGGCCGCAGCACTTTCCATCGCCCGGTGGGGGCTCAGGACTTTCATCGCCCGGTGGGGGCTCAGGACTTTCATCGGCCTGCTCGGCTCGGCCCTGGGACTTTCCATCGCCCGGTGGGGGCTTCAAGGGGTTGGGAGCCTCGATCGCCTCGTGGCGCCACGGGAGAAGAATGAGGAGGAGATAAGACTTTGCCTTCCATCACAGTGAGGGTATGCCTAGAGCAATCACTGTGATGGCTGTTTTGTGTAAAAAATTGTATCTGTGTGTCTTGTGCTTTTTAATGTCTACTGCCGGACCCTGACGTGAGAGGACGCTGGCGTTGAGTATTCGCCGCTTTTCCGTCAGGATAGTTTGTCTGTTTGTTTCTATGTTAATTGTATTTGTAAAGCGCTTTGAGCATGTGATAAGGCGCTATATAAAATAAATATATTATTATTATTATTATTATATGGTACAGATACTGTATTAATGTCTGTAATTGTAAAAAAATCCGCAACATGTGGCAGGTTCACTTGATGGTACACTTGCACTTGCATCCATTACACTGCTTCTTTTCAAAAAGACAATAAGTTCATGCAAGTCATAAATTATTTACTTCCATAACATGGAACAAAGAAGTAATTATATGAGATAAATTTGACCAAATTTAACATTACACTGTTTTGTTCATCTTCAACTGTTATGTACACAGATTACTGAAAGATGTAAACGCAGCAGGATTGTCACAGTGGGTGACTTAAACTTCCCCAATAATGACTGGGACTTTTTTAGTGCAAAAGGCTTAGATAGTGCAGAATAGATGAGGTGTCTTGAAGATACTAAATTGAGGTAAAGCAGGTTACCACTATTTTTAGTTTGGAGTTAGGGAGAATAAATTGGGAGCAGCTGTTGTAGGATAAATCCATGTCAGACTTGTGGGCGTAATTTAAGGACCATATGATGAGAATTCACAACCAGCATGTTCCAATAAGGAGGAGGGATAATGCTGGCAAGGTAAAGGAACCTTGGATGACCTTGGTCAAAAAGAGAAGTAGATGTAAGATTTAGAAAAATAAAATCAACCAGGGCCATTCAGGAATATTTTTAAAAATTGGAAATTATAAGGGGCCAATTTAAATTGGATTAAAGTTGGATTAAAGAAAATCCTAAAGCTTTTTATATACACATTAAAGCAAGAGGGTAACTAGGAAGAAGGCAGGATCACTCAAGGATAAAGGTGGGAATTTATACCCAGTCAGAGGATGTAGGCAAGGTAAAAAATTAGTATTTTGCATCTGCATTCACCAAGGAAAAGTTTGAAATCAAGAAGGAGGTGGTGCTAGGTCTTTTGAAAAATATTAAAGTGGATAAATCTCCAGGGACTGATAGGATCTATCCAGGTTGTAGAGAGAGGCGAGAGAGAAAATTGCAGGGCCTTGATGAAGGTCTTTGTATTCTTTCTAGCCACAGGTGAGGTAGCTAATGCTGTTCCTTTGCTTAAGAAGCCGAGTAGAGATAATCCAGGAATTAATAGACTGGCGAGCTTTACATCAGTAGTAGGGAAACTCATGGAATGGATTCTTTGGGTTAGGATTAACCCACATTTTGAAGAGAATTGATAATTAAGGACAATCAGCGTGGCTTTATCAATGGTGGATCGTGTCTTACTATTTGATTTAGTTTATGAGGAGGTGATGAAGATAATTGATGAGGGCAGGGCAGTGGCTGTGTCTATGTGGATTTTAGTAAGGCATTTGATAAAGTCCTCCATGGTAGGCTGATCTAAAAGAATAAGATGCATGGGATCCACAGTGACTCGGTTGAATGGATTCAGAACTGACTTATCTATAGAAGACAGAGAATAGTGGTGGAAGGGTGCTATTCTGGCTGGAGGTCTGTGACCAGTGGAGTTCTACAGTGATTTGTGCTGGGACCTTTGTTGTTTGTGATTTATGTAAATGACATGGGCGTAAATATAGATGGATTGGTTTACAAAATTTACAGAAGTCACCAAATCTGGTGAAGTTGCAAGTTAGTGAGAAAGGCTGTCAAAGATTACAACAGGACATAGATCAGTTACAGATGTTTGTGGAGAAATGGCAGGTGGAGTTTAATCCAAGCAAGTATGAGTTGTTGCACTTTGGGAGGTTGAATGTAAGGGGAAAGTATACCCTGTTGCAATCTTACTCATGGGCAAGATGCTTAGCAGCATTGATGCATTTTGGGATCTTAGGATCCATGTCCATAGGTTTAGGTTTAGGTTTATTATTATCATAAATACCCAGGTACATTGAAAAGCTTAGTTTTGCACACTATCCCATCAAATCAGATAATTTTATACATAAATACAACCATGCTATGCTCAAGGACAATAGGTAGTGTGAAGGAAAAGGTACAAAGTGCAGAATATAGTTTTCAGCATCAGAGAACAATAATTCCAGAGACAAAGTCAACATCCAGAATGAGGTAGAGGGGAATAAAACTGTATCCTAGCTTATAAAAAGGACCTTTCAGAAGTCTGATAACAGAGGGGAGGAAGCTATTCCTCAGTCTGATGTTGCGTGTTTCCAAGCTACTGCGTCTTCTGCCCGCTTGGAGTGGGGAGAAGTAGGAATGGCTAGGATGGGAAAGGTCCTTGATTATGTTGGCTGCTTCTCTGAGACAGCACGATGTGTAGATGGAGTCAATGCTGGGGAGTCTGGTCAGTGTTTTGGACTGGGCTACATCCATGAATCGCTGCAATTTCGTGCTGTCTTGAGCAGAGCCGTCCCCAACCCAGCTGGGATGCAACCCAATTCCTGAAAGTGGCAAAAACAAATAGATAGAGTGGTAAAGAAGGTGTGTGGCGTGTTTGCCTTCATAGGCCAGGGCACTGAGAGTAAGAGTCAGGAAGTCATTTTGCAGATTTATAGGACTTTGGTAAGGGTACAATTGGAGTATTGTGTGTAGTTCTGATTGCCAAATGAAGCTTTGAAGAGGGTGCCAACAAGGTTTACCAGAATGCTGCCTGTGTTAGAGGGTATTAGCTCTAAAGTGAGGTTGGGCAAACTTGAATTGTTTCCTTTAGAGCACCAAAGGTTGAGTGGAAATCTGAGAGAAGTAGATAAAATTACTTCTCTCAGAATATCAAAATTATAAGAGCCATAGTCATAGAAGACAGTCAAAATTATTTCCCTGGGACTGGAGGGCATAGTTATAAGGTCAGACGGGGAGGTTTAAAGGAGATGTGCAGGGTGGTGATTGCCTGAATGCACAGGTGTGCAAGCAGATTCAATTGCGGCATTTAACTTGCTTTTACATAGGCATATGGATATGTAGGGAATGGAGGGATATGGATCATGTGCAGGCAGAGGAGATTAGTTTAACTAGGCATGATGTTCAGCATAGGCCGTGTGCCAAAGGGCCTGTTCCTATGCAGTATCTTTCTGTGTTCTATTTATTTGGTATGACATTTAATGTATCTGTGAAGCTGCAGCAATTCAGATGTCCGTTCCGTTGATCTGGTTTATATGCAGTGCATATGATCATAAGGTCATAAGGTCATAAGTGATAGGAGCAGAATTAGGCCATTCAGCTCATCAAGTCTCCTCCGCCATTCAATCATGGCTGATCTATCTCTCCCTCCTTACCCCATTCTCCTGACTTCTCCCCATAACCTCTGACACCCATACTAATTAATAATCTATCTATCTCTGCCTTAAAAATATCCATTGTCTTGGCCTCCACAGCCTTCTATGTAAAGTATTCCACAGATTCACCACCGTCTGACTAAATAAATTCCTCCTCATCTCCTTCCTAAAGGAACATCCTTTAATTCTGAGACTATGACCTCTTGTCTTAGACTCACCCATTAGCGGAAACATCTACACATCCACTTTATCCAGGCCTTTCACTATTTGTTATGTTTCAATGACCCTCCTCATTCTTCTAAACTCCAGCGAGTACAAGCCCAGTGCCTGGAATAAATAAATACCCAGTGCCTGTAATAAAGTGATAAACACTCTTGATTTCATTGAATCATGAAACAGGTTGATGCTAAATAGACAATAGACAATAGGTGCAGGAGTAGGCCATTCGGCCCTTCGAGCCAGCACCGCCATTCAATGTGATCATGGCTGATCATTCTCAATCAGTGCCCCGTTCCTGCTTTCTCCCCATACTCCACTATCCTTAAGAGCTCTATCTAGCTCTCTCTTGAATGTATTCAGAGAATTGGCCTCCACTGCCCTCTGAGGCAGAGAATTCCACAGATTCACAACTCTCTGACTGAAAAAGTTTTTCCTCATCTCTGTTCTAAATGGCCTACCCCTTATTCTTAAACTGTGGCCCCTGGTTCTGGACTCCCCCAACATTAGGAACATGTTTCCTGCCTCTAATGTGTCCAACCCCTTAATAATCTTATACGTTTCGATAAGATCCCCTCTCATCCTTCTAAATTCCAGTGTGTACAAGCCTAGTCGCTCCAGTCTTTCAACATATAAATGCCTTGGTATGGTTCTATATCACTGTCTTCCCATGTTCCTATTTGGAATATAGTATCACATTGTTGTAGATTAATTTGCTTAATTGAAGCTTCAATGCATAAAGCTGTAAAAGCTCTGTGAAATTTATCAGATACTGCATTCTGCTTTGGTGTAAATGTTATGAAACTATTAATCTTTTTTACTCAGTGACCCTGATTCTGAGGTTCATTTGGGAATCCATGCCCAGCAAACATGGATTTGAGCAAGGTCAGACTTTAAGTAATGTCAAATTAAATATAGCTTGAAATTTGAAAATGTTGTTTGATACAGCAACAGAGGTGCATTACAAGCACCATAACCATATGACGATTATATCCCTTTTGCTGAAGGCAAGGATTTTTTTTTTTTCATGAATGAATGAAATCTGTAATGTGGCAGTATTGTGAGAGTGGTTAACAATGTAACATCAGAACCATCTCAGAAATGTACCAAAAAATGTTTGGATACACTATAAATAGATTTGATTATCAGAGTGTTTTTCACTTCTCTATGTAAATATAACTTTACCAAAGGACTGTTCATGTTAATAAGTCATAGGAGCAGAATTTGGCCATTCAGCCCATCAGGTCTATCTTTCCCTCTCAACCCCATTCTCCTGCTTTCTCCTCATATACTTTCACACCCTCACTAATGAAGAATATGTCAATCTCCACTTTAAAAATACCCAAATGACTTGGCTTCCACAGCCATCTGTGGCATTGAATTCCATAGATTCACCACCCTCTGACTAAAGAAATTCCGCCTCATCTAATTTCTAAAGGTACATCCTCTTATTCTGAGGCTATGCCCTCTGGTCCTGGACTTTCCTACTAGTGGAAACAGCCTCTCCACATCCATAAAATGCTGGAGTAACTCAGCAGGTCAGGCAGCATCGCAGGAGAGAAGGAATGGGTAACGTTTCGGGTCGAGACCCTTCTTCAGACTGAGGCACTGACCCTTCTTCAGACTCCGCCTTAAAAATATTAATTGATGGCCCCCACAGCCATCTGTAGGATCTCTAAATTTACATGATGTCTAAAGCTTCATTTATTTACTACTTAGTCCAAATGCGATTAGAGCTTTTCCTCACAACCTTGGATTCTATTTCTGTGAGGTTGCAACTGTGCCACTGCCCTGCCCTTTTGTTTAGATTGTTTCATCAAACAGTATACATGAGCTGAAAGAACAAAAAGTAATTGGGAAAAGCATGTCTAAAACTGTCCATATTCAATCAAGTTTGAACAGGAAGCCAGTAAAGAGAGTTACACTAGCAATAGGTAACTTGATAAGATGTCAATCTTATGACAAACTACACTAAAGCTTTTTAAATGCAACAATTATTTCAACAATTTAGAAATGAGATAGACTTTAGACTTCAGAAAAATGCAGCACGGAAACCAGCCCTTTGGCTCACCAAGTCCGTGCTGACCAGTGATCATCCCGTACACAGCACTATCCCACACACTAGGGACAATTTACAATTTCAGCTAAGCCAATCAAACCTGTTTGTCTTTGGAGTGTGAGAGGAAACAGGGGCACCCGGAAAAAAACAATGCAGTCACAGGGAGAACGTGCAAACTCCGTACAGACAGCACCCGTAGTCAGGATCGAACCAGGGTCTCTGGCGCTGTAAGGCAGCAACTCTACCGCTGCACCACCGTGCCAGACCAAGATCTTAGAGTTACACAGGCTGGAAACAGGCTCTTTGGCCCAACTTGTCCAGACTGACCAAGTTGCCTTCATGAGCTAATTTAATTTGCCTGTTCCTGGCCCAAGTTCCTTTATACCTTTCCAATCCATCAATTTGTCCAAATGTCTTTTAAACATTGTAATTATTCCCACCTCTACCACTTCCTCTGACAGCTCATTGTGTGAAATGTTTGCCCTTCAGATTCCCTATAAATCTTTCCCCGTACCCTAAACCTATGCTCTCCAGCTTAAGACTCATCTCCACCAATTACTCATCTCAAGACCTCCAGTTCTGTCAACATCCTTAAGCATACCCTTACCATAATATGGTAACACGCAATATTCTAGATGCGATTTCAACAATGTTTTAGAACTGTAAATTCAATATCCTGTTCGATGAAGCAAAAATGTCATACGCCTTCTTTGCTGCCTGATATTGCCACCTGATAAGTGTACATGTTATCTTGGATCTCTCTGTTCTACAACTCCCCAGAGCCCTGTCATTGCTGCCATGGTTTAACTTCCCAAAACGCATCACTTTGCACTTGTCTGTGTTAAATTCCATTTGCCCCCTTTCCCAGTCAATCGAGGACAAGTTATAACCTTGGACAAACTTCTTCGCTGTCCACTGTGCCACCAATTTTGATGTCATCCACAAAATTACTATTCATGCAAACTACATTCTCATCCAAATCTTTAATTTATAATGACATCCAAAACTACTTCGATGAGTGGCGTAATATCCAAGGGCTTCTGTTCAACCTGCAATCTCACTGATCCACATTGTTATATTTTCACCCATGTTATCAATCTTCCATTGATCTCACTACCCATCCACCACGCCACCAGCTATCTCCCCCCCCCTCCCCCATCCTCCCCACAGCCCCTCTATCTCTCTGTAAACCACTTTAGCTACTTTCACCCATGAGTTGGCCTATTGATGATCCCTGAAATTAATCCATTATTTGTTGGCATGCTTTTAACTGCAAATGTTCTAAACTCCCAAATTGCCTCTCTAATTATTGCTGCTTCACTACTTCCCCTTTTCCTCTACAAGGAAATGCGTAAAGCCAAGCTCCCACTCATCTGCTGTAGTTAAGAATCCATATTGCCCCATGTGATGTTATGCTATGTTAAAGATGCAATATAAATTGAAGTATTTAATGTTGCTGAAGGACAAGGTCAGTAAAATTGTAATGTATTTGAAGGGATGGCGAGCAATAAAATATGATAAATGACCAAAACTAAAGTACTGGACTTGGATTGTGCAATGATTTAATTAAAACTATTAAGACATTGGCATAGCATTAAATAAATTACAAAGACCAGAGGAATATCTCTAATGAAGCCAATATTTATATTACCTCTCAAGTTCCTATTAAATCTTTCCACCTCACCTTAAACCTATGTCCTCTGGTTCTTGATTCCCCTGCTCTGTGAGTCTACACGATCTATTCTAACCAACCCATCATGTTATATATTCTCATATTTTTTAATGGGCTAGCATTTACTTTCAAGCAAATACAACAAGATTTTTTAATCTTGCCCAAGTATACAGAAGCTGCAGCAGCACGTTGGATTAACATGGAGTTTATTCATTATGCAATAATGTACCCTTCTAGAATATATCTTTACTTGTACTTCAGTTAAATATGTCACAGACAGGTACAGAGAATAATTTAAAATGCTCATGGAATGAAAGGCCCTGGTGAGACCGCACCTGGAGTACTGTGTGCAGTTTTGGTCTCCAAATTTGAGGAAGGATATTCTTGCTATTGAGGGCGTGCAGCGTAGGTTCACTAGGTTAATTCCCGGAATGGCGGGACTGTCGTATGTTGAAAGGCTGGAGCAATTAGGCTTGTATACACTGGAATTTAGAAGGATGAGGGGGGATCTTATTGAAACATATAAGATAATTAGGGGATTAGACACATTAGAGGCAGGAAACATGTTCCCAATGTTGGGGGAGTCCAGAACAAGGGGCCACAGTTTAAGAATAAGGGGTAGGCCATTTAGAACGGAGATGAGGAAGAACTTTTTCAGTCAGAGAGTGGTGAAGGTGTGGAATTCTCTGCCTCAGAAGGCAGTGGAGGCCAGTTCGTTGGATGCTTTCAAGAGAGAGCTGGATAGAGCTCTTAAGGATAGCGGAGTGAGGGGCTATGGGGAGAAGGCAGGAACGGGGTACTGATTGAGAGTGATCAGTCATGATCACATTGAATGGCGGTGCTGGCTCGAAGGGCTGAATGGCTTACTCCTGCACCTATTTCTATTGTCTATTGTCTATTGACTTTCTTAAATACAGCACAAATTGTGATTGGGTAACAGCCGGAATAAACCTTTTTTCTTCACTGACAGCTAAAAACATGCTATTTGTTCCTGTCCAGACCTCCTCCATTGCCAGAATGAGACCACAGGCAAACTGGGGGAACAGCATCTCAAATTCCACAGGGATCTTACAGTATCAACAGTATGAACAATGAATTCTCCACTTTTACGTAACTACAACCCCCTTCCCTCTTCTTCCTCCACCCCCTCTCTTTCCCAACCCTCTCTCCCCTATGCCCCACCTATTTGTTCCCACCCCTTCTCCTTCCACCTACATTCCTTTCTCTAGCTCACAATTCCCAACTCTTCAATCATTTTGCCTCACCTGTTCGTTCATCTCTGGGCTTTGTCCAACCATCTGAAAATCTAAACCCTCTCTCACCTGTATCCACCAATGTCAGGCAGTGTTCTGCCCCTCCTCTCTTCCAGCTTTCTTTCCCCCATCCCCGCAAAATTACTCTGAAAAAGGGTCCCCATCCAAAACGTCACCTACCCATGTTCTCCACTGATGTTCCCTGGCCCGCAGAGTTACTCCAGCACATTGTATTGTTTTTGTAAACCAGCATCTGCAGTTCCTTGTTTCTCTAATTGTAACTCCAACTCACAACAATACTATCTATCTGCCATTTTTAAATCTACTGGGCCTGTCCCAGGTAAACAATGTACCATCATCCTCTGGATTTATTCAGCCAAATATCAGACAGATAAATTGGAGGCCTAGGGCGAACCTGGTTTCATTTGTGATATTCAGTGTTGATATTACTCAACCAATCCAAATCTAAACTCTTCAGTTTATAATATATTCACAGATTACTTTTTCCTGCATAGTTTATGAGGCATGCTCAGGAAATATATTTTTAATTCAGTTTCGTGACATCTTCTGGTGTAATTTTGGATTTATTTTTAGTCTTTTAATGCCTTGCTAGATCAATATTTTTAAATATTTTGTCTGATAGTTCTCCTGTGACTCGAAGCAAAAAATATCATTATTGGTAACAATTTAAAAGACATTGGGAAGAAATTTGCATCTACTTTATTTCATATTGTTCAGAAAATTGAAGGTCTAACATTTATTGGTGACCTCCAGCAGTGGTTTGGGATCAGAAGCAGAGCAAGGTGTAAGGATTATTTGCTTTATTACCTTATTCAGAGCACCACATTATTTTCTGTATCATGAAGACCTTAGGCAACCACTGTTCAGGCTGAAATCCTGAGTAACATGATTTCATTAGTAACATCACAAAAATTAAATTGATATTATAGAAACATAGAAAATAGGTGCAGGAGGAGGCCATTCGGCCCTTCGAGCCAGCACCGCCATTCATTGTGATCATGGGTAATCGTCCCCAATCAATACCCCGTGCCTGCCTTCTCCCCATATCCCTTGATTCCACTAGCCCCTAGAGCTCTATCTAACTCTCTCTTAAATCCATCCAGTGATTTGGCTTCCACTGCCCGCTGTGGCAGAGAATTCCACAAATTAACAACTCTCTGGGTGAAAAAGTTCCTTCTCAACTCAGTTTTAAATGGCCTTCCCTTTATTCTAAGACTGTGGCTCCTGGTTCTAGACTCGCCCAACATTGGGAACATTTTTCCTGCATCTAGCTTTTATAATTTTATATGCTTCTATAAGATCCCTTCTCATCCTTCTAAACTCCAGTGAATACAAGCCTAGTCTTTTCAATCTTTCCTCATATGTCTGTCCCGCCATCCCAGGGATCAATCTCGTGAACCTATGCTGCACTGCCTCAATTACAAGGATGTCCTTCCTCACTTTAGGAGACCAAAACTATACACAATACTCCAGATGTGGTCTTACCAGGGCCCTATACAACTGCAGAAGAACCTCTTTACTGAACCTCTTTACTGAAATCCTCTTGTTATGAAGGCCAACATTCCATTAGCTTTCTTCACCGCCTGCTGTACCTGCACGCCAACTTTCAGTGACTGGTTTACAAGGACACCCAGATCTCGCTGCACCTCCCCCTTACCTAACCTTACTCCATTGAGATAATAATCTGCCTCGTTTCTGCCGCCAAAGTGAATAACCTCACATTTATCTATATTATACTGCATCTACCATGCATCTGCCCACTCACTCAACCTGTCCAGGTCACCCTGCAACCTCCTAACATCCTCTTCACAGTTTACACTGCCACCCAGCTTTGTGTCATCCGCAAACTTGCTAGTGTTGCTTCTAATTTCCTCTTCCAAATCATTAATATATATGGTAAACAGTTGTGGCCGCAACTCCGAGCCTTGCGGCACTCCACTCGCCACTGCCTGCCATTCTGAAAAGGACCCGTTTACTCCTACTCTTTGCTTCCTGTCTGCCAACCAATTTTC
The DNA here is from genome assembly GCF_053455715.1 of Rhinoraja longicauda. Lineage (NCBI taxonomy): Eukaryota > Metazoa > Chordata > Chondrichthyes > Rajiformes > Arhynchobatidae > Rhinoraja > Rhinoraja longicauda. The sequence goes on along the minus strand of NC_135953.1, from coordinate 58,055,749 downwards.
TATCCATGTCAACACCCTACCCCCAATACCATGTGCTCTAATTTTAGTCACCAATCTCCCGAGCGGGACCTTATCAAAGGCTTTCAGAAAGTCTAGATACATTACATCCACTGGCTCCCTTTCATCCATTTTACTTGTCACATCCTCAAAAAATTCCAGAAGATTAGTCAAGCAGGATTTCCCTTTCATAAATCCATGCTGACTTGGACTTATCCTTTTACTGCTATCCAAATGCACCGTTATTACCTCTTTAATAATTGACTCCAGCATCTTTCCCACCACCGAAGTCAGGCTAACTGGTCTGTAATTCCCCGTTTTCTCTCTCGCTCCTTTCTTGAAACATTAGCTATCCTCCAATCCACAGGAACTGATCCCGAATCTATTGAACATTGGAAAATGATCACCAATGCGTCCATTATTTCTAGAGCCACCTCCCTGAGGACCCTGGGATGCAGACCACCAGGCCCAGGGGATTTATCATCCTTCAGTCCCATTAGTCTGCCCAATACTATTTCTTGCGTAATGAAAATTTATTTCAGTTCCTCTACCCCCCTAGAACCTCTGTCCTCCAGTACATCTGGGAGATTGTTTGTGTCGACAGATGAAGAGTGAAGACAGATCCGAAGTACCTGTTGAACTCTTCTGCCATTTCCTTGTTACCCATAATAATTTCACCCGTGTCTGCCTTCAAGGGACCCACATTTGACTTTGCTACTCTTTTTCTCTTAACATATTTAGAGGCTTTTATTGTCCTTCTTGATATTCTTGGCCAACTTCCCCTCGTACTTCATCTTTTCAGCCCGTATTGCCCGTTTTATAGACAATAGACAATAGACAATAGGTGCAGGAGGAGGCCATTCGGCCCTTCAAGCCAGCACCGCCATTCAATGTGATCATGGCTGATCATTCTCAATCAGTACCCCATTCCTGCCTTCTCCCCATACCCCCTGACTCCGCTATCCTTAAGAGCTCTATCTAGCTCTCTCTTGAATGTATTCACAACTCTCTGACTGAAAAAGTTTTTCCTCATCTCTGTTCTAAATGGCCTACCCCTTATTCTTAAACTGTGGCCCCTGGTTTTGGACTCCCCCAACATTAGGAACATTAGGAACATGTTTCCTGCCTCTAATGTGTCCAACCCCTTAATAATCTTATACGTTTCGATAAGATCCCCTCTCATCCTTCTAAATTCCAGTGTATAAAGCCTACTCGCTCCAGTCTTTCAACATATAAATGCCTTGGTATGGTTCTATATCACTGTCTTCCCATGTTCCTATTTGGAATATAGTATCACATTGTTGTAGATTAATTTGCTTAATTGAAGCTTCAATGCATAAAGCTGTAAAAGCGTATACAAGCCTAACTGCTCCAGTCTTTCAACATACGAATTGCAGCCATTCCAGGAATTAACCTAGTAAACCTACGCTGCACGCCGTTTTTTTACCTTCTGTTGTCCTATGAAAGTTTCCCAATCCTTTGGCTTCTGGCTACTCTTTGCTGTGTTATACATCTTTTCTTTTAGTTATATTCCATCCCTAACTTCCCTTGTCAGCCACGGTTGCCTCCTACTCCCCTTAGAATCTTTCTTCCTTTATGGAATGAAATATTCCTGCTTCTTCCGGATTATGCCCAGAAATTCCTGCCATTGCTGTTCCACCATCAATCCTACTAGGATCCCTTTCCAGTCTACCTTGGCCAGCTCCTCTCTCATGCCTTAATAGTCCCCTTCGTTCAACTGCAGCACTGACTCTTCCGATTTAACCTTCACCTTCTCAAATTGCAGATTAAAACTAATCATATTATGATCACTACTTCCAAGCGGTTCCTTTACCTCGAGTTCTCTTATCAAATCTGGTTCATTGGACAGCACTAAATCCAGAATTGCCTTTTCTCTGGTAGGCTCCATTTACAAGCTGCTCTAAGAATCCATCTCGGAGGCACTCTACAAACTCTCTTTCTTGGGGTCCAGAACCAACCTGATTTTCCCAGTCTACCTGCATATTGAAATCGCCCATCACCACAGTGGCATTACCTTTCTTACATTCCAGTTTTAACTCCTGCTGCATCTTACACCCTTCATCCGGGCTACTATTTGGGGGTCTATATATAACACCAATTAGTGTCTTCTTGCCTTTACAATTCCTCAACTCAATCCACAGTGACTCTACCTCGTCAGTCCCTATGTCTTCCCTCACAAGGGACTGAATTTCATCCCTCACCAGCAGAGCTACCCCACCGCCTCTGCCCACCTGCCAGTCCTTTCTATTGGATGTATAACCCTGAATATTATGTTCCCAGGCCCGATCCTCCTGCAGCCACGTCTCTGTAATCCCCACAATGTCATATCTACCAACCTCTAACTGAGCCTCATCTACTTTACTTCTTTTACTTTGCGCATTCATATACAAACTTCGCGCATTTATATACAAACATATAATAAATATGTGTGGCATATTTATAAAGGATGTTGCTGAAGAAGACATATTTTAAAGACTGCCCACTTTGGTATTTCATTTGACATGAATGATATTATTTCAAATATTACACATAATTCCATCTGTCAGTCCATATTGGGATTTACATAATGAGCTAGCCACTGATCTTTTTTTTCTATGCAACTTAGAGATAGGTATTTGGAACCTTCGCAGATTTATAATAAAAGCAGAAAAATGAAGGACAAAAATAAGACTTTAAAAATAGAACATATTTCTATAGATTTATTTACTTACTGCTTTCCTTCAAATGAACCAACATAATGAGCTAGCCACTGATCTTTTTTTTCTATGCAACTTAGAGATAGGTATTTGGAACCTTCGCAGATTTATAATAAAAGCAGAAAAATGAAGGATAAAAATAAGACTTTAAAAATAGAACATATTTCTATAGATTTATTTACTCACTGTTTTCCTTCAAATGAACCAACATTCCTTCTTATAATAATTAATGTATGGCTGAGTCTGTTATTAAAATGAAAGGTAGAAAGCAACGGACCATAATTTTAAAAAACACACCTTGTCAGCTTTTGTACATGTTACGGATTATTGGCACAATATTACAGCTTATCTTGGTGTCATGGTAAAGGTGGAATTGATGTTGAATGGATATGCAATATGGTGCCAAATTTGGAAACATTGCCCTTGCATTCCACTTGGACCTGTCAGCATTTACCGAGAGAATTGGGCACACCCCAGCACAGATTGAAATCCAGCATAGTTAAGTGCCGATCCGAGACACCTGAATTCCATTAGTTGGAGCACATCAGCAGAGCACAGACCTCTGCAGATTTGCCAAAACACTTAACCTGAGACAAGAGCCAGCTGAAGCTGAGCCAACTTAACATGGCACAGGTCCAGCAGACCCATTGACTTCAATGGGAAAAAAATGGTTGTGGAGCTAATGAGAAAGTAGAAGATAATTTCCTCTCCATCTGATTTAATTCAGTTCATCTAAATATACTTAACTGTGCATGAGTATGTCAGTATTTTTACGGACTTCAATTTTTAAAAATAGCACTTTCAGTTTTTTTTTAACTTTTCACTCATGTTTCGTTGTTTCTAGACATTGGCAAGTATACAATTTAAACAACATTATAGAAAATAGGTGCAAGAGGAGGCCATTCGGCCCTTCAAGCCAGCACGCCATTCGTTGTGATCATGGCTGATCGTCCCCAATCAATAACCCGTGCCTGCCTTCTCCCCATTCTGATAGCTGTCTAGAAGTGGGGCTCAAGATGTCAAAATAAGCAAGGGACTGTAATCTGACAAATAGATTTAGAAAGACCCAGTATGACCTTATGTGTCCCTACTTAGCTCTGGAGCATGTTCCCAGAGGACAACTGCACCCAGCGGCATTCTAAAAATACAATGAAGTTTCAGTTCAGTTTATTGTCACATGTACCGAGGTACAGTGGAAAGCTTTTGTTGCATGCTAACCAGTCAGCAGAAAGACAATACATGATTACAATCGATCCACTTACAGTGTATACAGTAGATACACGATAAGGGAATAACGTTTAGTGTAAGGTAAAGCCAGCAAAGTCCGTTCAAGGATAGTCTGATGGTCATCAAAGAGGTAGATAGCAGTTCAGCACTGCCCTCTGGTTGTGGTAGAACATAAGAAGTGGGAGCAGGAGAAAGTCAGCATGTCAAACCCGCTCTGCAAATCAGTATGGCTGATCATGGCTTTGACAACACACTTCCACTCTCTACTTCTAATCAACTCTCATTCTGTCAGTCTCCATGTTGAATCTGCCTCCACTGCACTGTTGAGCATGGATTAAGTGAGTAACCGCCAGAAAACAGTGTGTTGTAGTAAATGGGCCATTTTCAGATTGGCAATTTGTAACTGGTGAGATGTCATATGGGTTTGCGCTGAGTCTCTACCAATTTGCTGCATTACTGACTTTGATGAAGGGACCAAGCCTACTTTCACCAGATTTGCCGATGATACAAAAGTAGGTGGGTTGGCCAACTGTGAGGAGGGCATGTGAATTCTACAAAAGTTTGAAGACAGGTTACATGATTGGCCAAAATGTTAGCAGATAGAATATACTGAAGTAAATATGATATTATCCACTTTGGTGGGAAGAATGAGAAAGCTTTTTTTAATATAGAGCAAGACGACAAAATATTGTGGTAGGAAAGCATTGGTTGGTTCTTGTGTTTGAAAGTCAAAAGACGCATGCAGATAGAACATGTAATTCAGAAGGCTGATAGAATGCTTGGCCTTTTTTACAAGGGTGTTGAATTAGGAAGAAGGTTAGTTTTGAGACATCTTTCGAAGACACATGTGAGACCACACCTGGAGTACTGCATATAGTCCTGATCCCAAGACTTAAGGAAAGATGGAAAGATACACTTGCATTAGGGGATGCAGAGAACATTTTCTAGATTGATTCCTGGGTTGAATGGGTTTATGTATGAAGAAAGGTTGATCAGATTGGGCTGAAACATTGGCATATGGATGAATGAATTGACATTGTGGGTGATGGATGTGGGGGGGGGGGGGAGGGTACTGAGAGGTTGTTTTCCCTTGAGGGGCTAATTAGAACAAGGGAGCTTGATTTCATCCGCGCAGGCGAAGGAGGGGAAGTGGGCTGGGGCGAGCCGGGCACAGACAGCCGAGACGGCGAAGGTTGGGGCATGCGAGGATGGACGGGAGCAGGAGGCACATCAGGCACCGGGGACTGGACGGGAGGTGAATACGGGACCGCGGGAGGCGGTGCAGGCTCGTTGACCAGCATCAGGTGCTGGCGGGTACGACGGTACACGGTGCCCTCGTAATTAACCAGGTACGACCGTGGAGAGTCAGCATTGCCGACGACCACGGCCAGCCGGTGGTGACCCGAGGCGGACTCCATCCGGACAACCTGGCCAGCGAACAGAGGGGGAAGGGGACGGGACGATTTGTCAAAGGAGCGCTTCTGAATGACTTGCTTTTCGATGATGCGCTCCTTGACAGCGGCAGGGCTGCGAGCCGTTGGTTTCAGGGATTGCTGGGAGACGGGGATGGGGGGTCTAGTGGTGCGGGACATGAGGCGCTGGGCAGGGGAACCGAGCGCGGGGTCCCGGGAGATGTTGCGGAGGTTGAGGAGGGCAAGGTACAAGTCAGAACTGGCAAGCCGACAACGTTCCATCAGTTCCTTCGTGCTGCGGACAGCGCGCTCTGCAAGTCCATTGCTTTGCGGGTACTCGGGGCTGCTGGTGATGTGGCGAAAGTTCCACAGGGTGGCGAAAGCGGCAAACTCCGCGCTGGTAAACTGGCTGCCGTTGTCGGACTGGAGAGATACCGGGGAACCAAAGGTAGAGAAGTGGCGGCGAAGCTTCCCGATGACGGCAGCAGACGTGAGGGACGGCAGCAGGTCCACCTCGAACCAGCTGGAGTAGGAGTCCACCAGGACCAGGTAGTGTTTGCCACGCCACTCGAAAATGTCGGCGGCAACAGCCATCCACGGCAACTCGGGAGCCGGCTGCTGCAGGAGAGGCTGGCGCTGCTGATGAGGTAGTAGGCGGTTGCAGGCAGCGCAGGCGGAGACCCTGTCCCGGATGTCCTGAACCATGCCAGGCCAGTAAAATTGTGCTTGGGCCTGGGATAAAGTGGCCTCCACCCCGGGGTGTCCGTTGTGGGCAGTCTGAAAGTAGTGATCTCGCAGCGCGGCCGGCACCACGACCTTGTGACCCTTCACCACCACGCCCGCGTGCAGCACCAGTTCATCCCGAACCAGGAAGTAGGGCACGGCACCAGCCGGCAGGGAAGACCGTCGGTCAGGCCAGCCACGGCGGATGACGCTCTCAAGCTGTTGCAGGGCAGGATCAGCGGCAGTGTGTGTGACCAGGGACTGCATCTGCCAAGATGGAACGATGTTGACGTTCAACACCATCAGGTCAGCCGATTCGTACGGATGGCGGGAAATGGAAGGTAGTGGGGCACGGGACAAAGTGTCTGCCACGAACATCTCCTTGCCCTTGCGGTACACGATATCGAAGGTAAAGCGCTGAAGCTGCAGCATCATTCGCTGCAAACGGGACGAGGCTGCGTGGATGGGCTTGTTCAAAATAGAGACCAGCGGTTGGTGGTCAGTTTCGATGGTGAAGGTGTTGCCCAGAACGTAGTCTTTGAATTTGGAGCACGCGAATACCACGGCAAGGAGCTCCTTTTCAATCTGGGCGTAGCGCTGTTCAGCAGGGGTCATTGTGCGAGAGGCATAGGAGACGGGCAGCTGCCGGTCGTCATAGAGCTGCAGGCAGGCAGCACCAAGGCCGAACCGAGATGCATCGCAGGTGAGGACGATTGGCCTGTTCAGGTCGAAAAACTGCAAAGTGGGGGTCCGTGCGAGTCTGGACTTCAGGGCCACGAAGGTCGACTGGTGGTGCGGGAGCCAGACCCAGGCATAGTCCTTCTTGGCCAGCTCCCTCAGGGGGGTACTCAGTTCGCTGAGGTCGGGTATGAACTTGCCTAAGTAGTTGACCATGCCCAGAAAGCGCTGCAGGCCGGGCACGTCAGTGGGAGCGGGCATTTCGGTGATCGCCGCTGTCTTCTCGGGGTCTGGCTTCAGGCCCCCCGCCGTGAAAACATGGCCAACGTAGGTGACTTCCTCAACGCGGAATCGACACTTCCGTTGATTAAGTTTGAGATTGATCTCACGAGCCCTGTCCAGGACTTGGCGGAGGTGTCGGTCGTGCTCAGCGACGTCCCTCCCGTACACCAGGATGTCATCCACAATGATGGCGCACGGCAACCCGGCAAACAGCTGCTCCATTGTACGCTGGAAAACCTCGCTTGCTGAGTTGATCCCAAAAGGCATGCGGAGGAAACGGAACCTGCCAAAAGGTGTGCTGAAGGTGGTCAGGAAGGAGGAACGTGCATCCAAAGGGATCTGCCAAAAGGAGCTCTTGGCATCTAGGACCGAGAAAACTGTGGCTGGACCGACCTGTGCCGCGACGTCCTCCACCGTCCGCATGGGGTAGTGCGGGCGTTTGATAGCCAGGTTCAGGTCTTTTGGGTTGATGCAGATCCTGATCTCGCTCGCATCTTTCTTGGCAGCGACCACCATGGTGGAGACCCACTGGGTGGGGGCACTCACCTCCTTGAGGATGCCCATGTCCACCATGCCACGTAGTGTGGACTCCACGCGGCCCTTCATGGCAAAAGACACACGGTGGGCCGGTCTAACCACCGGGTTGACCCCCGGGTCAACAACGATCTTGTAGGCACAGGGCAGCTTCCCCAGGACGTCATCAAATCGGTCGGGATACTCGATCAGGGGGTCCATGGGGGCCTGCACCAGGTGGATGTCGCGGTGGAATGAAACCAAGCCAAAGTCCTGTCATGCACGGGCGCCCAGCAGGGTGACGTTGTCAGATGCTAGCAGGAGGAACGTGAGGGGCCGAGAGGTCTCCAGAACAGTACAGATAACCGTTGCCTTCCCCACGGCAACCAGAACACCTCCCCCATAGGCATGAAGGCGGGAGTCGTCAGGAGTAACCCTCTCCCCCGAGCTTATCTGCTCGAAGAGGCCAACAGACATAACATTTGCAAAAGCACCAGTATCGACCTTCGCAGGGAAGGAGTGTCCATTGACAGTAACATGCACGGAAGGATCCGTTATCAACGCAGGTGCACCCAAAAGCGAAAACACTGTATCTGGATCGGGGAGTTCCTCGTGTTGGTACTGGGAACCGGTTGCGCTATCACTGTTCGCAAGGTTGTTTAGACTCCTTCTAGGAGCAGGGACAGGTCTCCCACGAGAACGACAAGCTGCAGAAAAGTGGTTCAGTTTCCCGCAGGAATTACAAGTTTTGCCCTGCGCTGGGCAAACGTTAAACTGGTGTGACGAGAAGTTGCAGTTTGGGCATCGGCGAGGGGTGACCGTAGTGGGCGCGGAGGGGGCGACCCTGGCCGGCGGGGCATTTAGCCGCCGGCGGCCGGTGAAATTTATGTCATGGGACGCCGGCCGAGATACTGAGGCAACAGCAGAGGCCATGCGTGCGGCATGTACGGCGTCCTTTAGCGACAGGTCAGGCTTCATCAGGAGCTCGTCACGCAGCTTGGAGTTTAGGAGACCGTTGACCAGGACGTCCCTGATCATCTCGTCGGGTGTGATCGTTTCAAGGCGGCACCGCCGAGCCATATGCCTCAAAGAAGCAATGAAGGCGTCAACGTGCTCCCCTGGAGTCTGACGACGCGTGAAAAAGTTAAAACGCTCAATAATGTTATTGGTGGGTATATCACACAGGGCAGTGAACTTGGCCATGAGACATGCCGGGTCGTTGCGGTCCTCCGGAGGGACGAAATCGAACGAAGCATAGCGTTCCATTGCCTCCGGACCAGCCAGGTTGAGGAGCAGGTGAGCCTGTACCGCAGGATTTGCATCAGGATGGGCAATCGCGATATAGTGTTCGTAGTCCCGCTGGAAGACAGTCCAGCGGTGCACTATGTCCCCATCAAAAACGAGCGTGTCCGGACGACGACACGAGTGAGCCATGGCAAAGTGGAAGGAGGGGACACAACTGGGAGGAACAAATAATAAAATAAAACCGATCAACAGGAGACGCAAGTCTACCGCTCTGACACCATGTAAAAGGATGTCCCTCGTACGCAGAGTCTTTTACTGAATAGGTTTATTAATTGCACTACACACATTATGCCCTAGCTGTCCGTGGTCATCACTGGAACTAGAGAGCGAGCTGGAGGTGGGGAAGCTACAATTATACAAGAGACCATGGGGAGTGGTTAGTAGTGGTGAGGTCACTATGTTAAAGGAACATGCACTGATCTACAGTATGGTGTTACCAACTTAAGATGGAGGCAGATGCAACATTTATTATCTGAAATATATGCGCTCTTTTCTTGTATAGTAGATTCAGTCTTTATTATCAGGAAGAAATAGGGCTATAAACATCCATGACTGACAAAGACATGGATACGTTCTATGTACTCAATGTAATTCCAAATAAATGTGCATGCATTGAATGTGTTGGTACAGCAATGGTTAAGTTTCAAATTCCAAGGTGCAGCAGTGAATGCAAAGGCAATGCGCTATTAGGAATGCAGCTGTTATTTTACATGGCAAACAGTCACTTATGCTATCTGGAAACTAGATTACAGTGACTTTATTGGATCATTTATGATTAAGCATTAAAACAAATGAGGCATTTCAAATTCCTCTGGTTTGAAACAAATCCTCTTTAAAATTCCAAGATGGGATCTGGGACCAATTCAATGAATATGTATAGAAGGAACATGCAGATGCAGGTGCATGCAGAAGACACAAAATGCTGGAGTAACTCAGCGGGTCAGGCAGTATCTCTGGAGAAAAAAAAGGTGACGTTTCGAGTCGGATCTTTTCTTCTTCTTGAAGAGGGGTTCTGACCTGAAATGTCATCTTTTTTTTCTGCTGGCTGACCCACTGAGTTTCTGCAGCATTTTGAGCCTGTCAATGAGTATGCAGATCCATGGTTAGTAAATGAGTGGATAGCACCAGTTAAGTATAACTGTTCAGGTTGTAAAAGTTGGTATGAGTAATTAGAAACATCCCAAACGTTCTTAGTCTTTTGATGAAGTAGAGATAATGGTGTGCTTTCTTGGCCAATGTTCTTGGTCAAGGACAAATTGTTGGTGATATTTATGCCTTGGAATTTGAAACTCTTGACATTTGTTTTGCTTCCTCCACAACTTCCCTACCCTGGATGATTGTAGTGATGGAAGTCAGTGGAGAAATTTAAAGAGGAGTTTGATATTAAATGGAGAACTGAGTGTTATGGGGTACTGCCATATAAGAACACTGAGCCCTGGGGCAGATCAGCCTTGATCATATTGAATAGTGGGGCAGGCTTGAGGAAACAGATGGCCTATTCCTGCTCCTATTTTCTTGTGTTCTTGCTCTCTTGTATTTTCCAATACCTATTTTTATGCTGTTACCTAACAAATTTAAAAAAAGAAAAAGTAATTTGAATTTGAATAGCTTTAACAAAAGCTTTTCACTGTACCTCGGTGACAATAAACTAAACTGAACTGAACTGAATATATTATTGCTTACAAATTCATTTCTGTTTGATACAGTGTACACCTAGGAATAAATTTCTAGATGTGTATGAAAGAAAACTGTAGATGCTGGTTTAAATCGAAGGTAGACACAAAGGATGTACCTTTAAATGTTCTAGCTTTGAATATAATTTACTACTTAAGATGCTGCTTGCATTGTTGCCACAGTGAGGCGCCATCTTGTACTTTTTTCACACTCTCATTTCACTCCTGCCATTGGGAAGAAGGTATAGGAGCCTGGAAACTGTAACACTCAGGTTTAGGAACAGCTTCTTCCCTACAACTATTAAGGTATTAAACATAGAGCTTCCAAATGGGCTCCAAACTATATGGACGGGGGATATTATATTTCTGACTTTTGTACTATTACTGTCCATATATTTGTCTCTTTGTTTTTTTATAAACACTATTTCTTTTTCTTATTTATTATGGGTTTTACAGAGATCTATGTTTACATATTTTTTATGTTAGACTTTAGAGATTCAGCACAGAAACAGGCCCTTCGGCCCACCGAATCTGCGTCAACCAGTGATCACCCAGTACACTAGCACTATCCTACACACTGGGGTCAATTTACAATTTTTACCAAAGCCAATTAATCTACAAACCCGTAAGGAGTGTGGGAGGCAATAGGAAGCACCCGGAGGAAACCCATGCACTCACAAAGAGAATGTACAAACTCCATAGAGACACCACCCGTAGTCAGGATTGAACCGGGCCTCTGGTGCTGTAAGGCAACAACTCTACTGCTGCACCACTGTGCTGCCTTATCTGCTGTTCTGCTGTAAGTAAGAATGTCATTGTTCCATTTCGGGACATATGAGGATAAAACATTCTTGACTTGACCCTTGAGATGTCTTTTTATTTCTACATTTCTGCACCCTGTGTTAATTAAAACTGGCCTATATAAAAAACTAAAGATGCAAAATAAACATTAAAAACTTGCATTAACTTCAGCCTTTATCCAAAATTATTCAATAAATGTTGTGAAATATAAGATAATTTTATTTTACCCTGGTTATATAAATGAATTGTTCCATTGTACTTGCTGCAAACTATTAGCTGCTAATAAAATACGTGTTTCATTTGGGGTTTATGCAGAATTGAAACTTGACATTCTTCTTTAAAACAGAGACAAGGACAGTAAAATACATTTGTCTGCTTCGTGTTGAAAGCTGTCAGCGCTATTTCTTTCAAAGTTTACTACTATACAGCGTCTGGCCTCGAAGCTTAGAATGGCTGCAGTCGGGTGAACCTTCTGCCTGTTAGTTTCCATGTGATAAAATGAATATAAAACTACAGCAGATGGGTGAGGCTTCTAACTGGCAATAGAACAACAATATAGCAAAGCATTTCCACAATGACAGAGAGAATTTAACTGCAGCAATTACCCATTCAGTTTTATGCAAAATGATTATGGTCAAAGCTGTAACAAAGCTGCTTGAAAAAGAAGATATCAAATGGTTGTGCTAATATATGTAGCTTAACAACTAAAATACTGCAAAAACCTCTCAATCACATTTCCATAGAACTCATTTATCTTCAATGAAACATAGAGCATGCCTACTGCAGCATCACTGCTCAAAGCTAAAGCAAGTGGGCCTCCCGAATGAAAATGTATTCATCCCGATTCACACAATCACCAATCATATACAATGAACCCCTGACATTGTCATATCTTATCATCCTCTACCTACTAGTCAATGCATGACACAATTAACTCCGCAGTCCGCTTTCAATAGGAATATAGGAACAGCTGTAGTCATGTTGAGCCGCAAAATGAAGTAATGTTTGATTTGTATCTTAACTCCAGCCACTCAGCTTGGTGCAATTTACCTTTGGCCTTCTCTTCTTTTCCATTCATTTCTGTTTGTTATACTTTCTGTGGCCATGAGTTCAGCTAACAATAATAATAATAATATATTCCTTTATTCGTCCCACACCGGGGAAATTTACAGTGTTACAGCAGCAAAGTGGATAGCAAGAGGGCAAGAGATCATTTATTATAAATAAAAGATACATAAATTGTCATCAGTTTTTTCCGTGTGTTCTTAGCTGTTATTGTTGACTCGTCTGCTGGGAGCAGTGCTGGTTGTGAAGTCTCACAGCAGCGGGAGAGAAGGACCTATATCTCTCCTTCACGCACTTGGGGTGAAGGAGAGATATACAAAATTCAGCTCCACTATTTAAAATACTCGTTGTTTAATTTCAGATTTATTTTGGGTTCAAAACAGACCTGAGTGAATATGCCACGATTATTACCAACTTCATGAGGAAAAATTTAAAAGACTATGTCCCTACCAAGACTATCTGCCACAAAAGGCTTTGGAGGCCATCAATTAATATTTTTAAAGCAGAGATAGATAGATTTTTGATTAGTATGGGTGTCAGGGGTTATGGGAAGAAGGCAGGAGAATGGGGTTAGGAGGGAGAGATAGATCAGCCATGATTGAATGGTGTAGACATGATGGGCCGAATGACCTTATTCTGCTCCTATTATTTATGACCTTATGAACTTATGATCTGAACCAGAAGCCTTGAATGAACCAGGAGGTCCGCATTCTACTGAGGAGCAGATTGACGCCATTCAAATCAGGTGAAACAGGGTTAGGTCAGAAGGTCAACTTAAGGAAGCTTGAACTTAAGGAGAAGAATTAGGCCATTCGGCCCATCAAGTCTACTCCGCCATTCAATCATGGCTGATCTATCTCTCCTTCCTAACCTGATTATCCTGCCTTCTCCCCATAACCCTTGACACCCGTACTAATCATAATAGTTGTATCTCAATTGTAAGCCTTAATAAATCCAGGTACGACTTGATCCAGCGGCATTGAGAACGCAAGGAGATGAGACACTTCTGGTTTAAATGGCTAAACCAGAGGATCAGTCAGACACTCAGCAACTGTGGTGGCAGTCATCCATTCCTTTGAAGTGAAACCGAGTGGCCTGAGTGACAGTGACACATCATTCCTGGACCAGCTCAATTCTATACTTGCTTCATAAATACGAATAATGATGAACCTTCACGAGCATCCACGACTGCCGGTGACATTACAATCTCAGTTCTGCGGTCGATCAGAAGTTCCTTCATGCCACGGAACCCTTGGAAAGCATGTGGCCCTGATAGACCTGGCTATGTCCTTAAAATCTGTTAAATCTGTGCTGTTTATGGATGTCAACCTCTCACTACTCCAAGGTGCCCACTTGCATTAAAAGTACATTCATAAAATGATGCTGAAGAAGAGTAAGTTGACTTGCCTCAATGACCTGTGGCACTCAGATTCATTGGGATGAAATGTTTTGAGAGGGTGGTTATGATACATTTCAAACTCTGCCTTAGTATGGATCTTAGTACCACTTAATTTCACCTAGCACCACAACAGATCGGATGCATCTTCCCGGCTCTCCACTCTGTGCTGGACCAGTTGGACTGCAGGAATACTTACATCAGGCTGTTGTTCATTAATTATAGCAACACCATCACCCCCTCTAAACTTATTCTCAAACTCATTGAACTGGGCCGCTGCTCGTTCTTGTGCATTTGGATCTTCGAGATCCTCATCAGCGGATCTCGATCCCTTAGTAATACTAATAATTTATTGCACTGTTGATTATTGGATATTTATTATTAAATTGTTGCAATAATGTTCCTGTAAAGCTGCATTAAGTGAGAATTTCATTGTCCTAGTAACAGTTCTTATGATACTTGACGGTTAATTCCCAATATCTCAATTTTTTGCTTAGTTTAGTTGTTTTTACAATACTTTTCTGCCACTCTGACTCCACTGTCTCTCTGGTTTCTGACAGTTTATGTTACATTCAATCTCGGTTGAAGTGCAGTTTTGATCAATTTTATCTTTGTCATTCCTACTTTTGCTTTTCATAGGGAGAGCCGTTGCCATTGCGGCACCTTGCCATTCAATAACAAAGTTCCACACATCTGCATTAAGCAGGCATTTTCAGACCAAATCACTGACTACTGCGGATTGGAAATAAAAACAGAACATTTTGGAAATACTCAGGTGGCCAATGGAGTTTGAAGAACTCTGAATCTGAAGAAATGGAGTTTGAATCAGTCTGAAGAAGAGCCTCGACCCGAAACGTCACCTTTTCTCCCGAGATGCTGCCCGACCTGCTGAGTTACTCCAGCACTTTGTGAATAAATGGCCAATGGAGTTTGTTAGTTAGCTAGTTTTTTTGTCACGTGTACCAAGGTACAATGAAAAACGTTTTATTGAGTGCTATCCAGGCAGTGGAAACACTATATATGATAACAATCAAACCCTCCACAGTATACTGGTACAGGATAAAGGGAATTACTTTTAGTGCAAGATAAAGTCCTGTAAAGTCCAATTAAAGATAATCCACGGGGAGAGAAACAGCATTTTAGAGCAATAAGCTTTAATCAGAACAATTCTATTGAAAGGTTATTAATCTGAAATATTAGCTTTGCTTCTCCCTCCACAATTGCTGTCTTACCTGCTGAGTATTTCCAGTATTTTCTGCTTCAGTCACTACTCAAACAGAAAATGCTGACATTTCTGGCAAGGTCACTGCCAATTCATGCAGAAAATCAGACAACATTTTTGGGCAATGTTTCTATTTCATTCTATCAGCCCCTGAAGCTTTTTTGCTTTTCTAAAGTCAATAGTTTTGCCACCAGTCTGATATAGACTCAAACTTATGTGTAAGAAATGCATGTGTTGCTTAGTAATCACTCCCTATCTCTGTTTTAGGGCTCCAGTGATACAGGTGGATTTGCAAAGATTGTCAGACCAACATTCTGCAACAGTTATTTTTCTGTGGCATACATTCATTTTTTATTAGATTGTAAGTATGGTTGGTTGTTTTTAATCTGACCTGAGGTGAAAATTTCAAAGTGGAGCGATGAAACGTACGGAAAGGTAGAAGGTTTGGATAGAGTGGATGCTGAGAGGATGTTTCCACCAGTGGGAGAGTCTAGGACTAGAGGTCATCGCCTCAGAATTAAAGGACTTCTTTTAGGAAGGTGATGAGGTGGAATTCCTTTAGTCAGGGGGTGGTGAATCTGTGGAATACTTTGCCACTGAAAACTGTGGAGGCCAAGTCAATGGATATTTTTAAGGCAAAAATAGGTAGATTCTTGATTAGTATGGGTGTCAGGGGTTATGGGGAGAAGGCAGGAGAATGGGGTTAGGAGGGGGAGCCATAATAATCATAATAATTATTAATAATCATAATAATTATTAATAATCAGCCATAATTAAATGGCGGAGTAGATTTGATGGGTTGAATGGCCTAATTCTACTCCTATCACTTATGATATTATGATCTTATTATAGATTAACCATTTTAGATCGCCTTCACTATATCTATCACCGCACTTATTATGCATGCTGCACATTCCACATGTGGTCCAGTCCAGATCTTCATCCCTACCTGGACTATGTAAACTGCCTTCCACCATCTCACAGCAGACTTGATGCTGACTACGGAGACGATAGCATGTAGTGTTTACTCCGTTTGTGTTACAATAAAGACTATGAGTTGTTACTCCTGTGTATGGGTCTGATTAAACAACATGGTGTCAGAAATGGGATAAGAACCCACGCCTCCAACGGACTGTACCGTACACATGCAGGTCGCACCTGCCGGCCTACTATAAAGTGCCAGGCCTAACATAAAGTACCAGGGCTGCGTTTGAACTGCCTTTGGTGTCATTCTCTCAGCTTATTTATACTTGCCACATATAATCGGTGGTACATATATTTTGCAATATATCATATATAACCATATCCATATCTATTTTATTATGTTATTATTTTATTATGGGTTAACTCTTTAAGAGGAAGGATGTAGATCAACCATATTAGATCGCCTTCACTATATCTATCACCACACTTATTATGCATGTTGCTCATTCCACATGTGGTCCAGTCTGGATCTTCATCCCTACCTGGACTATGTAAACTGCCTTCCACCGTCTCACAGCAGACTTGATGCTGACTACGGAGACAATAGCATGTAATGTTTCCTCCGCTTGGGTTACAATAAAGACTATGAGTTGTTACTCCTGTGTATGGGTCTGATTAAACAACACTTATGAAAGCAATAACTTGTCCTAAAGTAGATACAAGAAACTGCAGATGCAGGTTTACAAAAAAAAGACACAAAGTGCTGGATTGACTCAGTGGGTCAGGCAGCATCTCTGGAGACCATGAATAGGAGATGTTTCGGGTCAGGCCCCTTTATCAGACTAATACTTTTAGCTTTGTTTCCAGGCTTCCTAGTTTGGGCCCAACCAGGATTCCAGGTACTTACACTCAATCCACCACTTCTCGCAAAAGGAGTCTGAAGAAGGGCCCCAACACAAAACATCACCTAGCCACGTTCTCACCAGATGCTGCCTGATCTGCTGAGCTACTCCAGTACTTTGTGTCTTCTTTTGTAAACACACATTTACAGTTCCTTGTTTCTACATCTGACTAAATCATAAATTAGAATAAGATTGTTGAAGCTTATAAAATGATTTTTTAAAATTTAATCTCTTCATTGCCTTACAACAAACTAATCATCTTGTGGACACAAGGAACTGCAGATGCTAGCTTACAAAAACATACACAAAGTGCTGGGGTAAGTCAGTGAGTCAGGCAACATCTCTGGAGGACAGGTACAGGTGCCGTTTCAGGGCAGAGCTCTTCTTCAGATGATCATGTGTAAGAAGGAACTGCAGATGCTGGTTTAAACCGAAGATAGACACAAAAAGCTGGAGTAACTCAACGGGACAGGCAGCATCTCTGGAGAGAAGGAACAGGTGACGTTTCAGGAAACCCAAAACATCACCCATTCCTTCTCTCCAGAGATGCTGCCTGTCCTGCTGAGTTACTCCAACCTTTTGTGTCTATCTTCAGATGGTCAAACTGATCATCTTTATCAGATGAGAAAGTGTAATAAGTTAGGACTAATGCGAACGAGTCACAGTTGGTCAGCATGGACTCATTGGCCGAAGGTCCTTATTTCATGCGGTATCTCTATTATTATATACAGGGTCAAGAATAAAGGCCAGAAATTTAAAGTGATGGGTTTTTTCTCTTGTCAGAAGCTGAATTTCACCATTTGGTTACCTAGTTTTTTGGTCATTGCTCAAAGATCAAATGAAAAGCAAGAGACTTTTTTGAAAAATAATAATTTAATTTTGGTTTTCACCATGAGGTAGAATTGCGCCATGAGGTAGAATTGATTTGTGTCAGCATATTTGCAGATCGTAAGGAACAGGGATATGTAGATGGATTCATTCAGTTTCTCATGTCTCATCAACTTTCATATGCCCAGTGCAAATGTTCATTGTAATAAGACCCTTTTACATAAGGATGGATACGCTTAGCTCTGTCAAGTAATTTTATGAATTCTTACACCCAGCATGAAGATTTGACTGTCAGGAATACTGTTGGAGGTGGCCGCTCATGGGAATGCAACAAGACCAAAGTTCATGGCACGACAGGTGGCTCATTTTACAGGAGAGGAAGAAAACAGTGATGGAGCAACATTGATAGGGGATTTTATTGCAAAGGGAACTGAAAGTTACTTCTGCAGCTATAGACATGACTCAGGTCTTCCTGGAGCTGAGGTTAAAAATGTAATGGACTGGCTGCAGAGCATCCTGCACTGGGAGGCTGTAGAGGAAATTAGTGCTGGTGATGCAGGTATAAGAGGGAATGCAGTTCAGTTTAGTTTATTGTCACGTGTAACGAGGTACAGTGAAAAGCTTTTTGTCGAGTGCTAACCAGCCAGCAGAAAAATGTTTTAAAAAAAAGTAAAAATGTAAAAAACCTTTATTGTCACTACACAAAATACAGCGAAATTAAAGCAGTCCAGATGATGCAATCACACACAGCAGACAGTACAAAGGATAAACCTTTATCCATAACAAGCTAAACCTAATCTACTGAATTAAACAAACTGACCTCTAATACAGTATAGACAAAACAATTACAATACGGTCGAGGCAGTGTACAGTGCAATCAAGACAGCAAGTTATTGCACAGCAATGAGAGCTAACATATTGCAAGTGCCGTTTAAAAAAAAATGATAATAATAATGTAATTAAATATAAGGTGCGGTCGGTTGTAACATGTTTACAAATGTTTAGCAAATGTTAAGCAATATAAGTGCAGTAGAATGTAAACATGTATTAAATTGAGGCTTATGTTTTCTGACAAGTAACTAACAGTGTTCCGATCAGTTCCGTTCCTTCCATTCAGTTTTATGTGAGTGTCTGGCAGTGTTCAGCTCACGTATGACGCTGGGGTAGAAGCTGTTCTTGAGTCTATTAGTCCGTGATGTAATGGACCTGAACCGTCTACCAGAGGGCAGCAGTTGGAGCAGCTGATGACCAGGGTGGGAAGGATCCCTCAGGATGTTGGCTGCTCTGCTGAGGCAGCGGAGGGAGTAAAGTTCCTCTAGAGAGGGCAGTGGGCAACCAATGATTTTCTTTGCAGAGTTGATGACCCTCTGAAGGGCTTTCTTGTCTGCCTCTGAGCTGCTGTTGTACCACATAGAAATACAGTACGTCAGCACACTCTCGATGGTGCAACGGTAGAAAGTCACTAGCAGCTGCTCTTGCAGGTTGTTCTTCCTGAGGATCCTCAGAAAGTAGAGCCGCTGCTGTGCCTTTTTGACTGCCGCTATGGTGTTTGTGGACACATAGACAATACATGATTACAATCAATCCATTTACAGTGTATAGATGATAAGGGAATAACTTTTGGTGCAAAGTAAAGTCAGCAAAGTCCGGTCAAGGATAGTTTGACGGGCATCAGAGGGAGATAGTAGTTCATAAAGATGAAGTCCGGAACGTGAAGTCCTGAAGATGAATTCCTGCCCTGGATAGAGTGGATATGGAGAGGATGTTTCCACTACTGGAAGAGTCTGCGACAAGAAGACACAGGCTCAGAATAAAAGAACGTTCCTCCAGGAAGCAGATGAGGAGGAATTTCTTTTGTCAGAGGATAGTGAATCTGAGGAATTCTTTGCCACAGATGGTTGTGGAGGCCAAGTCATTGGGCATTTTTAAAGGGAAGTTTGACAAATTCTTGATTAGTAAGGGTGTCAAAGGTGATGGGTAGAAGGCAGGAGAATGAGGTTGAGAGGGAAAGATAGCAGCCATGATTGAATTGTGGAGTAGACACTATGGGCTGTTTGGCCTAATTCTGCTCTTTGGACTTATGAACTAATGAATTCAAAGAATTAGAGATAAATCAGCAAGCAGCACCTTTAAGATTTAAGTCACAGGTTTGCTGGCAGGGCATATGTTGGTGAACTAGGAAAAGGAAGAATAGATGCATGTGTGGCTGGAGAAATGGTGCAAGAGGGAGGGATTTCAATTCCTAGAAATTGAAACTATTCTGGGGAAGGTAAGACCTGTGCAAGCAGGACAGCTTACACCAGAGCTGAGCAGAACTGGGAGCAATTTATTCTCAAAATGCTGGAGTAACTCAGCAGGTCAGGCAGCATCTCAGGAGAGAAGGAATGGGTGACGTTTCGGGTCGAGACCCTTCTTCAGACTGATGTCAGGGGGGCGGGACAAAGGAAGGATATAGGTGGAGACAGGAAGACAGTGGGAGATCTGGGAAGCGGAGGGGAAGAGAGGGACAGAGGAACTATCTAAATTTGGAGGTCAATGTTCATACCGCTGGGCTGCAAGCTGCCCAGGCGAAATATGAGGTGCTGTTCCTCCAATTTGCGCTGGGCCTCACTATAGCACTGGAGGAGGCCCATGACAGAAAGGTCAGACTGGGAGTGGGAGGGGGAGTTGAAGTGCTCAGCCACCGGGAGATCAGGTTGGTTAAGGCGGACTGAGTGAAGGTGTTGAGCGAAGCGATCGCCGAGCCTGCGTTTGGTTTCGCCGATGTAAAGAAGTTGACATCTAGAGCAGCGGATGCAATAGATGAGGTTGGAGGAGGTGCAGGTGAACCCCTGTCTCACCTGGAAAGACTGTTTGAGTCCTTGGATGGAGTTGAGGGGGGAGGTAAAGGGACAGGTGTTGCATCTCCTGCGGTTGCAGGGGAAAGTGCCCGGGGTTGGGGTGGTTTGGGTAGGAAGGGACGAGTGGACCAGGGAGTTACGGAGGGAACAGTCTCTGCGGAACGCAGAAAGGGGAGGGGATGGGAAGATGTGGTCAGTGGTGGGGTCCCATTGTAGGTGACGGAAATGTTGGCGGATGATTTGTTGGATACGCTGGCTGGTGGGGTGGAAGGTGAGAACGAGGGGGATTCTGTCCTTGTTACGAGTGGGGGGAGGGGGAGCAAGAGCGGAGCTGCAGGATGTAGAAGAGACCCTAGTGAGAGCCTCATCTATAATGGAAGAGGGGAAGCACCGTTTCCCGAAGAATGAGGACATCTCTGATGCCCTAGTGTGAAACACCTCATCCCGGGCGCAGATGCGGCGTAGACGGAGGAATTGGGAGTAGGGGATAGACTTTTTGCAGGAGAGGGTGGGAAGAAGTGTAGTCCAGATAGAATTTGAGAGTTTATGAATCATTTGCACACCCCAATAACATACTTGAAATGTTGCATCGAATGTCCCCATTAAGAGTGATGTAAGTCTTTTGCTATAATTTATTGTGGGATTGCAGAAGTGGTTGAAAACTTGAAATCATACAGAGCATTGGCTTTTTAAGGACTTAGCTCTTCACAATCAGTTTTACCTGGAGTAGACTGGGTGTCAGATCATTTCAGGGTGACGTTATGAAAAATTGGACCAGTCTCTTTTGATTCCAAAGGTAAATACAAAGTGTAGGAGTAACTCAGCGGGTCAGGCAGCATTTCTGGAAAAAAACGATTCCGTTCGGGACCCTTCTTCAGACTGAATGTAGAGGGGAGGTAAGAAAAGGCCAGAACAATGCAGGGCCTGTAATAGATGTACATTAGCGTACCCGACCTTTTTCTGACAGCAGGAGTGAACCAGGTAACATCGTTGGCCATGGTCTTTCTATTGCCACTGATGTAAAAATTGGAGCTTAAAGCTTCACATAGTGACTATCATGGAACTGTCTCTCATGAAGCATTATGGCACGTTAATACTTTTCTTGCTATTTAAACCAAGCTTCAGAAGGGTCCCTACCAAAACCTCATCCATCCTAATTCTCCAGAGATCCTGCCTGACCCGTTGAGTCATCCCCACTCTTTGTGTCTATCTTCACTGACATTAGCAACTATGACAGGGCAGCTTCTGAAATAACCGCAGGCTGCTCTGATACCTGCCAATGTTTCTAGAGTATGCTTAACCGAACAGAGTTTGTTTTTAATCAAAGATGGACTGAAATGCTGGAGCAACTCAGCGGGTCAGGCAGCATCTCGGGAGAGAAGGAATAGGTGCTGTTTCGGGTCGAGACCCTTCTTCAGACTGATATCAGGGGAGGGGGCGGGATAAAGATAGGATGTAGTAGGAGACAGGAAGACTAGTGGGAGAACTGGGAAGGGGAGGGGATAGAGAGGGAAAACAGGGACTACCTGAAGTTAAAGAAGTCAATGTTCATACCGCTGAGGTGTAAACTACCCAAGCAAAATATGAGGTGCTGTTCTTCCAATTTGCGTTGGGCCTCACTCTGACAATGGAGGAGGCCCAGGACAGAAAGGTCAGATTGGGAGTGGGAGGGGGAGTTGAAGTACTGAGCCACCGGGAGTTCAGGTTGGTTAAGGCGGACTGAGCGGAGGTGTTGAGCGAAACGATTGCCAAGCCTGCGCTTGGTCTCGCCGATGTAGAGAAGTTGACATCTGGAACAGCGGATACAATAGATGAGGTTGGAGGAGGTGCAGGTGAACATCTGCCTCACCTGGAAAGACTGTTTGGGTCCTTGGATGGAGTCGAGGGGGGAGGTAAAGGGACAGGTGTTGCATCTCCTGCAGTTGCAGGGGAAAGTACCTGGGGAGGGGGTGGTTTGGGTGGGGAGGGTCAAGTGGACCAGGGAGTTACGGAGGGAACGGTCTCTAGGGAAAGCAGAAAGGGGTGGAGATGGGAAGATGTGGCCAGTAGTGGGATCCCGTTGGAGGTGGCGGAAATGTTGGAGGATAATTTGTTGTATGCGACGGCTGATTGGGTGGAATGTGAGGACAAGGGGGACTCTATCCTTATTACAAATAGGGGGAGGGGGAGCAAGAGCGGAGCAGCGGGATATTGAGGAGACCCTAGTGAGAGCCTCATCTAAAATGGATGAGGGGAAGCCCCGTTTCCTAAAGAATGAGGACATCTCTGATGCCGAAGTATGGAACACCTCATCCTGGGCGCAAATGCGGCGTAGACGGGGGAATTGGGAGTAGGGATAGAGTTTTTACAGGAAACAGGGTGGGAAGAAGTGTAGTCAAGATAGCTATGG
This sequence comes from Rhinoraja longicauda, assembly GCF_053455715.1. Classification (NCBI taxonomy): domain Eukaryota; kingdom Metazoa; phylum Chordata; class Chondrichthyes; order Rajiformes; family Arhynchobatidae; genus Rhinoraja; species Rhinoraja longicauda. The sequence continues at coordinate 58,032,855 of NC_135953.1, read as the reverse complement.
GAGTCAGTTGGTTTGTAGTAGATGTCGGTCACTAGTCTGTCTCCTGTGATGGAGATGGTGAGATCCAGAAATGGTAGGGAGATGTCGGAGATGGTCCAAGTATATTTAAGAGCAGGATTGAAATTAGTGGTGAAATTGATTAAGTCAGTGAGGCCTGTATGGTTACAAGAGGTAGCCCCAATGCAGTCAGCATTGTAGTTGAGGTAGAGTTCGGGGATAGGGCCAGTGTACGCCTGGAACAGGGATTGTTTGACGTACCCAACAAAGAGTCAAGCATAGCTAGGGCCCATGCGAGTGCCCATAGCTACGCCTTGGATTTGGAGGAAGTGGGAGGAGTCAAAGGAGAAGTTGTTGAGGGTAAGAACCAGCTCTGCTAGGTGGAGGAGAGTATTGGTAGATGGAAATTGGCTGGTTCTGCGGTCGAGGAAGAATCGGAGGGCTTTAAGACCCGCATGTTGGGGGATGGAGGTGTAGAGTGACTGGACATCCTTAGTAAAGATGAGGGAGTGGGGGCCTGGAAAACAGTAATTATTGAGGAGACGGAGAGGAGAGCATGTGAGTTGTCTTGGACAGAGGTGGGGAGGGATCGGACCAGGGGGGATAGGGTGGAGTCAAGGTAGGTTTTTAATCATGTTTTGTGTGTGTGTTTTACGATTTTATTTACCTTGTGGTATCAGGAAATTTATTTACCCCATTATTACTCCATGATGTGGGAATTTTCACTCCGAGAGAAGTCAAAACAAGCTCCTGCCAGGATCACTTTAAGTAGGCTTTCTCTGGCCTCCAGACCCCATGGTACAGGCCTCTTTCATGGCAATTATAGCACGAGTTTTTTTACTTTTACCAAAATACCTCTACCTGGTATATGATTATGCCAAATGTCATTTTCACAAGAACTTGGAGCTCGCTTTCTCTCTCTTGCCTATAGCATCTCTCTTCTCCCTGACAGACATAGAGTGTTCTGTAGCCATTTGGCTGCTGAGGGGAAGGAGGGGAAGGACTAATGCCAAAATTTAAAGTTAAAAATGATAAAAGCATGTGAAGAACCAAATTTCAACACTGCAGTCCCTCCATGTTTTCTGTTTATTTTCACCTGTTGTACAACATCTTTGTGCCACCCTTCAATGGATATTGTAATTACTGGGACTCCATGACTAATTTAGTCTTAATCATACTATAGGGATCTGTGCTAAAAGCATTGTGTTGTGAAATGTAACCAAAGAGATTTTTATTGGCCACTCTTTCATTTTTGGAACAAAACAATGCCTTGGGTACTGAGTCATTACTAAGACCATCAACCATCAACAGACTCAACAGAGCTTCTGGCTCTCTGGATGCAGTGAATAACTAAAGAGAGTATTGTTGTTCACTTTTAAGCACTTATTCATCCTTTGCAAAAATGAGTTTAGTTTAGTTTGGTTTATCTAACGTTCCATAAAATAAGGATAATTAAATTGCCTCAGGAACTATTTTGTTTTTTTTTGCATTCATTGTTTTTCAACAGATTTTAATGATAATTGCCTTGTAAATGGATTACATTGGTAGTGGATAGCCTCCGATTAAGAGTGCTTATTTATTGTGATACTTTCATTTTCAGCAGTGTTAATCAACCACATCATGTTCAGTTGATCAAGGAATAATTTGTAGAACAAATATACATGCTAAGAAAATTAAAAGCAACAAATTTGCAGATGCTGGAAATCTGAAATAAAAACAGAAAATGCTTGAAATATTCAGCAGGTCAGAAGGCATTTCTGGAGATTGGATTGGAAGTTTAATTTGAGGTCAATAAGCTTTCATTAGAACAGGAGCAATGAGAAAATAGTTGCTTTGAGGGGAAGAGATAGTGCGAACAAGGAGAGTGTCTGTGATAGGATAGTGACCAAGGTTGACTTAAGCTACGACAAGAAGGCTAATGGAATCAAGGGATATGGGGAGAAAGCAGGAACAGGGTACTGATTTTGGATGATCAGCCATGACCATATTGAATGGTGGTGCTGGCTTGAAGGGCCGAATAGCCTACTCCTGCACCTATTTTCTATGTTTCTATGTTTCTAAGTGCTGTTGTAAGAGAGGACAGTAAATGTTTGTTAAGTACAACTGATCTATACAAGAGAAAGTAAATAGAGGGAGATGAATTAAGACAGTAACGTTCTGGGCTTAGGATAGATGGAGTCTTGGAATTTTGGCTTGGCCAGCTAAAGTCACAAAGGGAATTCTCAGAGATAGTTGAGAGAATGGTCTCAATCTTTTTGTTATGTAAATCTGTGAATTGCTTTTACATCATTGAAAGTGAGGGAGTAGGAGACAAAGGAAGAGGGTTTGTGAAGACAGATGATTATTCATAAATAAGTCTGAAAGATATAGTCATAGACTCATACAACACAGAAATGGGCACTTAGGCCCAACATGTCCATGCCAACCATCATACACAAATCTAATAATCCCATTTACCAGCAATTGGTCTCTAGCCTTCTATACCTGGTAGGTAATCATTGCCTTCCAGGATGTATTTGCATTCCAAGATTTTCCCTGAAAAATAATAATGCTTTGCCAGATAAAAGCAGCTCTTGATATATTGCTATGTGAAATTTCAAAAGAACGCTAAAACATACATTTAACACATACTAAAAAAAACGACTTGGGTGGGGGAGGGATGGAGAGAGAGAGGGAATGCCGGGGTTACTTGAAGTTAGAGAAATAAATATTCATACCACTGGGCTGTAAGCTGCCCAAGCGAAATATGAGATGCTGTTCCTCCAATTTGTCTTGTGATTGAGAATAGTGCACCTAAGTGAAATGGAAGCTTTGTAAGTAACCAGAAATATGTTTTGGATGTTTGCATGAAGGAAAAGATTAAAATATCATATAAGTATGAGCATCTGCAGTTCCTTTTGGCTCAATTATATTGTTCAATAGTCTAAATAATAATCCATTGCATCAGAATGGCTTAATAAATGCAGATTGCTGTTTGTGTTGGCTAAACTAAGAACAAATTAAACTAAACTTCCCAAAATGAAAATAAAGCTCTTTATTTTAAGAATGGATTTTTGATCCACTTTCCCAACCTGTTCACCTGATAGGGAGCTCAGTGTATTCCTGCTCAGGCCATTCTGCTGATAATAATCAGCCCGAGTCAGGCATCGTTGCTGCCCGCTCAGCTGAGTGCATAACATTGGAAACCATCAGGTTTTATTGACTCCACAGGGTTATGAACCTGGGGCCACTTAACCGTCCACTACTTTCCGTCTTGTTGGATGGACTTAGTTAAGCTTGCCCCTGCTTTCTGCTTCAACCATTAACAGTGGAAGTGAATTCCACTGAGTAGCATTTTTTGATCCGAAGAAGATTCATTTGAAGTTTGTTCCGGGACCTGTAACACAATTGGAGACAATTATCCGCAACCCAGCCCAATTGTGAGGAAGATGGAAGAGTTGGCCTTCTCCAAATGGGCTCCCCAGGGCTACATCGCTCTACTCTTAGAATGTGAAGGAAGCACAGATTTCCCTCAGGATCTCTATCCGAGCAACATCTTCAAAGAGCTATCCAATTAGACCCACTTACTTGCTCCTTTCACAGACCACTGCAAAATATGTATAAACAAGTGTTTATTAAATTTTCCCTTGGATATATATGGTGATCCTTATAACACCGTCAATACATTACCAATCATAACAGTTCACTGAATAATTTAATTATTTCTTATCTGTAAAGAAAGTGTTAAAATCCTCTGGACAACTTTATGTTCTAAAGATAGCACAATTGACAATGAATGACAATGAACATACTGGAAATAGAATCAATAACATTTGATAATAATAAAATGAGTAAGACTAAAATAATTTATTCACAAAATGCTGGAGTAACTCAGCAGGTCAGGCAGCATCTCGGGAGAGAAGGAATGGGTGACGTTTCGGGTCGAGACCCTTCTTCAGACTGATGTCGGGGGTGGGACAAAGGAAGGATATAGGTGGAGACAGGAAGATAGAGGGAGATCTGGGAAGGAGGAGGGGAAGGGAGGGACAGAGGAGCTATCTGAAGTTGGAGAAGTCGACGTTCATACCACCGGGCCGCAAACTGCCCAGGCGAAATATGAGGTGCTGCTCCTCCAATTTCCGGCGGGCCTCACTATGGCACTGGAGGAGGCCCATGACAGAGAGGTCAGACTGGGAATGGGAGGGGGAGTTGAAGTGCTGGGCCACCGGGAGATCAGTGGCGTTAATGCGGACCGAGCGCAGGTGTTCAGCGAAGCGATCGCCGAGCCTGCGCTTGGTTTCGCCGATATAGATGAGTTGACATCTAGAGCAGCGGATGCAATAGATGAGGTTGGAGGAGGTGCAGGTGAACCTCTGTCTCACCTGGAAAGAATGTTTGGGTCCTAAAAGACTAAAATAATTCTTGGTTTAACACTGCTGAGAAAGTTACAAACTGTTGCAAAAACACATATTTGAGATAATTTAGACATTATTAATCAATCCCAATGCATTTATTAGTCTGGAATAAGCAGTTGGAGCCGTTGGAGCCGGCAGGAGCCGTTGGAGAGGTGGGAGCGACTGGGACAGCGTCCGTGCGGTGAGCTTAAAACCCGAGCGCGAGGCTTTGTGCCGCAGAGGCCCAGGAGCCGTTGGAGAGGTGGGAGCGACCACTCTCTGCAACGTTCCATTAGCGCGTCACACTCGAAAAAGTGACTTGAAAAAGGGAGCAGCTGATTGGTGAGTAACCACAGGTTTGTATTTCTGCTTTCTGAAAGCACTTTGAGTTACGGGTTCTGGGTTTTTTTAGTTAAAGGTACCGCTTAAAAGGATCACGATTTTTAAATAGGGAGTGTGCTGATTTGATTTGATTTAATTTAAGGGATTTGAGTTAATATAAAGGGTAAGCCATGTCAGCTGAGATCGGCCCTGTGGTTTGCTCATCCTGTAGCATGTGGGAAATCAGGGATACTGACGGTGTCCCTGATGACTACGTGTGCAGGAAGTGTGTCCAGCTGCAGCTCATGGTAGACCGCATTGAACGGCTGGAGCTGCGGTTGGATTCATTATGGAGCATCCGCGATGCTGAGAAAGTCGTGAATAGCATGTTTAGTGAGTTGGCCACACCACAGGTAAAGGTTAAGCAGACAAAAAGGGAAATGGTGGCCACTAGCCAGCGTAGCATAAAGAAGGTAGTGCAGGAGTCCCCTGCGGTCACCTCCCTCCTAAACAGATATACCATTTTGGATACTGTTGGGGGAGATGCCTCATCAGGGGAAGGCAGCAGCAGCCAAGTTCATGGCACCGTGGGTGGCTCTGCGGCAAAGGAGGGGAGGAAAAAGAGTGGAAGGGCTATAGTGATAGGGGATTCAATTGTAAGGGGAATAGATAGGCGTTTCTGCGGTCGCAAACGAGACTCCAGGATGGTATGTTGCCTCCCTGGTGCAAGGGTCAGGGATGTCTCAGAGCGGCTGCAGAACATTCTGAAGGGGGAGGGTGAACAACCAGTTGTCGTGGTGCACGTTGGCACCAACGATTTAGGTACAAAACGGGATGAGGTCCTACAAGGTGAATTTAGGGAGCTAGGAGATAAACTTAAAAGTAGGACCTCAAAGGTAATAATCTCTGGATTACTACCAGTGCCACGTGCTAGTCAGAGTAGAAATAGGAGGATATTACAGATGAATACGTGGCTTGAAAAATGGTGCAAGGGGGAGGGATTCAAATTTCTAGGACATTGGAACCAGTTCTGGGGGAGGTGGGACCAGTACAAACAGGACGGTCTGCACCTGGGCTGGAATGGAACCAATGTCCTAGGGGGAGTGTTTGCTAGTGCTGTCGGGGAGGATTTAAACTAATATGGCAGGGGGATGGGAACAAGAGCAGAGAGACAGAGGGGTATAAAGTGAGGGTAGAAACAATAGGTAGCAAGGTGAAAAGTAAAAGTGGCAGGCAGACAAATCCAGGGCAAAAATCAAAAAGGACCACTTTGCTACATAATTATATAAGGGGCAAGAGTGTTATAAAAACAAGCCTGAAGGCTTTGTGTCTCAATGCAAGGAGTATTCGGAATAAGGTGGATGAATTAAATGTGGAGATTGTTGTTAATGATTATGATGTAGTTGGGATTACTGAGACGTGGCTCCAGGGTGACCAGGGCTGGGAGCTCAACATCCAGGGATATTCTATATTCAGGCGGGATAGACAGAAAGGAAAAGGAGGTGGGGTAGCGTTGCTGGTTAGACAGGAGATTAACGCAATGGAAAGGAAGGACATTAGCTCGGAGGATGTGGAATCGATATGGGTAGAGCTGCGAAACACTAAGGGGCAGAAAACGCTAGTGGGAGTTGTGTACAGGCCACCTAACAGCAGTAGTGAGGTTGGGGATGGCATCAAGCAGGAAATTAGAAATGCATGCACCAAAGGTGCAGCAGTTATAATGAGTGACTTCAATCTACATATAGATTGGGTGAACCAAACTGGCAGGGGTGCTGAGGAAGAGGATTTCTTGGAATGTTTGCGAGATGGTTTTCTAAACCAACATGTCGAGGAACCAATGAGAGAGCAGGCCATTCTAGACTGGGTATTGAGTAATGAGGAAGGGTTAGTTAGCAGTCTTGTTGTACGAGGCCCCTTGGGCAAGAGTGATCATAATATGTTGGAGTACTTCATTAGGATGGAGAGTGACAAAGTCAATACAGAAACAAGTGTTCTGAACTTAAAGAAAGGTAACTTTGAGGGTATGAGGCGTGAATTGTCCAAGATAGACTGGCAATTGATGCTGAAAGGGTTGACGGTGGACATGCAATGGAAGGCATTTAAAGGTCGCATGGATGAACTACAACAAGTGTTCATCCCAGTTTGGCAAAAGAACAAACCAGGAAAGGTAGTGCATCCGTGGCTAACAAGGGAAATCAAGGATAGTATTAAAACAAAAGATGAAGCATACAGATTAGCCAGAAAAAGTAGCATACCAGAGGACTGGGAGAAATTCAGAGTCCAGCAGAGGAGGACAAAGGACTTAATTACGAAAGGGAAAATAGATTATGAGGGAAAATTGGCAAGGAACATAAAAACTGACTGCAAAAGCTTTTATAGATATGTGAAGAGAAAAAGATTAGTTAAGACAAATGTAGGTCCCTTGCAGTCGGAAACAGGTGAACTGATCATAGGGAACAAGGAGATGGCAGACCAATTGAACAAATACTTTGGTTCTGTCTTCACTAAGGAAGACATAAACCGTCTGCCGGAATTAGCGGGGGACCGGGGGTCTAATGAGATGGAGGAACTGAGGGAAATCCAGGCTAGTCGGGAAGTGGTGTTAGGTAAATTAAATGGATTAAAGGCAGATAAATCCCCAGGGCCAGATAGGCTGCATCCCAGAGTGCTTAAGGAAGTAGCCTCAGAAATAGTGGATGCATTAGTGATAATTTTTCAAAACTCCTTAGATTCTGGAGTAGTTCCTGAGGACTGGAGGGTAGCTAATGTAACCCCACTTTTTAAAAAGGGAGGGAGAGAGAAAACGGGGAATTATAGACCAGTTAGCCTAACATCGGTAGTGGGGAAAATGCTAGTCAGTTATTAAAGATGTGATAGCATCACATTTGGAAAGTGGTGAAATCATCGGACAAAGTCAGCATGGATTTACAAAAGGCAAATCATGTCTGACGAATAGACAATAGACAATAGACAATAGGTGCAGGAGTAGGCCATTCAGCACTTCGAGCCAGCACCGCCATTCAATGCGATCATGGCTGATCACTCTCAATCAGTACCCCGTTCCTGCCTTCTCCCCATACCCCCTCACTCCGCTATCCTTAAGAGCTCTATCCAGCTCTCTCTTGAAAGCATCCAACGAACTGGCCTCCACTGCCTTCTGAGGCAGAGAATTCCACACCTTCACCACTCTCTGACTGAAAAAGTTCTTCCTCATCTCCGTTCTAAATGGCCTACCCCTTATTCTTAAACTGTGGCCCCTTGTTCTGGACTCCCCCAACATTGGGAACATGTTTCCTGCCTCTAATGTGTCCAATCCCCTAATTATCTTATATGTTTCAATAAGATCCCCCCTCATCCTTCTAAATTCCAGTGTATACAAGCCCAATCGCTCCAGCCTTTCAACATACGACAGTCCCGCCATTCCGGGAATTAACCTAGTGAACCTACGCTGCACGCCCTCCATAGCAAGAATATCCTTCCTCAAATTTGGAGACCAAAACTGCACACAGTACTCCAGGTGCGGTCTCACCAGGGCCCGGTACAACTGTAGAAGGACCTCTTTGCTCCTATACTCAACTCCTCTTGTTACGAAGGCCAACATTCCATTGGCTTTCTTCACTGCCTGCTGTACCTGCATGCTTCCTTTCATTGACTGATGCACTAGGACACCCAGATCTCGTGGAACTCCCCCTCCTCCTAACTTGACACCATTCAGATAATAATCTGCCTTTCTATTCTTACTTCCAAAGTGAATAACCTCACACTTATCTACATTAATCTGCCATGTATCCGCCCACTCACACAACCTGTCCAAGTCACCCTGCAGCCTTATTGCATCTTCCTCACAATTCACACTACCCCCCAGCTTAGTATCATCTGCAAATTTGCTAATGGTACTTTTAATCCCTTCGTCTAAGTCATTAATGTATATCGTAAATAGCTGGGGTCCCAGCACCGAACCTTGCGGTACCCCACTGGTCACTGCCTGCCATTCCGAAAGGGACCCATTTATCACCACTCTTTGCTTTCTGTCTGTCAACCAATTTTCTATCCATGTCAGTACCCTACCCCCAATACCATGTGCCCTAATTTTGCCCACTAATCTCCTATGTGGGACCTTGTCGAAGGCTTTCTGAAAGTTGAGGTACACCACATCCACTGACTCTCCCCTGTCAATTTTCCTAGTTACATCCTCAAAAAATTCCAGTAGATTTGTCAAGCATGATTTCCCCTTCGTAAATCCATGCTGACTCGGAATGATCCCGTTACTGCTATCCAAATGCTCAGCAATTTCGTCTTTTATAATTGACTCCAGCATCTTCCCCACCACTGATGTCAGACTAACTGGTCTATAATTACCCGTTTTCTCTCTCCCTCCTTTCTTAAAAAGTGGGATAATATTTGCTATTCTCCAATCCACAGGAACTGATCCTGAATCTATAGAACATTGAAAAATGATCTCCAATGCTTCCACTATTTCTAGAGCCACCTCCTTAAGTACCCTGGGATGCAGACCATCAGGCCCTGGGGATTTATCAGCCTTCAGTCCCATCAGTCTACCCAAAACAATTTCCTGCCTAATGTGGATTTCCTTCAGTTCCTCCATCACCCTAGGTTCTCCGGCCCCTAGAACATTTGGGAGATTGTGTGTATCTTCCTCAGTGAAGACAGATCCAAAGTAACGGTTTAATTATAGAATTTTTCGAGGATGTAACTAGTAGAGTGGATAAGGGAGAACCAGTCGATGTGTTATATCTGGACTTTCAGAAGGCCTTCGACAAGGTCCCACATAGGAGATTGGTGTACAAACTTAAAGCACACGGTATTGAGGGTTCAGTGTTGAGGTGGATAGAAAATTGTTTGGCGGACAGGAAGCAAAGAGTAGGAATAAACGGGTCCTTTTCGGAATGGCAGGCAGTGACTAGTGGAGTACCGCAAGGCTCAGTGCTGGGACCCCAGTTATTTACAGTGTATATTAATGATTTGGACGAGGGAATTGAATGCAACATCTCTAAGTTTGCGGATGACACGAAGCTGGGTGGCAGTGTTAGCTGCGAGGAGGATGCTAGGAGGCTGCAGAGTGACTTGGATAGATTAGGTGAGTGGGCAAATGCATGGCAGATGCAATATAATGTGGATAAATGTGAGGTTATCCACTGTGGCGGCAAGAACAGGAAAGCAGAGTATTACCTGAATGGTGAACGATTAGGAGAAGGGGAGATGCAACGTGACCTGGGTGTCATGGTGCACCAGTCATTGAAAACAAGCGTGCAGGTGCAGCAGGCAGTGAAGAAAGCGAATGGTATGTTGGCATTCATAGCAAGAGGATTTGAGTTTAGGAGCAGGGAGGTTCTACTGCAGTTGTACAGGGCCTTGGTGAGACCGCACCTGGAGTATTGTTTGCAGTTTTGGGCTCCTAATCTGAGGAAAGACGTTCTTGCCTTAGAGGGAGTACAGAGAAGGTTCACTAGATTGATCCCTGGGATGGCGGGACTTTCATATGAAGAAAGACTGGATAGACTAGGCTTGTACTCGCTGGAATTTAGAAGACTGAGGGGGGATCTTATAGAAACATATAAAATTCTTAAGGGGTTGGAGAGGCTAGATGCGGGAAGATTGTTCCCTATGTTGGGGGAGTCCAGAACCAGGGGTCACAGCTTAAGGATAAGGGGGAAGTCTTTTAGGACCGAGATGAGAAAACATTTCTTCACACAGAGAGTGGTGAGTCTGTGGAATTCTTTGCCACAGAAGGTAGTTGAGGCCAGTTCATTGGCTATATTTAAGAGGGAGTTAGATTTGGCCCTTTTTGCTAAAGGGATCAGGGGGTATGGAGAGAAGGCAGGTAGAGGTTACTGAGCTGGATGATCAGCCATGATCATATTAAATGGTGGTGCAGGCTCGAAGGGCCGAATGGCCTACTCCTGCACCTATTTTCTATGTTTCTATGTTTCTATGTTTCTAAAACAAAAAGATAAGACTGTGAATGAAGAAGTGCTCTTTGTTTGACATCAAACTGATTAGTACGAAGAATTTGATCAGTACGGGTGCCTGGGGTTATAGAGAGAAGGCAGGAGTATGGGGTTGAGAGGGATAGATCATCCATGATTGAATGGCAGAGTAGACTTGATGGGCCGAATGATCTAATTCTGCTCCTAGATGATTGAAATCTTCTAAAATTTCATATGATAACATAAAAAAAGGTCACAATGGAACAAACTGTACTGCTGAAGGGAATCAAATCTACTTCTGGAGTAGACGTGTCACCAGATGCTGAATTGTGACACAGGAAACTGCTTTCTTGGGTTTGATTCCATGCTTGCATGTTTTGCTTGAAGCTGAGCAAAGCAGTAGGTTTTCATCACTAATTTTGTTATAATAAATGTGCCCTGCACCATTGTTAGATATTAACATCTTTCCTAATGTGTTAGGCCCAGAACTGGACACAGTGAATCAGTAAAGATCAAACCAGTGGATTAAATAAAGTTTTTCATAATTTTCTTGCCTTGTAATGTATTGTTCCTGATGTGCATTGTATCCCTCTTAAAGTAATTGGAACATAGGGTTCTGCCAAGGAACAAAGTTTAACAACAAAAAAAGAGGTCTTGTGAATTTAACAGGGGACTAAGATCAGGATTTATTACACGTCTTTTTCCCCAGAAAAATAAGTGCAAAGCATACGTACTATTCCCTGTGCCTGAGTACCACACCAGCTCAGCTAAGTATTGTCATTAAACCTGCTTCTCAACGTTGGCTTCAGTCCTGCTGACACACTGATTTACACTGTCAAAGGTTTATTGATGCGCTCTTTTTTGTAACTTGAGATGTAACAATTGTCAAATCAGCTGGAGATGAACAGGTTTGAAATAAAGGTCTCTCAGGTTGAAAATTATAATTGCAACTGACCTTGCACTAAAGGAGTTCACAAACACAAAGGGGCATGCTGCATGTAATGTAGCAATTTGTGTGGTGATTCATAAATGTCAACAACCATGCTCTAATTTATGAAGACAAATGTATTTGACGGTGTTGTAATCTTAACAACACAATTTTATGTGCAAGAGCTACTCAACTGATAAGAGAGGAAAGGAACAATAAGATCTTTATGAATTGTAAAACATTTTAAAATACGACATTATGGTAACAACATTTGACACAGTAGCGTGCATTTTCTGAAGCAAATTGCTTTCAAACTTGCACATGATACTTGCGTGTGCACATGGTGATCTTGGACCTCATGTTGCCACAAGTGTAAACGTGTGCACCCCATGAGCTCTTGAGGTGCACAGGATTCACAGAGCAATCCAGATTCGATGCCAAAGCTGCTATTTCAGAATACAATTTACTCCTTGCAATTTGCATGAAGGAAAAATAGGTCTCTGGAAGAACCCACCTCCCTTGCACTATATTCAGCTGTGGATCAGACTGACATTAAGAACACCATATGTCTGGATGCTATTCATTGATATGATTTATCTATTCAGAGGGTGGTGAGGATGTGACAAGTAAAATGGATGAAAGAGAGCCAGTGGATGTATTGTATCTAGACTTTCAAAAAGCCTTTGATAAGGTCCCACACGGGAGGTTGGTGAGCAAAATTAGAGCACATGGTATTGGGGGTAGGGTATTGACATGGATAGACAATTGGTTTGCAGACAGGAAGCAAAGAGTAGGAATAAACGGGTCCTTTTCAGAATGGCAGCCAGTGGCGAGTGGAGTGCCGCAAGGCTTGGTGCTGGGGCAGCAACTATTTACAATATATATTAATGATTTGGATGATGGAATTAGAAGTAACACAAGAAGGTTTGCGGATGACACAAAGCTGGCTGGCAGTGTGAACTGCGAACAGGATGTTAGGAGGTTGCAGGCTGACTTGGACAGGTTGCGTGAGCGGCAGATGCGTGGCAGATGCAGTATAATGTAGATAAATGTGAGTTTATCCTCTTTGGCAGCAAAAACAAGGAGGCAGATTATGATCTCAATGGTGTCAGATTAGGTAAAGGGGAAGTGCAACGAGACCTGGGTGTCCTTGTACACCAGTCACTGAAAGTAAGCGTGCAGATACAGCAGGCAGTGAAGAAAGCTAATGGCATGTTGGCCTTCATAATGATAGGATTTGAGTATAGGAGCAAAGAGGTCCTTCTGCAGTTTTATAGGGCCCTGGTGAGACCACATCTGGAGTATTATGTGCAGTTCCTAATTTGAGGAAGGATGTCCTTGCTATTGAGGCAGTGCAGCGTAGGTTCACGAGGTTAATCCCCGGGATGGCGGGACTGTCATATGAGGAAAGATTGGAAAGACTGGGCTTGTATTCACTGGAGTTTAGAAGGATGAGAGGGGATCTTATAGAGACGTGTAAAATTATAAAAGGACTGGACAAGCTAGATACAAATGTTCCCAATGTTGGGGGAGTCCATAACCAGGGGCCACAGTCTAAGAATAAAGGGGAGGCCATTTAAAACTGAGGTGAGAAGAATTTTTTTCACCTAGAGAGTTGTGAATTTGTGTAATTCTCTGCTACAGAAGGCAGTGGAGGCCAATTCACTGGATGAATTTAAAAGAGAGTTAGGTAGAGCTCTAGGGTCTAGTGGAATCAAGGAATATGGGGAGAAGGCAGGCACGGGTTACTGATTGTAGATGATCAGCCATGATCACCTTGAATGGCAGTGCTGGCTTGAAGGGCCAAATGGACTCCTACTGCACCTATTTTCTATGTTTCTATGTTTCAATGAAAAATCACCCTATGTAAGCACCAAAAATAGAATATGATTCCTAATTTACATCTGTAACACCTTAGAGTCATGCCATTATTACCATACTGTAAGAAGTAAGAACTCATTGAATTCATGCTGGAATGATCAAGTCATAATAAACTCCTTCAGGACCTCTCTGCATACTTAAACAACCTCAACAAACTCTGGAAAGTACCAAAGTATTGTTTGATTGAAATTAATTGGTAAATAACTTGATGGTAATGGCATGTTGGCCATAACTTGATGGTAAGATCATCTATGGCCTCTAAACCATTACTAAAGTGAGGATAGACACAAAAAGCTGGAGTAACTCAATGGGACAGGCAGCATCTCCGGAGAGAAGGAATGGAGTCAATTTAGAATCTTCAATTTTGAATGAGCAAAACCATTTCTCCCCATCCTTCTCCTTGAAGACTGTTTGTGTGCATGTTGATGGAAATGTGAGCAGATCACTGCACAGCAATGGGATCTTGCTGTGTGGTAAGGCTGACAGGCTTAACTGCTGAAACATAAAAACAGGAGAATGGAAATGGACATAAGAGTCAGACAGTCATAGATTCATTCAATCAATCACATAATGCAGGTGAAGGCTTTCCTGCCCACGATTGTCACACGGACCATCAGGTGAATTAGTTTAAAATTAGATACGGAAGTTTACGAGAGGGAGAGGACAAATGGGTAAAGAAAGATTGAAAAATGGTCTCGACCAGAAACGTCACCTATTCCTTCTCTCCAGAGATGCTGCCTGTCCCGCTGAGTTACTTCAGCTTTTTGTGTCTATCTTCAGTTTAAACCAGCATCTGCAGTTCCTTCCTTTAACACATTATAGTGAGGATCTTCTGTTAGAAGCTATTCTCTCATCTTCCTCGCTCTGCAGAGATGCTAAATCGTTCTGTGGCCCCACAGCTATCTCCATGCTATTCCACACCCAGGTATTTAAGGGGTCAATCTGTTATGAAAGACCACCGTCTTTGCTTTTTTGCATAATTGATCATAATCAACTATTTTTATTCACTGAAGCCTCTGGGTCTGGCAACAACAGGCTCCGTCCGGGTAAAGGATGTGTGCCTTTGGTCACATTACTACACCTAGGTCTCTTACACTGCAACCTTGAAGGGCATCAAATGATACAACCAAATCTTTACCTGATCCTTAAGCTAAAACAATATAATGCCATGAGCTCTAATTTGGGTAATGACCTCTTGCATTGCACCCTTTGGAATGCTTTGTGAAAGACCAAATGCAACATGTTCATAGAACATGGGCTTAGAAGATAGAAAAATATACCACAGGAATAGGCCCTTCAGCCCACAAAGTCGATGCCAACTATGATGCTAAGTTGAACTAAATTCCTCTTCTGTATATGATCCATAACCTCCCATTTTCATATCCATGCGTATCTATGGCCCTATGTAAAAAGCGTCTTAAAAGCCAGCATCAGCTTCCATTACCACCCCCAGCATTCACCACTCTTTGTGTAAAAAACTTTCCCATTCATTCACCCAGAATAATCCTGCTGTTTATAACCTGAAGAAATAACAGACTTGTCAAAAATAAATCTGAACATGAATTTTGTGATCGGTTTGGAAAATTATTATCACACGTTCTACTGCATTAATAAGTCTTTACAATATGTGTAGTTGGTATTGTTCAAAGCTTTGGGGTGGTAATGCTTAATGCATTAAACAGAAGATTTGAGCATGAGTTTAATAAGTATTAATTAACATAATTAATAAGTGATTTGTCATTTTACAGGAAGAACATGTCACATGACAGGACATCGATCATGTGTCCTGTATAATAAATAAAAAATAAAAAAAAATAAAAAAAATATATATATTATTATGTGTATAAAAGGAGATTTTGCCATTGATTCCAGCCATGTTATCCTAATAATGTTATCTCCACCACTGATGGCAGAGATAGACAAATTCTTGATTAAAAATGTGTGTCAAGGGAGGCAGAGATCAGCCATGATTAAATGGCGGTAGACTCGATGGGCCATATGGCCTAATTCTACTCCTATAACTTGTGAACTTGTTGTGCTAATTTGCCAACAAGTGGTTTTTTTAATCTTCCTCTTTTCCTGATATCAGGATAAAATAAGTACTTTCCAGTTTGTGAACAGCACTCTCTAATACAGGTAATTTTGGAAAGTCTCTGTCCCTTCTTTCAAATCCCAAAGATGCAAGCTATTAGCTTCAGAGATTTTGTCTTATAGTTTCATTAAACCACTATTTCCTATTAAGTTCCAATTTCTTCATTCTCATTAATTACTGGATTTACCACTAAGTGCAGAATGCTTTTGTCTTCTGCCATAAACCCAGATGCAAGATCTTTTTAATGTCTCTACCATTTCTTTTCTCATTTCCCCCAGCTCTGCAGTAAATGACTGGCATTCACAATTGGCTAATTTCTTCCTTTTTTTAGCACAAAGCATGTGTTGCCACTGACTTCATGTTCAGACTTCAATTGATTCTGATGTACTCAGGCATACTTTTCCAGATTCGTTTTTGTTCCTTAAACTCACATTTGTTCAGACATTAGAATCAAAAGAAAGCAGTTTGGCCTTGAAACCTAAACTGCAAATAACTGTGACTTCATTTGCTCGATTATTTTTATACCCACCAAAATCCTTTGATGAGAAAAAATCCATTGATCCCAGATTTAGTGTTAATAAATGACTAGAATTATTTGTCGTTTATGGTTCAGAGTTCCAAACTTCCACAATTATTTGCACACTGATGTTTCATTGTTACTTCTAATACATCATCCTCTGAAATTTGGAGTGTGACTCCTTGATCTTAGACTTCCAATTCTCTATCTATGACATTATTTCCCTTAATAACTTGAAAGTTTTAATCAAACCACTTTAATCCTGCACTTTCAGGGAAAGTGACACTCCTTGTTAAGTTTCTTCCAACTTAACCCTGGGAGCCTGAGCATCATTCTAGGAAATCTAGAAATCTCCTAATTCCTAACATGTGCTATTAGAATTGCAGCTAAAATGATAATATTTTTTCATTGTTTATCCACTTTCGCGTTTTTAGTTGAGGTTTTGAGTCTATATATGCCTACTTTCCTATTTAGTCCTATGGATTTCTTTGTTTAATCTTAGGGTAAATAAAACACGGTAAAAATCATTGTGTTGTTCAGAGACTGGTGGACTATGACTGTGAACTTAATTTGCACAGCCTTTTTAGAAGATAACAGTTACAGTTTAGTTTATTGTCAGGTGCACCGAAGTACAATGGAAAGCTTTTGTTATTAAAACAAGTTTACTGTCAGTTTAATCCTGTCTCCTCATACAAACATTTTAGGTAATTTGAGATTTTTTTTAACGGTTTTACTTTCAAAAGTGATTACATATTTTTGTGATACTTTCAGCTAAATTTGTCCCTCGCTTGTTACGCTGCCACGAGAGTTTATTAACAGGATATTTGGTGACACTGTGTATTATCTGGAAACATTTCCTGATAACTCGAAATAACTTTGTTAACATCATGATTAACATGGTCTTCTCACTCAGAAAAACATCCCATCTTCTGCACAGAATACAGAATCTGATCAACTATACAGGTGTTATTCTGCTTAATCTCTGAAGACACAATGCACTCCAACAATGTAAATTACTCTTGTAACAAAATGATGTTCCGGGTAATAGAAGCGCTCAAACTTTGGTAAAATAAACTTTAAGTAAGAATTCGTTTTAAGTTCAAATATCCGTACTCTTACAAGTACTCTTACAAGTATTTGATTGTGATGAATGAATAAGGGCTAATCTTAAGATAGACGCAAAATGCTGGAGTAACGCAGCGGGTGAGGTGGCATCTCTGGAGAAAAGGAATAGGTGATGTTTCATGTCAAGACCCTTCAACAGACTGAGAGTCAGGGAGGAGGAAACTAGAGGTATGAGAAGATACAGAAAAAGGGAGAGTCTGCATCGATGACTCAGGAAATGTGGAGCCCACAATGGTCTATTGTTGGCTTGGGACGAGGTGATAATGAAGGGATACAAATATTGTAATTAGCAAGAGCACTGGGGTGGGAGAGGAATGGAGAAAGAGGGAATGCAAGGGTTACTTGAAGTTAGAAAAATCAATATTCATGCCACTGGGTTGTAAGCTGCCCAAGCAAAAATATGAGGTGTTATTCCTCTAATTTGCATGTGACCTCACTCTGACAATGGAAGAGGCCCTGGACAGGAAGGTCAGTATGGGATTGGGAAGGGGCGTTAAAATGTTTGGCAACTGGGAGATTGTGTAGGTAAAGGCAGACTGAGCGTTCAGCAAAATGGTTGCCCATCACCCCTGGCAGCGCGATTCAGGCACCCACCATTCTTGTTGTAGAAAACGTCCCCTACATATCTCCATTAAACTTTGCCTCTTTCACATTAATGCTATGCCCTCCAGTCTTTGACATTTCCTCCCTGGAAAAAAAGATTCTGACTGGCAGTAGAAAATGGAAGTCGATTCGCACAGTGGAAATTCACACAATGACAATGTAATGCAGACGAAATAATCTTCTCAAATGATGTTGGCTAAAATGATTTTTATATTTGGTTTGAGTGGATTGTTCAAAATGATTGGTAGTACTAATTTAATAGGAATAAAAATAAACTCTTAAGGATTCTTTTTGCATTTATCCTCTTTTAACATGTACCTATTAGGCTTACACATCGCCATTCCCAATGGATCTGCTTTTTGGTGCAGCAGTCATGTAAGTTACATGTACAAGAAACAAGGGAAAATAAAACCTATCTCAAATCACCTTCATTCAAATCCCATGGGCTATGCAAACCACAAGTCTGTAGTTCTTTTATAGTCAATAGACAATAGACAATAGACAATAGGTGCAGGTGTAGGCCATTCGGCCCTTCGAGCCAGCACTGCCATTCAATGTGATCATGGCTGATCATTCTCAATCAGTACCCCGTTCCTGCCTTCTCCCCAAACCCCCTGACTCCGCTATCCTTAAGACCTCTATCTAGCTCTCTCTTGAATGCATTCAGAGAATTGGCCTCCACTGCCTTCTGAGGCAGAGAATTCCACAGATTCACAACTCTGACTGAAAAAAATTGGTTCAGTAAAACATAAGCTCCTCCAGATCATAGGAACAGTAAACCATATGTTGAACCATCTGGGATGTTGGTATATCAATGTATACAGATAAATAAGACTGGTGTCAATGGACAGGAAGTGAGCCCCTTTCCATTCTCATTTCCAACTGGATATTGTTGGTGATTGCAGTAACAGGATTGTGAAAATAATATTAATAGTTCAATATCATGTGGGCATTTTAATGAGTCGTTAATACATTTTTGAGCATCCTAATTAACACATTATCTTGCCATTGACAAGGTATTTATAGAAATTATAATTCAAAAGATCTAAATTGTTTAGCTGCTTTCCAGCCAAAGGGAATTAATGGAAGCACTTTTTTTACATTTTCAACAGATAATTAGTTCTAAGAAGCCAATTACAACAAAGTTTTATAATAGAATGTTAGGATAGTTGTTATTCCCAATGGATCTACTTATAAACCATATTGATTTGTATATTATTTGTTTGCAGTCTGACTTCTAATCCATTAAAAAAAATCACATGTAATAAAGAAAATGTTCTTGGTATTTTGAACCATGATATGTGTCAAGCATCACTAATTGCAGTGCTTCCTGACAACTTAGAGAATAGAAAATTGGAGAGCATTTACTGGGATGGCTTTGTATCTGAAAGTATTCCAAAACCTGAAAGGTCTTGCATAGCTCTTATCAACCACTGTCGAATATTAGATGCTGCTCTGCAGAAACAAAATATTCATATCCTCTCCTGAGGCAGTCACTGGCTTCAGTGTTCCACTCACATTTATTTGCAGAACACTTGAATTCCAATGGCCCTTTCTTGAAAATTGAAAATTTGAGCTGAATTATTTACTCTAATTACTTTCCATTGTACTCCTTGTGATATATTAGAGAAAACCTAATGCTTTTCAAAACCATAACATTGTTGTTACATTTAATAAAGTGGCATGAAGTGTTTCATTGAAGCAACTATTATGATCAATTCAGAAAATGTACTTGATATGTGGAAAAACAGCCAGCACCCAACATCTATCAGGGATGTGCCCACTTGATAACCCCAATGATATACTTGCATCTACAGGATTCATTTTTTTTAAAGAGAACTAATATGTAGGTAGCTGGGTTTTTTTCACATATGGAGTATTTATTGTTGTATTTAGTTAGATAGTACATTGGTTTTAGGCTTGGTTTTCTAAGTTGAGCACTTATCCTGGAGTTATAGCACGTACTTTGAGTTTTAATTGTAACTAGACCAAGTTGGGTCCATTACTCGTAGAGGGGGAACAGGGAAGGGGAGAGGGTGTGACTGAGTGAGTCCTGAACCCAAAGCCTCTCCTGTATTGGTGTAGCACCCTTAATTCCCCCCCCCCCCCACTCAATCCCCCTTATCCCCCCTCCTCCCCCCACTGACCCACTCCATCCCCCTACCCCACCCCCACTTGCCCCACTGTCGGCGGTCATCTTGTTTTGGCAAATGAGGAGCAAATGAAGTTGAATGTGGCCCATTGTGACGTCATATGCTGAGCACTTTCTAGAAATGGGTTAGAAAGGAGATTTTATAACTTTAAAATCTCTCTAGCTTTACAAATATAGCTTCAATTTGAATGAGAGTTGTTAGACATTATGCCCAGGATAATGGTGAGTAATGTGGGCCGAACATTGTGGCGCTATGGTGTACCGTTTTGGCTGTGCGAAACACAAAAGTTGTGGTGCACACATACACATACACACGGATAGAGAGTTTTAGTAATATACTAGACCAAGTGGACCCGTTTGGCCCATTCCTCATAGAGGGTGAACAGGGAAGGGGAGAGGGTGTCATCACTGAGTGAGAACTGGACTCAAAGCTTCTCCTGTATTGGTGTAGCACCCTCAACCCCCCCCACTCAATCCCCCTTATCCCCCCCTCCTCCCCCACTGACCCACTCCATCCCCCTACCCCACCCCCACCTGTCCCTCCCCTGCCCCCACCCCACTCCCCCAGCTCTGCCTCCACCCCCATTCCCCCCTCCCCACCCCTATTCCCCCCTCCCCCTCTCCCTCCCCCCACCCCCACTCTGCCCTCCTCCACATTCCCACTCTCTCCTGCTCCCCACTGTCCCCCTTCCCTCCCACCCCCACTGTTCCCCCACCCCCACTGCCCCCTCCCCACCCCCTCAGTCCTCTCCTGTACTCCCTGTTCACGCACGACTGTACTGCTAAGCACAGCTCAAACAGCATCCTAAAGTTTGCTGACGACACGACCATCTTGGGCCTCATCACAGACAACAATGAGACGGCCTACAGAGGGGAGGTAAAGGCACTAAACAGCTGGGGAGGAGGGTGGTTAGGGGGAGGGGAGGGAGGGGGAAGTGGTGGGTTTGGGGGAGTGGGTGGGGAGAGGGGAGGGGGGAGAGTGGAGGGAGGGCTGAAGGGGATGGGGGTTGAGGGGGAGCTGTCAAGGGGAAGGGAGGGGAGGAGGGGGTGCTGCACCAATGGAGGAGAGGTTTGGACCCAATGGGTTCACTTGGTCTAGTGTTGCAATAACAATGATTAATTTCAATAACATTATGATTCATTTGTTATTGTCCCAATATAGTTATATTTTTTCCATCTCCCAACACCAGCACTGAGGAAAGTTAAACTACTTGGGCATTTGATTGGCTTGCTCCAGATTCCTTTGTGCCCTCTGATCTAGTATTCTATCAAGTATTATGGTTGTTAAGCAACAGATTTTTTTAAACTGCAAGGATTTTCCACAAGATATTGATTATATTTAAACATGACATACAAATTAATATTTCAACAATTATTGTTTTTTTAATGGAATTAATGGTCATTTTAAGTAAGCTACCCTTTACTGCAATAATTTTCACATTCTCCATTTCTCTTATTTCACTACCCTCTGACTATCGAAATTTCTCCTCATCTCCTTCCTAAAAGAACGTCCTTTAATTCTGAGGCTACGGTCTCTAGTCCTGGACTCTTCCACTTGTGGAAACAACCTCTCCACATCCACTCTAGCCAAGCCTTTCACTATACTGTATGTTTCGATGATGTCCCCCCTCATTCTTCTAAACTCCAGTGAGTACAAGCCCATTGCCATCAAACATTCATCATTTTTGTAAACCTCCTCTGGACCCTCTCCATTCCTCAGATATGGTGCCCAAAGTTGCTCACAATATTCCAAATGTGGCCTGACCAGTGCCTTATAGAGAAATCCCTGTTTTTGTATGCAAGCCCTGTCTAAATAAATGTTTGCTTTCTTTACTGCAAATTCGACATGCAGATTAACTTTTTGGGAATCCTGCACCAGCACTCCCAAGTCCCTTTGCACCTCTGAGATTCTCTCCCTATTTAGAAAATAGCCTTTATTCCTACTACCAAAATGCATGACTCCGCACTTTGCTACACTCTATTCCATCTGCCCACTATCCCACCTGTCCAAGTCCTTCTCCAGAGTCCCTGGTTTCTCTATACTACCTGCCCCTCCACCTATTTTCGTATTATCCGCAAACTTGGCCACAAAGCCCTCAATCCCCTCAGCCAAATCATTAATATACAACGTGTAGAGCAGCGACCCAGCACAGAGCCCACTGTCACTGGCAGCCAACCAGTAAAAGCCCCCTTTATTGCCACTCTTTGCCTTTTGCCACCCAGACAACCTGCTATCCATGCTAGTATCTGCCCTTTGATACCATGGGATCTCATTTTCCTTAGCAGCCTCCAGTGCGGCACCTTATCAAAGGCTTTCTGAAAAACTAGGTAAACAACCTCTACTGATTCTCCCTTGTCTGTCCGGCTATTTACTTCTTCAAAGAATTCCAGCAAATTTGTCAAGCAACACCACCCCTTCACAAAGCCATGCTGTCCAGCCGATTTTGTCATGAACTTCTAAGTACACCGTAACCTCATCCTTTACATTAGACTCTAAAATCTTACCAAGCACCGAAGTCAGACCAACTGGCCTATAGTTCCCACTTTTCTGCTTTGCTCCCTTTTTGTGTAGCGGGATAATATTGGCAATTTTCCAATCATCTGGAACCACTCCTAGAGTCATAGTCATAGAGTAGTACAGTGTGGAAACAGGCCCTTCGGCCCAACTCGCCCAAACCATCTACACTAGTCCTACTTACCTGCGCTTGGTCCATATCCCTCCAAACCTGTCCTATCCATGTACCTGTCTAACTGTTTCTTAAACGATGGGAGAGTCCCAGCCTCAACTACCTCCTCTGGCAGCTTGTTCCAATCACCCACTACCCTTTGTGTGAAAATGTTACCCCTCGGATTCCTATTAAATCTTTTCCCCTTCACGAACCTATGTCCTCTGGTCCTCGATTCACCTACTCTGGGCAAAAGACTATATGCATCTACCCGATCTATCCCCTAATGATTTTGTATACCTCTATAAGATCTCCCCTCATCCTCCTGCACTCCATGGAATAGAGACCCAGCCTACTCAACCTCTCCCGAAAGCTCACACCCTCTAGACCTGGCAACATCCTCGTAAATCTTTTCTGAACCCTTTCAAGTTTGATAATATCTTTCCTATAACATGGTGCCCAGAACTGAACACAATATTCTAAATGCAGTCTCACCAACATCTTATACAACTGCAACATGACCTCCCAACTTCTATATTCAATACTCTGACTAATGAAGGCCAAAGTGCCAAAGACCTTTTTGACCACCTGATCTACCTGCGATTTGACCTTCAAGGAACCATGCACCTGTACTCCTAGATCCCTCTGCTCTACAAGACTACCCAGAGGCCTACCATTTACTATGTAGGTCCTGCCTTTGTTTGACATTCCAAAATGCAACACCTCACACTTCTCTGCATTAAATTCCATCAACCATTCCTCCGCCCACCTGGCCAATTGATCCAGATCCTGCTGCAATCGTTCACAACCATCTTCAATATCTGCAAAACCACTAACTTTTGTATCACTCTAGTGATTCTTGAAATTTTACTATCAATGCCTTTACAATCTCTAAAGCCTCTTTCAAAACCCTAGGGTTCAGCCCATCTGGTCCAAGTGACTTATCCACGTCAGCCCTTTCAGCTTCCCAAGCACCTTCTTCCTGGTAATAGCCACTGCACTAACTGCCACCCCTTGACTCCCTTGAATTTCAGGCATGTTGCTGGTGTCTTCCACTGTGAAGACTGATGCAAAAAAGTTATTCAACTCGTCTGCCATTTTTCTATTCCCCATTATCAATTCTCCTGCATCACTTTCCAGCAGTCCAACACCCATTCTTGCCTCTTTCTTACCACTTTATATAACTGAAGAAACTCTTGCTCTCCTCTTTTATATTATTAGCTAGCTTACCTTTGTATTTCATCTTTTCTCCCTGTATTGCCTTTTCAGGTACCTTCTGTTGTTCTATCAAAGCTTCCAAATCCTCTGGTTTCCCACTAATCTTTGAAATGTTATATGCCTTCTCTTTTAGTTTTATACTGTCCTTGACTTTCCTTGTCAGCCACTTTCTCCCCCGAGAATCTTTCTTCCTCTTTGAAATGAAAACATCTTGCATCTTCCGAATTATTCACAGAAGTTCCTGCCATTGCTGTTCCACTGCCGTCCCTTTCCAATCAACTTTGGCCAGCTCCTCCCTCTTGCCTCTGCAGTCCCCTTTGCTTGGCTGCAAAAAATGATGCCAACCATTTGGCTCCCACTCATAGGCCCACTCAAGGGATTTTGCATTGGAAAATGAGAAAATGTGGCAGCCTTAACAGGGTTTCGAGTGCCTATGTGAAAATGGTAGGGAGCTCTCTTGTTACTTAATTATTGCACATTATTACATGGTAATTACAGTAGTCAACAAAATGATTCAGACAAGTCCATGTTACTAACTATGTTCCAATAAACCCTCTTCTATCCTTCTTAACTTAACACAATCAATAAATCTTTTTTATTTCTTTACAAATGTTTTTATTTAGTTTCCCTTTAAATGTATGTATGTTCCTTCCAGAAAAAGTTCCACATTCCACCCATTCATCGGATAAAGTGATTATTTGTAAATTTCCTTCTGGATTGATTGCTTCTTATCTTGTTTCTTTACAAGCAGCAACATCTGCAAATCTATTTGTTCAAATTATTTTCTTATTTTAATGACCCCTATCAATTTACACCTCAATTTGAAGAAGGGTCCCAATCCAAAACATTGCCCAGTCTAAAGGTGGTTCACGACTCTTCCCTCCATGGATGCTGCCTTATGTTGGGTTATCCATCACTTTGTGTTTCACTCCTCAATCTATGTTGAACCTTTCATGGATCTTAGTTCTAACTCCTTAGTTAGGACCTTAATTTTCTTTGAAAGTCCCCTCCTGGCACTGTATTCTTGCTGTTATCTGGAGGTTTGACCTCTTACAATATCACAGTTGTGGCTTAACAGAGATTCTAGAAAATTAACTTTTTTTTTTGCAAATGGTGGAAGATGGTTTCTGACTTACATGTTTACACTAATTGCTCTGCTGGCCTCAACATTATATTCACTCTTGAACATCTGGAAAATTGAAAGAAAAATGTTGTGTATCTCACTCAGAAATTGGAATGATACCATTATAATTTAGGATTTAATATACACTTATAGATGATCTAAAATTGGATGCTTGGAGGTATTGAGGTTTGATTTTCTCATATTTTATACAAATGAAAGAAAATGTCTTCTGGTTTTTATGTCAGTTTTAATGTGGCTTTAAAGTTTTGTATGTTTTCCATGAGAAAGCCTGGAGAATGGGAGTGTTTAATGAGTGATTTTATGAGCTACCTGCACTTTTCAATAAATTTATTTTTGAAATCCACTGAAAATTGCATATCTGTGTATCAAAGACAGATCAGCAAGAGTACTTTTCTGCAGGTCATAGGAAGTTAATAAAACAGACTTTATGATGTTTAATTAAAGGTGGATTGTTGATGGTTCCTATTAAAATAAAATTGTTTAACATTTTTAACATTATTTCATCCTAATGGTAGTTTCAGAGGAAATCTAAAAAGAATAGATAAAGCAAGCAGGAATTTTGTTGGTTATTATATTGCATTTATTTCATTGATGCCATGTTTAAAATTGGAACTAATTAACAAGATTTACTACACAGTATTTAATATATGCCCCCAAGTAGTTTTTGAGGAATAAAAATAGATGCTCAGCTCCCTTTTTACTTTTTAATTTGAGATACTGTGAATGAGAATCAAACGTAGGCATTTTATGATTGCTTTCATAAAGGGTAAGTTTGCATGGGTGAAAAGAGGCGGCACAGTGGCACAGAGGTAGAGTTGCTGCCTTGCAGCGCCAGAGACCCAGATCAATCCTGACTACGGGCACTGTCTGTATGGAATTTGTATGTTCTCCCTGTGACGGCATGGGTTTTCTCTGCGTGCTCCAGTTTGCTTCCACACTCCAAAGAAGTACAGATTTGTAGGTTAATTGCCTTTGGTAAATTTGTAAGTTGTCCCCAGTGTGTCGAGGAGTGCTAATGTAGAAGGGTGAGCATGGGCGCGGTGGGCTGCAAGGGCCAGTTTCCTTACTGTATCGTTAAAGTCTAAAGACTAAAGGCTAAAGTCAAAATAAACTTAACGTAGTACAAAACCTGGAATTTCTAAAAAATGGAATACTCTGATAAAAATTATTACATTTCTTTTGGGCTTCATGTTCTTTTCGGCTCCACCGGTGCCGCCAGAGCTCCAACATTGGGTTTCTCTGCTGGTTGGGGAGACATGAATGCTGCCTGTACCTTGCCTTTCATTTTCAAATGCTTTGTCAGGGATAAATAAAGGCTTCATGAGATATGTGCAATCCATAGGCAAGCTTGGGGTCTAGGTTTGAACTGTATGTCAGACAATTCCATTAATTTGGCTTAATCCTCCAGAACATGAAGATCTTTATCTATTTTTATCTCTTCACTCTTTTCAAAGCAATAAGTCATGAAAGTGGATGACTGAGATCCATTTGGACTATCTCCATGAGGGTAGCCCAGCAGACACAGGTCCAACAACTTAGGTTTAATCTTTGCCTCTGGTAGTAGTAAGTGTGGAGGTTGTATGTTTTACCTGAGACTGTTAGTTTCCCCTTGTCATTCCCGTTCAATTCAATTCAATTCAATATAGCTTTATTTGTCATCCAATATTGGATGAAATTCAGTCACCCACAGTCCAACAATAAAAGCATTAAATAGGCATTAAAATTACACAACCCCAAAAACACACAAAAAAAGAAACATCCATCAAAGAAACATCCATCACAGTGAGTCTCCTCCAGTCCTCTCCTCACTGTGATGGAAGGCCACAATGTCTTTCCCTTTTCCTGCCGTCTTCTCCCGCAGTCAGGTTGTTGTGGTTGCAGGCCGCGCCGGACGGTCCGCAGCGGCCCGAGCCGAAGGCGAGTCCCAGTCGCTCCCGCAGCCTCCGAAGACGGCCGGCTCCGCCGATGATAAGTCCGATCCGGGCGGGCGAACACGCTGCTGCTGTTGCTGCACGTCGGGGCGGTCGTGGCTCCCGACATTGAAGCCCCCGCCCAGCAGAGAAAAATCCCGCGGCATATTTTAGGCCGCGCCGGACGGTGAAATGTCCGCGGCGGGCCGGCCCAAGCCCCGCGATCCGGGGCGGCCAACACGCTGCCACTGCCGGAGCTCTCGATGTCGGCATCCACACGGCCCGAGCCTAAGGCGAGTCGCAGCCGCTCCCGCAGCCTCTGAGGACGGCCGGCTCCGCTGATGGTAAGTCCGATCCGCGGGCTCTGCGAACCAGAGCCCTGGAGGCCGACAGCTCCAGGAGTTGGGCCGATGGTAGGCCACAGCAGGAACGGAGACACGGCCCAGAAAACAAAGGTTGGGTCTCCGTTCGGAAGGGACACCTATTTACAATTTTACAGTTCCCCCCTCCCCCTCACATACACACATAGTACACAAACACAAAAACACGACATCACAACTACAATTAAGACAAAAAAACAACAAAAACACAAAGACAAATGGACCGCAGGTAAGCCGCAGCTGCTATGGCAGCGCCGCCATTTTACAATCCTCCCATATTCCAAAGAATTGCTGTTTGGTTACTGTAAATTACACCCAAAATAGGTGTCTGGTAGAATTAAGCGAGAGTGTTTACAGGCATTGAGAAAGGTTACAGGGAAATAAATGGGAAACTAGATTGATAAGATTGTTTTGAGAACTTGATGGGTCTCTGATGGTGCTGCAATCCCTCAGCATTGTACCATGCTCTCAGCCTAGATCTTGTGCTAAAGCTTCTGAGGTTGGATTTCAACCCATTGTCTTCTGACTCCAAGGACAGACTTTCACCATTGAACTTAGCTGACACTTATATTATCAATTGATCCTTAAACTATAGCCAAGTTCTGATATTGCACTGGAGTGGAGACTTCCAACTTTAGGAATCAAAACACAAAAAATCCCGCAGATGCCGGAAATCTGAAATTATAAATAGGAAGTCCGAGAAATACCTGCAGGTCAATCTGTCTGATTTGCTGAATATTTACAGCTTTATTGCTGACTTCAGATGGTTTCAGCCATAGATCCAAATGGTTTGCAGTGTCATTGTAGCATTGAGATAATTTCTGATCAACGATGCTGATTCAAAGTTGCTACATAGAACATACAGAAAAAGGCCCTACAGGCCACAATGAATTTACCTGAATAGTTTGTTTTCTGAGTATTTTGGATATGTGCACCTAACATTTTTTAACTGGAGGTGGTCACATATGTGCACCTTTTGGATATGTGCACCTAACATTGACAGACAGCCCTGCTTGCGACTGCGGATATCCAGACCAGACCATCCCACACATCGTGAATGACTGCTCACTGAGGCTTCTCCCTGGTGGCATCAAGGCCATCCACCCAGCAATTGATGCTGCCCTGGCCTGGATGTCTACCCTTGACCTACAACTTTAGGCTGTGCATGCCATACGCAAGAAGACTGGAGGTGGTCAATCTACCAAAGCCAGCATAACCAGCTCGCTCAGTAAAGAGGCAAAGGCACTTCATCATGTACCTTGAAATAACATTTACAACATCACTTGAAAATGTGGGATTGACACTGTAGAACAAATCTGAGTGGAAACGTTCTCTGTTCATTCCTCTAATATCAAGCCTGAGGCAAGTAATGGCTCAGAGGCTCATTCATTCCAATAAATGGATTTTACTTCCAAGTTAGAGTGTAGCTGACCTTGAACTCGTTGCTTAAGGTACCCTGAAGGAAACAAATTTTCATAGAAATATTAAATTGATCAGTAACAAATTAGATGGCATTCAGCAAAAGATCAACATTTAACTTTTGAATACAAGTGTACCAGCCTGCAAATTTTTATTGGCCTAAATATGTGACTAATATGTGAGCTTCAGCTCCTATATTGAGGCCTATAAAATACCCAATTAAGTGTGCGCGTGTGTGCGCGTGTGTGTGTGATATTATGAGCACCTAAGGCCTGCACATCTCCATGAGATTCATTGTAGCTCACCAATAAGTTTATTATTGTCATGTGTACCGAGGTTCAGTGAATAGCTTTGTTTTAGATCCTATCCAATCTAATCATAGAAACATAGAAACATAGACATAGAAAATAGGTGCAGGAGTAGGCCATTCGGCCCTTCGAGCCTGCACCGCCATTCAATATGACAGCCAGGTCACCATGACGTCACCATGACAGCCAGGTCACGTTGTATCTCCCCTTCTTCCAATCGGTCACCATTCAGGTAATACTCTGCTTTCCTGTTCTTGCCACCAAAGTGGATAACCTCACATTTATCCACATTATATTGTATCTGCCATGCATTTGCCCACTCGCCTAATCTATCCAAGTCACTCTGCAGCCTCCTAGCATCCTCCTCGCAGCTAACACTGCCACCCAGCTTCGTGTCATCCGCAAACTTAGAGATGTTGCCTTCAATTCTCTCGTCCAAATCATTAATATACACTGTAAATAACTGGGGTCCCAGCACTGAGCCTTGCGGTACCCCTCTAGTCACTGCCTGCCATTCCGAAAAGGACCCGTTTATTCCTACTCTTTGCTTCCTATCCGCCAAACAATTTTCTATCCACCTCAATATTGAACCCTCAATACCATGTGCTTTAAGTTTGTACACCAATCTCCTATGTGGGACCTTGTCGAAGGCCTTCTGAAAGTCCAGATATAACACATCGACTGGTTCTCCCTTATCCACTCTACTAGTTACATCCTCGAAAAATTCTATAAGATTCGTCAGACATGATTTGCCTTTGGTAAATCCATGCTGACTTTGTCCGATGATTTCACCACTTTCCAAATGTAATGCTATCACATCTTTAATAAGTGACTCTAGCATTTTCCCCACTACCGATGTTAGGCTAACTGGTCTATAATTCCCTGTTTTCTCTCTCCCTCCCTTTTTAAAAAGTGGGGTTACATTAGCTACCCTCCAGTCCTCAGGAACTACTCCAGAATCTAAAGAGTTTTGAAAAATTATCACTAATGCATCCACTATTTCTGAGGCTACTTCCTTAAGCACTCTGGGATGCAGCCTATCTGGCCCTGGGGATTTATCTGCCTTTAATCCATTTAATTTACCTAACACCACTTCCCGACTAACATGGATTTCCCTCAGTTCCTCCATCTCATTATACCCCCGGGTTCCCCGCTATTTCCGGCAGACGGTTTATGTCTTCCTTAGTGAAGACAGAACCAAAGTATTTGTTCAATTGGTCTGCCATCTCCTTGTTCCCTATGATCAATTCACCTGTTTCCGACTGCAAGGGACCTACATTTGTCTTAACTAATCTTTTTCTCTTGACACATCTATAAATGCTTTTGCAGTCAGTTTTTATGTTCCTTGCCAGTTTTCCCTCATAATCTATTTTCCCTTTCCTAATTAAGCCCTTTGTCCTCCTCTGCTGGACTCTGAATTTCTCCCAGTCCTCTGGCATGCTAATTTTTCTGGCTAATCTGTATGCTTCATCTTTTGTTTTAATACTATCCTTGATTTCCCTTGTTAGCCACGGATGCACTACCTTTCCTGGTTTGTTCTTTTGCCAAACTGGGATGAACACTTGTTGTAGTTCATCCATGCGACCTTTAAATGCCTTCCATTGCATGTCCACCATCAACCCTTTCAGCATCAATCGCCAGTCTATCTTGGACAATTCACGCCTCATACCCTCAAAGTTACCTTTCTTTAAGTTCAGAACACTCATACAATACCATACATAAATACAATCAAGCCAAATTCAAAGTACAAAAGTGGAATAAAGGGGAAGATTCAGATTTTCACAGTAGGGTTAGAGGTGAATCGAACAGTACGTGAGGCAATGGAAGGACCATTCAGAAGCCTAATAATGGAGGGGAAGAACTGTTCCTGCGTTTAGTGAATATGATGGCTGATTGAGTGGGCTACATCAGCAACTCTATGCAATTTCTTGTGGTATTGGGCAGAGTTGTTCCCAAACCAAGCTGTGGTGCAACCCAACAGTATACTTACTGTGCATTCATATGGATTTGTAGGTTTGTAAGAATCATTGGATTCATGCCATTGGAATGAGTTTACGAAATGATACGATACGATAGAACTTTATTTATCCCAGGAGGGAAATTGGTCTGCCAAGAGTCATAAAACACAATAAGATACATGAAACGTGAAATTAAAGTGATGAGTGGAAAGCCCAGGATTGGGGATGTGCAAAGATTAGAGAGGGGGGAGGGGGGGGGGGGGGAGAGAGGATGGGGGGAAGGGGGAGTCAGTCTACCCCACAACAGAAGGAAAAGGAGTTGTACAGTTTGATAGCTTCAGGGAAAAAGGATCCCCTGTGGCATTCTGTGCTGTATCTTGCTGCGTCCATTGCTGAAGGCACATTCCTAGTATGTGTACATACTTGGCCAATAAACTTATTCATTCATTCGTGTTACTTTAATCTCATGTGGCTCTAACCTATTAACCCCGTTAATGTGAATCCTTTGATCACTTATGTTCCATAAATTCCAATATATTCTCCATACCCTGGAAGCTTTGGCTCATCCAAAATGTTGCTGCCTGCATCTTTTTGTACTCTGATTTACTCAATCCTTGCTAACCACACTGTTTTAAGTTCCCCGGCCTTCACTCTGCATTTCACCAAATCTGAATGCTTCAACACTGCATCCCTAATGTCATGGGTTCAGTTGTGCATGCACCTTACACAGGGATCCCATCTACTATCATATCCAATCTTTCTTTTCCCTGTAAAATTCTCCTTCAACTTCACATTTTTGACTAATCTTTTGGTCAGGATTCCTAACATCACTTTCTCTGGCACAACATTCTTTCTTATCTGATCTCACCATTATGAATCAACATGGAGTGGTTTTGTATGCAAAAGTCATTAAATAAACACGCTATTAATGTTGTAGTATCCTTCCCATGTAGATGACTGCCAACACTTTACACTGGAAATATTGTGTAAACACTTATTAAGTTCTTTCACTCAGAGAGTTGTGAATCTGTGGAATTCTCTGCCTCAGAAGGCAATGGAGGCCAATTCTGGGTGCTTTCAAGAGAGAGTTAGATAGAGCTGTTAAAGATAGCGGAGTCAAGGGATATGGGGAGAAGGCAGGAACGGGGTACTGATTGTGGATGATCTGCCATGATCACAGTGAATGGCGGTGCTGGCTCGAA
Organism: Rhinoraja longicauda; assembly: GCF_053455715.1. Lineage (NCBI taxonomy): Eukaryota > Metazoa > Chordata > Chondrichthyes > Rajiformes > Arhynchobatidae > Rhinoraja > Rhinoraja longicauda. The sequence continues at coordinate 58,000,713 of NC_135953.1, read as the reverse complement.
GGGCCGATTGGCCTACTGCACCTATTGTCTATTGTCTAAAACTGCTCCAGCCACCCAAAATCTAATTGAAAAGGGCTCTTCAAAAGAAGAATATTACCAAAATTATAAACTTGTCTGTGTAAAATGCAAATTTTTATTAATACAAACATTTTATAATTCTGCTGGAAGTGTTCTTTGATGCACAAGGTCTAAATTGCAATCGCAAAGTTAACAAAGATCATATACAGACTCAGTGAGGGGGCTGAAATTGGGCGTTGTGACCAGACTAAAACTGTGCACATTAAATCCGAGAAAATCAAGCAACAACTTGAATTTGGTTGCTATTAACATCGTAGATAGAAGCCGTTCTGCACATTACATTATATTAACCTTTGCCTTCCCTAATACGTCGTTCAGACTGTCTATTCACCCATTCCTTTCTTCCTCATGTATTTATCAAGATGCTTCTAAATGTTCCTGAGCTATTTATCTCAAGTTGTCCACAGGGAAGTAAAGAAGTTTGTTCTTTATTTTATTTAGTAGTGATTATTGTCCAGCTATAATTTTCCCATTCACAGGAAACATCATCTCTAAACCTACCATATCAAATATTTCCATAATTTTAAATGCCTCCATTAAGTGTGTGGAGGAGGAAGTGCATTTGAGTGAAGAAAATTAGAAGAGATTGCTTTTATGCAAAAGACTGCTCCTCTTTTTAATTTATATCTGTGGCTTTGCTGGGATACATGGTACATTGCTCAAATGATCGCAGACAGCCAAATATTTGGAAATATATTGAACAATTAGGAAGATGGCAGCTAACTTTAAAAACAGATATATAGACTGTTGAAATGTGCAGCAATGTGGAACCATTTTGGATTGGGAACCTTCTTCAGACCTTTTCAGTCTGAAGAAGGGTTTCAACCCGAAATGTCACCCATCTTTTTTCTCCAGAGATGCTGCCTGACCCGCTGAGTTACTCCAGCACTTTGTGTCTATCTTTGGTTTAAATCAGTGGATGCAGTTCTTTGTTTCTACATGTTCTTTCCACCCTGGTCAAGGTGCCTGGCTCTCAGCACATAGAACTTGGAAGAGTACAGCGCAGGAACAGATACACAAACAGACCAGTTCCAATTTTAGGTAACTTCTATAAACACCTCTCTTCCACTTCCCCTTTCTTCTCCCAACACCTCTCCTACCCCCCCCTCCCCCCACCCGAAAACTTCCTCCCCCCTCCTCCCCCACTTCCTTTCCCTGAATCCTGGTTGACCTTGCACCAGTTTCTCCCCACCCCTTCTACCTAAAGTTCTCCAACTAGCTTCACAGATTGCAAATAGGTATCACGTTTGGGCTCACATCTCTTCCGATCTCCAGTCTTTGTTCAACAATCTGCCTAACAGGGAATCCCCACCCCCCCCCCCCCCCCCTCACCTGTTGCCGGCCATGATTTACCCAGCCTCTTCTCCCTTCCACCTTTCTTTCTGCTCCCCCCCTGCAATCAGTCTGAAGAAGGATCCCAACCCGAAATATCACCTAGCCATATTCTCCAGAGATGCTGCCTGACCTGTTAAGATACTCCAGCATTTTGTGTCTTTCTTCAGCCCACAACCTCCATGCAGAACATGATGCAAAATGAACATAATCTTCTCTGCCTGCACGTGGTCCAAATTCTGTGCATATCCATGTGCCTATCTAAAAGCCTCTTAAATGCCATCATCGTATCTGCCTCCACCACCATCACTGGCACCTACCACCTACCACTCTCTGTAAACAACTTGCCCCGCACATCTGCTTTAAACTTTGTTCCTCTCACTTTAAAGCTATGCCTTATAGTCTTTGACATTTCTACGCTGAGAAAAAGGTTCTGGCTACCCTATCTACGCCTCTCATAATTTTATATGCTTCTAAGGGTTTGGTCCAGAGGGCGGTACAGTGGTTCAGCGGTAGAGATGCTGCTTTACGGCGCCAGAGACCTCGGTTGATCCTGAGTAGGAGTGTTGTCTGTATGGAGTTGTATGTTCACCCTGTGACCAGGCGGGGTGTTTTCAGGTGCTCCGGTTCACTCACACACTCCAAAGACGAAGGTTAATTGGATCCTGTAAATTGTAAATTGTCCCTGTAATTGGCTTCTGTAAATTGTAAAGTGTGTAGGATAGTGCTAGTGTACAGGGTGATTGCTGATCGGCGCTGACTCAATGGGCCGAAAGGCGTGTTTCCACGCTGCATCTTTAATGTAAAGTAAAGAAACACTCCATGCTGGTGCAGCGGTAGAGTTGCTGTCTTACAGCGCTTGCAACGCCGAAGACCTGGGTTCAATCCCGACTGTAGGTGCTGTCTGTAGGGAGTTTGTACGTTCTCCCGTGACCGCATGGGTTTTCTTTGAGATCTTCGGTTTACTGCTACCCTCCAAAGATGTACAGGTTTGTAGGTTAATTGGCTTAGTGCATGTGTAAATCGTCCCTTGTGTGTAGGGTAGCGTTAATGTGCGGGGATCGAGAGTCGGCACTGACTCAGTGGACTGAAGGGTCTGTTTCCACACTGTACCTCTAAACAAGGGGCCACCAAACTTTTTAGCATGATGGCCACATTATATATTTGGCACATTATTGCGGGCCGTAGGAAAAAATAAAGAAGTGTGAGTTTTATAAATTTAATGAACTCAAAAAAGTTTAGACTAGGTTACGTTAGATTAGATCAGGAAAGGTTAAACCAGATTAGGTTAGATTAGGTTAGTTTACATTAGGTTTATATGGCAAAAAAATAAATAATATTCCATTTTTAAAAAGAACTTGAAATATTGGAATATATATATATATATATACAGTAGGTATACAATTATTTATAAAACAGAAAAAATACAGTGAAGGGAGAAAGAGAGGAGAGACAGATAGGGGTAGGGGGGTAGGGGGGGAGAGAGAGTCGGGGAAGAGGGAGCAGCAGGTGAGAGTGGGAGTGCGGGGAGGGGGAGGGTGTCAGAGGGTCCAGTGAAGGACCCGCCACTTGCAAGGACTGCTCCCTCCCTCTCTCTTTCCCTCTCTCCCCTCTGCCTCTCTCCCAGAGCCAGCAAGATCTGCGCCGCTGCTCCACTCTCTTCCCCGGCCCCATCTCCCTCTAAAACAGCAAAATAAGAACAAACACAAGTGTAGTTGTTGTTCAGAAGCCCTGCATCCCCGGGGTGAGTGGTGGCGGCGAGGAGGGAAGTTTCACTTGTGTTTCTTCTTATTTTGCTGCGTTAGAGGGAGACGGGGCCGGGGAAGAGAGTGGGGGAGCGGCGCAGATCTCGCTGGCGCTGGGAGAGAGGGGAGAGAGGGAGGGAGCAGCCCCCGCAAGTGGCGGCGCTCCTTCACTGGACCCTCTGACAACCTCCCCCTCCCCGCGCTCCTGCTCTCACCCGCTGCTCCCTCTACCCCGACTCTCCCCCCCCCCCCCAGGGTGAGCGGTGGTGGCGGCGGTGGCGGCGGTGAGGAAAGAAGTTTCCTTGGATTTGTTGTTTACGAGGGGGCGCTGCGATCTCTCTCCTCGTCCCGGCTCTGGGTCGGTGGCGATCCGCTCTCCGGTGAACCTTCGTCGGCAGCTTCTGCCTCCAGTCCCCGCCGCCTAAGAGCTTGCTGCGGGTCGTATAAAATCTCGTGGCGGGCCAGATGCGGCCCGCGACCCATAGTTTGGAAATCCCTGCTCTAAACTAAACGAGACTAAACTCCAGGGTAGACACAAAATGCTGGAGTAACTCAACTGAACAGCCGACAACTCTGGAGAGAAGGAATGGATGACGTTTCAGGTCGAGACCCATCTTCTGACTGATGTCAGGGGAATGGGTGGGACAAAGATAGAGTGTAGTCAGAGACAGTAAGACCGGTGGGAGAACTAGGAAGGGGGAGGGGATAGAGAGGGAAAGCAAGGGCTATTTGAAGTTAGAGAAGTCAATGTTCATACTGCTGGGGTGTAAGCTACCTAAGCGAAACATGAGGTGCTGTTCCTCCAATTTGCGCTGGACCTCACTATGACAATGGAGGACGCCCAGGACAGAAAGGTCAGATTGGGAATGGGAGGGGGAGTTGAAGTGCTGAGCCACCGGGAGATCAGGTAAGTTAAGACGGACTGAGCGGAGGTGTTCAGCGAAACGATCACCGCTTGGTCTCCCTGATGCAGTGAAGTTGACACCTGGAACAGCGGATACAGTTGATGAGGTTGGAGGAGGTGCAAGTGAACCTCTGTCTCACCTGGAAAGACTGTTTGGGTCCTTGGATGGAGGTAACGGGACAGGTGTTGCATCTCCTGCAGTTGCAGGGGAAAGTACCTGGGGAGCAGGGGGGTTTGGGTGGGAAGGGACGAGTTGACCAGGGAGTTTCGGAGGGAACGGTCTCTGCGGATAGCGGAAAGGGGTGGAGATGGGAAGATGTGGCCAGTAGTGGGATGACGTTGGAGTTGGTGAAAATGTTGTAGGATTATATGCTGTAAACTATACTCCAAGTGTTTCCGACCTCTCCTTATAGCTAATGCCCTCTGATTCAGGCACTGTTCTGGTAATCAGCAAAACACAAGGCACCGCGGGGACTCCCAATGCAAGCGTTCAGCTGCGGTGAGAATAACAGTGTAGTCAGCACTGAGATTCTGCCACCTCCTCCCACCCACACTCCCCGACAGGCTCACCAGCTGCCAAATCTGCTGATTACCTTGAAGATCCTTGACATTCACAATCACTTAGAATCTGTCAAAAAAAAATAAAAAACATATTAATATTGCAGAAATAAGGAAACATGACATTTTCTTATTTCTGAAAACTCTTACAAATGTAAAGACATACACACCAGAAGAACAGACATGCCTTTGGGATAACATTTGTGCATAAATTTAGCTAAGCTCGATCGAAAGGAGCCGTCAATTCCCGTAGTCTATTCAGAATTAAGGACACACGCAGTATTAATAGCTCCATAATATCAGCACATTGTTACCCAACGTTCTGACTTTCTCTTAAATAATTCAGTGTTGCTGGTCTTTCAAGACCTGCAGTGCAGCATTCCACATTTAAAGAATTATTTTAATAAAAACTCGAAACTCTCTTACAAACTGGACCCAGGTTAGAAAATTAGTTTAGTGGTGACAATTGAAAACAGCAGTAAACACAGCAGTTGAAGCAGATGCTGGTTTAGTTTAGTTTAGAGATACAGAGCAAAAACAGGCCCTTCAGCCCCCATTGAGTCTGTGCCAACCAGTGATCCCTGCACATTAACACTGTTCTACACACACACTAGAGACAATTTACAATATTACCGACGCCAATTAACCTACAAACCTGTGCGTCTTTGGAGTGTGCAAGGAAACGGGAGCACCCAGAGAAAACCCACGCAGGTCATGGGGAGAACATACAAACTCTATACAGACAGCACCCATAGTCAGGATGAAACCCGGGTTTCAGATGTTGCATGGCAGCAACTCTACCGCTGCGCCAACGTGCTGCCCGTACTATATGAACATCCAAAAGGCAAATGGGTGTGTCCTTGAGGACCATTTTAAAGGCTTTTGGGGGGAAATCAGAGGTTAAATTAGACCAAACAGCAAATGCAGCCAAGGCTTTTTAAAGATCCTCCTTCAGCATTACAAGAATGTGTGAATCAGTGCAGACTCAAAGCAGATTATAAAAGCTTCTTCATCTATAATTATTTCTGGATCTTGTGAGCAGCAAATAGATTTAGTTTGGGATGTATGATTTATGTTTTCATCCTGCCAAATCTTTGCAATTATGTTTTGTATTCCAGTTGCACAATAATATATGAACATTTTGTGTATTTTACATATATTTTATAAATATTGGAATCTCTATTGAGGAAATATTCAGCATTATTCGTTTGACACGCCAAAGTTAAATGCTGCAGTATGAAGTGAGGAACTAGTTGAGGCTGCTACTCGATCAGATAACACACTGTTTGTTGTGCTGCTTGCTATTCCATTAGCTGACACTGACAGGTTTAGCAGAAGCTGACAAGAATTGAATTCACCAGGTCAGAAAACAGGACTTGGCTTACAATATTTGCCAAGAATTTTATACCTTATTTAAACATCACAAAAAGGTACAACGGTTTTCATTGTTTATTGCTTATATGTCAGGGTAAACATTATGAATTTGTGTTCTCAGCCGATAGCTTTCATCACTGAAAATATACATTGAAAAATTTATATTTTCATCACTGAAAATTTTACAATGAAAATTTGATTTTGAGGGATCACCTTGGTGAAGAGTATACAATACCTCAGATCACTCAAGGTAATGTTTTACTCTTTTTCTAAAACTTGAAGTAGTGATTGGAACATTTTAAAGGAGGTGGAATTCAGTTTGACTGTTTGAACTCAGTTTATAGCAATCAATGTGCATTGGATTACATTGAACATTATGGTTCAAAACCAGGTCATTAGGCTCAGCAGGTCTAAGCTAGTGAGATACTCCACACACGTTACATAATGTCATGCTGCCTTATGTATTCAACTAATCCACGTTCTTGTCTGCTTACTATTTACCTGCCCCATTCTGCCCGAGAGCAAAATTCACATTCTCTACAGGGATTCTCGAGTCGGAACTAATGAATGAATGCTTTACTGTCACAGGTGACAAGTTACAGTGAAATTCTTTGTTTTGCATACCCAAGGTATGCAAATAGTCGCCTCATAAAGAGTGTCGACAAAGTTACAAAGTATCCCGCTCCAGGTCCACCTTTGTTCTCCCCCCTCCCCCTCGCTCCCGCTAGTCCCCCCATACCAGGTCTTCCTTTGTTTAACTAGGTGGCCTAAGTTACAGGTGTAGCCTTCAATGCAAAACCAGATGGAGAAAGGAAAACAGAAAATACAAATGAGGAAAAGCGGAAATAAATAAAAAGGTATTTTTGTTTCAACAATTATGTAAATCTGTGAAATAAGATTAAATACTTTTAATACTGCAATTTCACTGCCAGGCAGGTTCAACTGGGAATGATTAACATATAATCACTTAATTCGTATGATTCATCATCAAATTTGAAGAGGTTGCCAGCTTTCTGTTGTTATACACTAACATGTGTGGAGAGACATTTCTCATTGTTCTACACAAAAGTGTAGAGTGCAATGAACAGTCATTTTCACCAAGGTAATAACAGACCAGTAAATTTAGACTTTAGACTTTAGAGGTATACGTAACACAGAAACAGGCCCTTCAGCCCACCAAGTCCATGTCGACCAGCAATCACCCCGTACACTAACACTATCCTACACTTTACAATGACGCTAACAATGAAGTTACTGAAGCTAATTAAGCTACAAAACTGTCTTTGGAGAGCGGGAGGAAACCGGAGCACACGGAGAAAACTCAAGAGGTCATGGCGATAATGTACAAATTCTGTACGGACAGCACCCATAGTCAGGACCGAATCCGAGTCTCTGGCATGGGAAGGCAGAAGCTCTGCCACTGCGCCACGCCACTGTGCCACCCTCTAAAGACATCTCTCAAAGCATTTTTTTCCCCCTTGGTTCAGTTGTGTTTCTGAACTTAGCATGGCAGTTGCACACAAATGGCAATTATTTTTTTAGGGTAATAGTTTCGGGTAAATTTGCTGTATTGTGTAAAAATATGAAGCACAATTAAACTTAAGCGTAAACATAAACCAATCTACTCCAGATCTAGATTAATCATTCGGTAATCATCAGGCAAAGCAATGGTAAATGTATTACTTTAGCTGAAATGTTATGCATCTGGAATAATTATACATCACTTTTCCAATTGAACAAAAAGCAATGGGTAAATTAGTTTAGTGAGAGTTCACTATTAATAATTGGTTTAATTGCTGACTTAATCTTTACCCGGCAGTGCACTATGGTGATTTTACGGTGTAATAAAAATATCCATTTATGAGATTTAAAGGAGGCGGGCGTACCAGGGGGCGCCGTACCAGGGGGCGCCGTACGATGGCTGCCTCGCCAATGGTCTGTCTCGTCTTTTTCCGTTTTTGTGTTTTTAGTTTGTTGCAAAATGTATGTTTTAGTTTATCTTTAGTTTTGTGTTATGTGGGGGAAGTGGGGAGGGGGGGGTGGGAGAAACTTTTGAAATCTCTTTCCTCAAAGGAGATGCAACTTTTTCCATGTCGTATCTCCGTCTGTACTGCGGCCTAACATCGTGGAACTGGTGGCCTCTTGCTGGGACCTTGGGAGCTCCAACCACGGGAGCCTGCGGACCTTAACATTATGAGCTGGCGATCCCTTTGCCAGGGATCAATCTCAGAGCTGCAACTGTGGGGACCTGCGAACTTTAACAACGCGAAGCTCAAGGTTAAGGACCGGCTTCGGGATTTCCAAGCCGCAAGAGCTTCGACCGCCCCGATCACGGGAGCTTTGATCGCCCCGAAGCGGGAGCTTCAACCGCCCCGACGCGGGAGCTTCAACTGCCCTGATGTGGGAGCTTCGATGTCCGGCTGCGGGAACTTCAATCGACCCAACTGCAGATGGTTTGACTCCCCTGACCGCGGGAGAAAAGCAGGAAAGAAGATAAGACTTTATTGCCTTCCATCACAGTGGGGAATGTGGAGGAGCCGCTGTGGTGGATGTTTATGTCAAATTTTTATGTAGTTGTGAATCTTGTTTCTTTTTTGGTATGACTGGATGGCAAACCAAATTCCTCATATGATGCAAAACATACTTGGCTAATAAATTACGATTATGATTATATCACAAAATGCTGGAGTAACTCAGCAGGTCAGGCAGCATCTCAGGAAAGAAGGAATGGGTGACGTTTCGGGTTGAAACCCTTCTTCAGGCTGATTTTTCTAAACTACGATTATGATTATTATAAAATGCCTGTTTTTTGTCCACACAACCCTTAATATTTGCTAAGATCTTGAGATCCAGAAAGGATTCCCATTAGAAGTAAATGTTTCAGCTTAATCTTCGTCTGTGAAAACCAAGTCTCATTATTTTTTTGGGGTGCTTTTGATCTAATTAGTCGATGCTGACCTCTCATATTTTGATTAATTTGAGTTTAGAGATACAGAGATACAGTGCGAAAACAGGCCTTTCGGCCCACTGGGTCCGCGGCAACCAGCGATCCCCACATATTAACAGTATCCTCTACACACTAGGGACGATTTTTACATTTACCAAGCCAATTTACCTACATCCTTGTACATACCTACCTACATACCTGTACGTCTTTGGAGTGTGGGAGGAAACCGAAGATCTTGGAGAAAACCCACGTAGGTCACGGGAAGAACGTACAAATTCCATACAGAATAGATAGAAGTGCTTGTTCAGGTGACCCCTGCGTTATGTCCATTCGGGTTGTGGAAATTTGCCCTGAAAGAAGCCAAAAATCACAACCTAAAAGTTCAAGATTTGGAATAACATTCATTCATTCTAACAACATTTATATTGGAAAAACAAAACAAAAAAAATCCACGAAATGTGAACAAAACAACAAAGTGTGTCTATTTATACTTTTGTTACTCACATTTCTTGGCATCTGCACAGATAGTGTGACGGGTTTTAACCTGGCATTTAACCTTTTGTTTTCACCATTTTGTTATATTCCAGGGTTTTATATCATATCATATCATATATATACAGCGCGGAAACAGGCCTTTTCGGCCCACCAAGTCCGCGCCGCCCAGCGATCCCCGCACATTAACACTATCCTACAAACACTAGGGACAATTTTTTTACATTTACCCAGTTTTCTTTTTGAGAGTTTTATATATTGTTTACCTTCAAGATTACGAATTATATTGTGTGTGCATTTAAAAGTGTGTATCTCCATTCCAAAAAGATTGCTAAATGGAGATTCAAGAAACTGCCACCTACCTACAACCTCTCTTTCCCCCATATGTTCTTTTCCCCTCTCCCATCTATATCCGCCCATCACCTTTATTTTCCTGCCTTTAGTTTGTTTTTGCTCCAGATTTCTGCACCTGCAGTTACTTATGTCTGCTGGCCACTTAAAAGATATGCTTTGGAAAATGACAAGGCATTTCCCTTAATTGGCCTTCTCAACTTGAACCAATAGCCATGATACTATCATTACTGTGGGGAGAAAAACACCCCATTGGATGTTGCTTCACTTACAACATGAGAGTTAATGGGGAATAGGGTTTTGTGTTATGGAAAATCATAATACAGGCATTTTTCAGGAGTGCAACACCTCCATAACATGAGTATTGTCTGTATATTAAACTTCTGTGTATCTGGTATGTATGTATTCAGAATTAACGTGCAACTGATAAAAACTAGGCAACTTCATAATAGTTTTTCAAAATTATATATTTAAAATTTGTTTCCAAAGTAATTTTGTTCATAAGCTATCTCCCATCAGACTACAGCAGAGCAGTCCACCCTCAGTTGCAACTGGCAGCTGATTCCACTTGTGTTTCGTGCACTGTCCTGCATTTACCCCAATGTTGGATGAGAATACTCCAGGCAGTCACATGAAGCAAAACGTCATCGTAATATTGAAACAGAAAATGGAAATATTGTAAGAAAAACTGGGAAAAGGTGAAAGCCATAATGTTCTTATGAAATAATTCAATGTTGATTGCGCTATGCTTCATGGCATTAAATCACAAAAGTGTAAAGCTTAAAAAGTTCTTCCTGAAGTCAGAGGGTGATAATGCATAAAGCTTGATAATGATAAAGCTTGATAATATCGATCACACTCTACATGACTGGTTTTCCTTGAAAAGATTATAGGGCCTATTTATCTCAGGGCCAATAGTAATGGAAAACAGCAAAGCAATGTTGTGGAACTTTAAAAAAAAGAGTGATTGAACATGATTTAACTGCTGGGCAAATCTGTAATGCTGAACCAACAGGGTTAGCGTAGTGCTGCTTTCAAAGTCAACATTAGCTGATGTAAAGGAAGAAGTCATGGCATGCTTTAAAAAAAAGAATGCCAGCTTATTGAGTGAAATTAGACACCAAATGCTGGAGTAACTTAACGGCTTAGGTAGCATATCTGGAGAAAAGGAATAGGTGATGTTTCGGGTCGAGATCCTATAGACTGAGTGAAATTACTTGTTATCAGGAAATATTCAAAGCCATGATATTTGACAAACATCATTCATCTCTCTGCTGATTATAAATCTTAAAGTAATGCCTTGACAGGAGTGGAAACTTTTATTTGGTGCTTACCTTATGTTTCTGTATCAACAGAAGGACAAGATCAACCTAAAAAAAGGACTGAAGAGAGTAAACTTGTGCTCGTATCAGATAACTGCTGAACCTATCCTGCCGCTGAAGAACTTGTGAATAGAAATATTTCAGTTATTTTTCTCCTTACGAACATGACAAGTTTAATTCAGCCAATACATTAGGGTATGATACAACATGTAAAAATGTTGAACCAGCCTGACTCTATGAGGAGTCTGACAAATATTAAAGGGAAAATTCAAGATTTCAGTCAAATCTTTCATGCTCCTTGCACATGGAAATAGATGAAGAGCAAAACACTGCAAAGATTTTGGCGAACACTCTAGATCTTGACATGTTTATAGAAAGCTTTGCATTCAGTTTTAGTTCTCATCAGATTAATAACTTGTTTGAAGGATTTTTGTGTGGATAAAGACAAACAGAGGACAACTGTGAGATTGCTGAAATCCAGTGAAAAACCTTCAACAGGTGAGCTAGATGAATGGTTTGGAATTGAGAAGGATGCTCCTGTTACAGTGACATTAAATACTAATGAGATTATAGAAAATGTTTTGAAACACAACCAAAAGTTTGTCGAAGGAAATGATGATGAAAGAGACATTTCTTAAAACATTGTTGCCGAAGAATTCAAAAATGTTTGAAACTTGGTAAGTAACAAAATAGTTTTTCTGCTCAAATCACAGAGCAGCTTCACCTTTCTCATTCCCGTCTTTTGCAGAAGTAAAGGAAGGCTTGTGAGTGAACAGATACAAGGGTGACGCAAGAGACTGCAGATGTTGGAAATCTTGAGCAAAAAACAAACTGCTGGAAGAATTCAGTGGGCCAGGCAGCATCTGTGGAAGGAAATGGACAGATGATTGATGAGGACATCAAATGTGAGTTGTTGCAATTTGGGAAGTCTAGCATAGGCAGGACCTACACAGTGAATGGTAATACACTGGGAGTGTTGTAGAACAGAGCGATCTAGGAGTGGAGGTACATAGTTCCTTGAAAGTGGCATCACAGGTAGATAGGGTGCTCAAAATGGCTTTCATTACTCAGAGTTTTGAGTATAGAAGTTGGAGGATATGTTGCAGTTACATAAGACATTGAATGGCCACATTTAGAGTATTGTGTTCAACTTTGGGCACCATGTTCTAGGAAAGATGTTGTCAAGCTGGAAAGATTGCAGAGAAGATTTACAAGGATGTTGCCAGGACATTAGGGCCTGAGCTAAAGGAAGAGGTTGAGTAGGCTAGGACTCTATTTGTTGGAGCGCAGGAGGATGAGGGTTGATCTTATAGAGGTGTACAAAATCGTGAGAGGAATAGATCAGGTAAATGCAGAGTCTCTTGCCCAGAGTAGGAGAATCGAGAACCAGTGGACATAGGTTTAAGGCGAGGGAGGAAAAATATAATATGAACCTGAAGAGAAATGTTTTTACACAAAGGGTGGAGGGTGTATGGAATGAGCTGCCAGAGAAGGTAATTGAGGTAGGTACGACAGCAAAATTTAGGAAACGTTTAGACAGATACATGGATAGGATAGATTTAGAGTGATATGGGCTAAATGCAGGCAGGTGGGACTAGTGTAGATGGGATATGCTGGTCAGTGTATGTAAGTTGAGCCAAAGGGCCTATTTCCTATGACTCTATGACTCTATACTTTGGGTATGGACTCTTCTTCAGACTTTGGATATAAAGGATTCATTCAAGAAGGATGGTAAAGAAAATCTCCACAGCCTTCGACTTTGACTCATGAAGATTTTAATGAATTTGAGGAAATACCATTAGAATATCTGGAATACAGCAAACAATTTGCACTACCCTTTTAAAATTTAAATAACATGCAAAACTCTATGCATAGCCTATATTATATTCTAGACGCAATGAACTGAAGATGCTGGAATCTCGTGTAGAACCCAAAGTTCTAAGTAACTCAGTGAGTCAGGAAGCATCTCTGGAGGACATAGGTAGGCAACGTTTAGGGTTTGGAACCTTCTTCAGACTGATTGTAGTGGGTGAGGAGGGAGTTGGAAAAGTGGTGGGGGGCAGGACAGAGCCTGGCAAGTGATAGGTGGATACAGGTGAGGTGAGTACAGTCCCCTCACCCACTTTCATGGTCTCCAGAGATGGTACCTGTCCCACTGAGTTATTCCTGCACTTTGTGTTCAATGCTTACTTTAAATTGGGGTTTTTAAATGAAAATAAACTCAAGCAGTAAATTTTATATCAAATATTATACAAAATAAGTATGAAAATACATTCTTAGTTTATTTACGTTCATAAATAAGGGCCGTGGAGTTGCAGACTAATTAGCAGCTAAATCATCTTTGAAGATTTTGCTCTTCAGCTGATGAGAAGTACATTCATGCATTTGAGTTATTGTTGTACTTCATATTACTGCTGTTTAGCCTTAAAGTATGGACTTGCACTGTAAAAATCGTTATTTAAAATGGTAAGAGATGAAATATAAATTTGACAATTTATTTAAACGTTTATGCATAAAAGTTTGAATGGGATTAACAGTATTCTTTTGAGCAATTCTCAGGCAACAGCATATTTATGCAATCATGCATTCATTCTCTATGGACGTCAGATAGCTGTGAATATACTGTAAATGGATGTAAGATCAGACAGCCACTACAAAGTACGAACAATCAGCTCCATCAAATGTCACATAACACTGAAGGTGAAATTCATTCCTCACTAATTCATTCTTAACGTAATTGGGTGCTACCTCAGTGGATTCATTGTTTTGCTTGGATAAATGGAGCTCACCATATGAATATAGATTCACCCCGTTCCCTGTCCACCACAGCAGAAGAAATCAAACAGTTCCTGTTAACAAATATACTCATCTATCAGTAATTGGATGTCCTTGGAATTCTAAAGACACATCTGTGCAGCCTTGCTGCCAACTAATGAAATAGTCAGCTGGCTTGACGCTGTGACAATTTATTCTTTCAGTAAGTGCCATCTCCAAGAAAAACAATGTTCATAATCAACAACTTAGACAAGTATGAAGTGATGCACTTTGGGAAGTTATACCAAGGGCAGGGCATTCATGGTGAATGGAATTTGAAGAACAGTTGGAACTAGAAGTCCACCACTAAGTGTTGGAGTAACTCAGCAGATCAGGCAGCATCCCTGGAAAACATGGATAGGTGACATTTTGGATTGTGACCATTCTTCATGAAACCTATCCATGTTCCTCAGGGATGTTGCCTGAGCACCGGTGAGTGACTCCAGCACTTTGTGTCCATTTGTGTATTAGCCAGCATCTGCAATTCTTTGTTTCAACAGATAGACCTTGGGGTACAAGTACATATTTCCCTGGAAGTGGCAACACAGTTAGATTGGCTGGCGAAGAAGTCATAGGACATGCTTGCCTTCATCGGTTGGGGCATTGAGTACATAAATTGGGACACACAAGGCAATGGTGAGATTGCACTTGGAGTATTGCGCACAGTTGTAGACACCATGTAAAGCATGTGATTAAGCTGGACATGGTGCAGAAAATATTCAATAGGATGTTGCTGAACATTCCCTTTGCCCTGTTTTCACACCTTCACACTTCCTTATCTATGTATCTCCCTCCCCCTGACATCATTCTGAAGAAGGGTCTCGACCCGAAATGTTACCCATTCCTTCTCTCCAGAGATGCTGCCTGTCCTGCTGAGTTACTCCAGCATTTTGTGTCTGTCCTCAATAGGATGTTGTTGGGACCAGCAGGTATGATTAACAAGGAGTGACTAAATAGGCTGGGGTTGGTATCCCTGGAGTGAACCAGGCTGAGGAATGACCAGATATAGATTTATAAAATAATGCAGGCATAGATAAGGTATATGATAGTCATTTTCCAAGGCTAGGGGAATCTAAAAGTAGAGGGAATAGACAGGGCAAAGGAAGTTGACAGGGGAAAGATTTAAAGGAGACCTGAGGGGCAAGTTTTTTAAAAAGTTGATGGTAGGTATTTGGAACAAGCTGCCAAAGGATTTGGTAGAGGCGGGTACAATTACAAAGTTTAACATATATTTGGACAGGATTTAATGGTCAATCTCCTCTGTACCCTCTTCAGGTCAATCATTTTCTTCCTATCATGTGGCAAGCAGAACAGCAGGCAATATTCTAGCATATCCAATGTTTTATCAATTTGTACCATAGCCTCCCTACACATACTCTAAGCCCAGCTAATGAAAGCAGGCATCTCATGTCTTTTTCGCAACTCTATCTCCCTGTGCTGCTATCTTCCAGGATCTTTGGATTTGTACACTGATGTCCCATTTTTCCTCAATAGCTCCTAGGGCCCTATCATTGCTGGAATATGTCCTACCCTTATGAGATCCATTAAAGTGTACCCCTCACATTTATCAAGATCAAATTCGATCTGCCAAAATCCTGCTCAATTTAACAGCTGATCAATACCATTCGTCGCATAAGATTATCCTCCGCAAAATCAGAAAATACCACCAATTTCCATGGCAATTGCCAATTTAAAAACCATACCTCCAGCATTCACTTCCAAGGTATTATGTAAATAACAAATGGCAAGGAAACCAGCACAGATCCTTATGGTACACAAATCACAAAAGCAATCACCACCAGCATCCCCTATCTCCCATTACTAACAATTATGGATCCTATTTGACAACTTCCCTAGGATCATTTGGATTCTAAACCTTGGACTAGCCTTCTACATGGGACTTTACCAAAGTCCTGCTAAGTTCCTGCCTTATCCCGACTCTCCTCTCTCCCAATTTTCTTCCCCCTCCCCCTAAAATCTCCAAAGATGCTGATTGACCCATTGAGTTACTTCAGCACTTTGTGCCCTTTTGTGTAAACCAGCAACTACAGTTCCTTGATTCTATATCCTTACTGAAGTCTATGTAAGCCACTGCTTAAACTGCTGGCTCGAAGGGCTGAATGGCCTACTCCTGCACCTATTGTCTATTGTCTATTGTCTAAACCATACCTAGCAAAAAAAACATACCTAGCCACTGCTTAAACCATACCTAGCAAAAAAGCTCAATTAAATTAGTCAGACAGAATTTCCCAACAAAAAAATAATCAGTTCAAAATCTGGAAGCTGGAGTAACAGTAACTAGTTTTAGTAATATTTACCACCAAATGTGGTGGTAATTTTTACTACAACTAGTTATTTTTGACCGTATATTTTGTCACAAAAACACATCTGGTTTATTCATTCCTTTCAAGGGAAGAACTCGCCATTTTACTTTATCTGACCTAAATGTGACCCAGGGCCACCAGCCTGTGCCGTTGACACTGATATGACAGTAGGCTACTCGGGTGCACAATTATGGTTACATTCAAACAATAAAACAATAAAACAGGGAGTGTCACTTGGCATCGAGCTGGACACTATATGCAGATGATGGCAAAGTGAACTTTGCAAAGGCCCCCGTGCAAATATTTACACACTGATGTCTACAATGGGAGAGTGCCCCATGCACTGTGTCAGACCACTCAGTCACAGTCTCTGGGTATATCTTGTCCCACTAGAAGGATGAAAGTAGCCCCTGGTAAACCTTGACAGTCACTCAAGACCCCAAAGCTCATGGTATCAGGTCAAACAAGGGCAAGGAAACCATTGATGGTATTCACTTGGCTGATGAATCGATCCTCCTCCATGCTGAACAGCACTGGGAAGAAGCACCGAAAGCAGCAAAGTCATCGAATGGACTCTGGATGGGAGATTGCAATAGCGATCACCAAGAATGGCTTGGTGCACTAGCACAGACCAAATTGACCTGATTCTGAAGGACCTGTCTGGAGCAACAACTAAATCTGATGAGTTATCAGCCTAATGAAATGGTCAATGCAAAACTTGTTGTGTGCTGATCAATAAAAGCAACATCTAATAAATCAATAAATAAATAAGATTATGCACAATATTCCAGCATCACCAGACTCTAGTGTATCCAATAAATAGAGCTAAGCAATTTCAAAATCAGCTTACAATCCTTATTTGCAGGGTTAGAAACCCTGTAATTCTTCCACACCAAGTGAGGAATGATAGTGAACAAATAAACAGCTAATAGGAGGAAGAGGCTTCAAAAGATCTCCATCCTCAGCATATGAGTGCTAAAGACAAGGGTGAAGCGTTTACAAACATGTTCAACCAAATCTACCAAATGGATGGCCTATTTTGCCTTCCTCCTGTGATGTGCAGCCGGTCATGAGCTGAAGAATGTTCAGGGATGTTGGGGTGCAATTCAAGTGGGCTACATTGCACTGGATAGTGTCAGTCTGCTGGAGAAGCTGCAGACAGGTGGAGAGTGTTCCTAATGTGATCCATGTGTAAGGTGGAAAAGTCTGGAGGTGTCAGGAGGTGGGTCACTCACAGCAGGAAACCCAGTCCCAGCCATCAGATATTCAATTAGATCTACATGGTATCAAGAAACAGCAAAGTGCACTGGATATGGCACCGGTTAGTGGAGCAGAATCGAGAACTAGAGGGCATAAGTTTAAGGTGAGGGGAGGAAAGGTGTAATAGGAACCTGAGGAGTCATTTTTTCACGCAAAGGGTGGTAGGTGTAAAGAACAAGCTGCCGGAAAAAGCAGTTGAGGCAGGTACTATCGCAACTTTTAAGAAACATTTAGACAGGTATATGGATAGGACAGGTTTAGAGGTATATGGTACAAATACAGGCAGGTTGGACTAGTATTGATATGTTAGGCCGAATAGCCTGTTTCCATGCTGTAAGACTTTATGACTCTGACTCTATAAATGATCAAAAAGCTCCCCACTTGCCTAGAGGAGTTCTGCACCAATAATTCTCATGAGGCTTCAGACCATCAAAGCACCAAAGCAGCACCCATGATTCGACCACCAACCACTCTAAATATTCCTTCCTTCCATTAACAGTGTACTGTCCACAAAATGCAATGAAGTTACTTATCCTTGCTGCTCCACCAGAACCTCACATATCAACGACATCTACCACAAGGAAGATATATTGGAACACCCATATTTGCAGGTTTCCCCTTTCAGTCGCACATGATCCTGATATGGAATATGTTGCAGTTGTTCATCATCAGTGGGTTTAAATCCTGCTCCCAACCCAATAGTACTATGGGAATACCTTCACTAGAAGAACCTTCAGTAGTTCGAGAAGGGGGCTCGCCACCACCTTCTCAAGGAACTGGGTTTGGGTATTAAATGCTAACCTGACTAGTGATGCCCAGATCCAATCAGAACAAAAATTATTTTCTGTTCAAGTAATAGTAATAGCACTTATTGACTAGGCACCGAATATAAATAAAACAAATGGTAATTTTACTATGGTCTGAATTTTATGCCTCCATTTAATATCCTCTAATACTTATTATTGGAATAGAGTGAAAACTATTGATGTTTCCACACACCAACAGCCAATTGTAAATTTTATTTTTAATAAAGTGGTTCATTGATCACAGTCAGTAAGGCCAAAAATCATAGCAGATAACAAATTGATCAAATTGAACACAAACTCACTAAAGCTGGCAATTAGATCATTTAATACAAAATTAGGAAAACATAATTTTATTTTCCTTTAATTCATGGCACCACTTAGAGATTTTGTTTTCACCATTTGAGGAAAAAGCATGATTATTCCATTAGGCAGAAATCATTGAAATTTTAGAGAACTGGCAGCTCTGTTTAGGAGATGGCTAATTTAAAGAGCTATTAGCTAATGATGATAACCTAACCAAGCACAGAATGGACACATAGAATTAATGAGCTTATATTATTCAGTAGTGTAAAGCATTCTGCTTAATATATTATTAATTGCTTTCAGAGGCAGCTTATTTCTATTTTTATACTTTAATTTTCACCCACTCAATTTTGGCAGCCTTCTTCAGTGTTTCATCCTTTTAACAGACATCCTCATGCAGTTTCTTCTTCTTCATATAGGTGGTATACTGATGAAGTTTAGTTTAGTTTAGCTTAGTTTAGAGATACAGCACGGAAACTGTCCCTTCACCACATTGAGTCCGCACCGACCAGCAATCCCCGCACATTAACACTATCCTACACACACTAGGGACATACACCAAGCTAATTAACCTACGTGCTTGTACATCTCTGGAGTATGGGAGAAAACCGAATATCTTCGGTTCCCGGGGTCACAGGGAGAATGTACTGTACAGACAGCACCCTTAGTCGGCATCGAATTCGGGTCTCCGGCGCTGCATGCGCTGCATGCGCTGCATGCGCTGTAAGGCAGCAAATCTACCGCTGCACCACCTTGTCTGCCCTTTGTAGAAATTCCCTCCATCTGCTCTTCTCCCTTGACTCTTCCTCATTCTGCTCTGTTCAATTCCTATATGAAGCAGTCAGAAGATAAAACCTGCCAAACCAGGATGTCCAAAGGGAATGGAGATGGGTGGCAGAGATTCCTCCCCATCCCAATGATCATTGAACACATTAATAATGGAACATGTACATAGAACACGCACCAGATCTGCACTGGAACATATCCTTCAGCCCAGGATGTTTATGACGAGCATAATGGCAATTTAAACAGCACCTCTACATGTCTACACCCTATAGCCGGAGGCATGATGTCAAGTATTTTGGCAGGCAGACTCTGGGAGGATGTTGCTTGCTAGAGAGAGAGAGCGAGACAGACAGAGAAATGCTGGGACCATGAACATAAAGAAGCACAGAGAAAAAAGGTTCTGTGATTGACATCTGGTGAAAGCATAGCTGAAGATAACTTCAAGGCTAGATAGTGTGACTTGAGAAAGAGATAAGGTGTCTAGTAGTTGGCTATTTGAAAAAGTGACTGTGTGATGAGAAAGAAAATATGAACATATTTAAAAACCTTCTAGCCTGATAATTAGATTGATGTGCTTTGTTTATTCAGCCCATGGATGAGTAACAACTTGAATGATTGACTTCAGACTCAAGGGAGTCTTGGCTTTGAACAAAGGTTTCCTTTAGAAAATTCTTAAAAGGAAAAATTGTATAAAAGAAGGGCAGTCCAGGACATCAGTTGTAATAACCTGGCAACAACCATTGCAAGATGGCCTTGAATTCAAAACTCAGAGAAGACTACCACTCTACCAACAGAGAAAATCTGACCAATACTTTCATACGGACAGTATTTGATACCAAGCCGTGAGTCTTGTGATTTAGTGTAAGAAGTGGTAAGCTGGAACAGTAAATCGAATGAGAAGTTATCAAAAATCAGTGGATTACATAAATTCTTAAGTAACTCGAGTGCTAATAAAAATTCTATTAGACTAAACCTTGATTCAGAATCTATTGTTCAACTCGTCAATTAAAACGCTATAGAGGTGATAGGGTCACCAGCCCTTAATTCCCGGCCAATCCCTATGTCTACCTAAATGCCTCCTACACAAATGACTTATTTTTTCACTGAGGCCCTCCAAAACTGGTGAAAATAAAATTTCTGTAAAAACCTTATTGCCTCGTATGAAAAAGAAAAAATACCCCATGTTTCTAGGTTGGCTTCTGCAAGTTTTTATGTATCAAACAACTTTCCCCATCATTCACCTAATTTTGGAGGGTTTCATTTACTGAACCGGTTAACGTCAAAAGCAATCTCATTTTTTACTTGGAAGTGTCTCGACCCGAAACGTCACCCATTCCTTCTCTCCCGAGATGCTGCCTGACCTGCTGAGTTACTCCAGCATTTTGTGAATAAATCATTTTTTACTTTATCTTTTTGTTCTCTTAACAGATTGTGTGTTTGGATCAAATGTGAAGGGGATGTATCCGCTGTCAGGTTGACAGCAGGGAGACTCTCCCTCCAATCGTGCATGTCATTGATTTGGATTGGTTGCACGCTATTTTCTAAATGGATTGTGTATCCATATTATTTGCATGAGTTGTTGTAGGAAGTGAGTTCGCAGTCGGGATTTCAGTTTTTATCAGAAAACACTGTGCTGCTCTCACCTCTACAAGCAACGTGCTCAAGAAACCAGATCAATCAAATCAATCAAATTTCTTTATTGTCATTGTAATGGTGCATACAACGAAATTCAGGTGCACTGCCTGAGCGGAGCTCAAATGTACAAGATAAAAAATAACAATAAAATAACAGTAAAAGTGTGAGAAAAATAAAAACTGTTCATCAACTTCGTGCGCACACTGTGACACATGCACACAGATTCACACACACATTAACATTATGCCTGTGTATGCACCCTTATCAGAATATAAGATATTACACCTTGTCAGAATATAAGATATTGCACACAATCTATATGCTAAAACTCTCATTTGTTCGCTTGTTCCTGAACTACAGCCAAATCGGTACATGATAGCATGACAATTTTAGGCCTAGCTTACTCACCGTCGTCCCGTGGTCCTATGGATGAAGTTTCATTGAAATGAGTGTTATATTTTTAAAGTTATTCACATTTTCGTTTTTAAAAACGCACATGCGCAGTTGGGGCTCCGTTGATCTGGTACTTATGTAAGATGGCCACCGCATCCGCGCGTGCTCCGAACAAAGGCGTCCACTGCCTGTGCAGTTGGGGCCCGTTGAGCAGGGCTCGGCTGCCTGCCTCTTGGGGGCGGGTTTGCCGGCTCCGTAGCGGCGGGAGCCAGGCCTGGTGCCGGGGGAAGCAGCCGGAGCCTGGGCATGGGCCTGGATGTGACCGGGTAACCGCAAGCCTGATGTGGGCCAAGGGGAAAGGCGGCAGCAGCAGCAGCGGCGATGAGGTCGGGCATTGGTGGAGGTGGAGGCTGAGGCCTGGGCCTGGTGCTGCGCCTACCCTCGGCTCCCCTGACGCCCCTCCTCTAGCGCCTTCCCCACGCCGCAAAAAGTCCAACGGCTCAGCAACTGTGGGGAACCGCCAATGTCTACCACTAAACATCTCCACACCGGGATGGGACAGGACTCTCTCCCATCCGCCCCGCTCCACCAATGGCGGCCGACCCGGCCGGGAGGCGGGTCGCTACAGCAACCGCGGGTTGTTTCGGGGGGAGGTGGGGGGAAGGAGGGAGGGAGAGAGGGAGGGAGGGGGGATGGAGGGAGGGAGATGGGGGAGAGGGTGCTGCACCAATGCAGGAGTGGTTTGGTCTAGTAGTATTATAAAAATAAATATTATAAATGAATATATCAGTATTGCACAGAGCTAGGTATTGTACAGTATAAATATTGTCTATGGGGAGTGTGCTTTCAGAGTTCAGTGTGGTGATGGCCTTAGGGGAGAAACTGTTTGTTAGTCCTGTGGTGTGCACTTTGATGGACGTGGCGCTTTCCTGAGGGAGGAAGGGCAAACAAGTGATGGGCGGGGTGAGATGGGTCCTTTAGGATGCAGGATGCCTTCTGCAGGCAGCGAGAGCTATAGATGTCTTTCAGTCAGGGAGACATGTGTTGGTGATCTTCTGGGCTGTGTTGATTCCTCTCTGCAGAGCCTTCTTGTCAGTCGCAGAACTGTTGCCGCACCACACCAGGGTCCCATGTGTCAGGACACTCTCAATGGAGCAGCGGTAGAAGGACACTAGCAGCTGTTGTGGCAGGTTGACTTTCCTGAGTGTTCTTAGGAAGTGAAGCCACTGTTGTGCATTCTTAACCAGAGAGTTTGTGTTGGTTGACCACATGAGATCTTCTGAGATGTGGGTGCCCAGGAACCTGCAACTGGAGACTCTATCCACTCTGTCTCCGTTTATGTGCATTGGGGGATGGTCACCCTGCTTCTTCCTGAAGTCAATGATGAGCTCTTTTGTTTTTTTGGTGTTGTGCCAAGTTGTTTTCTGAGCACCAGCCTGTTAGCCTCTGTACCTCCTCCCTGTAAGCTGACTCATCGCCCTCAATGATCAGCCCCGCCCCCGTCGTGTCGTCTGCAAATTTAATGATTGTGTTCATGTTGTGTGTTGGTAACAAGTCATAGGTATAGAGAGAGTAGAGGAGGGGGCTCAACACACAGCCTTGTGGAGCCCCTGTGCTGAGTGACAGAGTGGGAGAGTGCTGTGGGCTCATCCTGACTGACTGGGCTGGTCTGTTAGGAAGTCCTTTATCCAAAGGCAGATGTTGTGCTGGAACCCTAGGTCGGACAGCTTGGAGACCAGTCTGTTGGGTATGATTGTATTAAATGCAGAGCTGTATCAACAAACTGCAGCCGTGCATATGCTCCCCTTTGTTCTAGGTGGAGCAGTACAGTATGGAGGGCAGTGGCAATGGCGTCATCTGTTGATCTGTTGGCTCTGTATGCATTTATTTGTGGATCCAGGGTGGGTGGGAGAGCAGCCTTGATGTGCTTCAGGACCAGTCTCTCCAGGCACTTCATGATTATTGGTGTTAGTGCTGTAAGGGGTTTCTGCGCCGAGCTTTCGCCCGACCTAAGGTCCCCGTGCCTTGCTCTGATCCCTTGACCAGGCCGCGCACACTGGTTCCCCGTGAGTGGTTCGACCCACTCACCCCCTACGGTTCTAGACACTGGACTTAGATGCAGGAGCGTTGATAGTGCAGGAAATACTCAACCAGACCAGATTTGAAGACCAGGGTTTAAATGGAAAAGGCTTTTATTGAGCGCTTGAGACTATTGTACATGGATGCTCTTCACAGTTCTATAAGACATATCTATAAGACACATACCGAATTACATGAATACTTTTGACTATGAATCATAAAACGCACAGTTCTACAAGACATATACATGAATACCTTTTACTCTGAATTATAAAACGTACAGTTCTACAAGACATATACATGAATACCTTTTACTCTGAATTATAAAACGTACAGT
The DNA here is from genome assembly GCF_053455715.1 of Rhinoraja longicauda. NCBI lineage: Eukaryota > Metazoa > Chordata > Chondrichthyes > Rajiformes > Arhynchobatidae > Rhinoraja > Rhinoraja longicauda. The sequence continues at coordinate 57,976,873 of NC_135953.1, read as the reverse complement.
TCTACAAGACATATACATGAATACTTTAAGATGGGGCACGTACGACACATTGCAAAATTGGCCAACACATACACTTACACCCACGTTAATTAAAACCACCCTCCCCTCTACACTAAACTATGTCCAGGATGTGCAGGATCGGGGTACATGCTCACCATGGGGCTATTACTGGGTTTACTGGCTGTTCGTGCTGCTTCTCCGCTGTTCTTCGTGAGGGTCGTGCTTGTTCCGTGAGTTTCTTCCTTCCGTTCTTCTCGGTGAGTCTCCGTTCTCCGTGCCGTTTGTTGCATTCTCTGACTTCTGTCTTGCATCAGTTCTTCTCCCTCCCGGCTTGCATTCCTGGCATGAGTTTAAAACCCAAAAGTCGTGGCCAGTTATACTATTCTGACCCGTCCTATCTCCCGCCAGATCTCGGGATCTCTTTGTATCAAAGATGGGTATTTGAGTTTTCTCTTTGATCTGCGTTATGTCCGGGGGTACCGGTGATGGCCAGACGGTCTGTTAATCTGTTTCTCGTTGAGAGGTGATGGGTTTATTTGGTTTCCCATCTCCTGCCAGGTAGGTTTCTATGGGCTATTGTGCCCCCTTAACGAGATTAACTGTGTAGGTCGGCTTGGGGCATTGTGAGTATGCTGATGTCAGCGCCCCAGTGTCTGGACTTCAACCTGGTTTTGCAGGTTTCTGCATGGCCAATATCCATCCAGTGTTCTGGCCGTGGCTTTGCAGAAACCTAGAGACTGGGCTGTAAGGTTTTTGCTTTTGTGGCTGGTCACGAGGTCCCGCGGCCATCTTAGGACCCATGGATTGTGACATCCCTTGTTAAAAAACTGACCGCAGCCTTTCTCCGCTATCAGCCCCAGTCTCCTGTGTAAAATGTTCAAACTGCAGCTCTTTGGTTTTGTTGTTTTGCAGAATGAGGGAAAACTTCTCAAATCTTACAGTGCGACCGGCCTGTTGAGGCAGGTTATGGCTGTCTGCTTCGGAACTGGCAATATCGTGGATGTTTTTAAGCATGTGGGGACAATGCACTGTGCCAATGATAGATTGAAGATGTTTGTGAACACGTCAGCTAACTCAGCAGCGCAGTCTCTGAGAACCCGTCCTGGAACTCCGTCCGGACCAGCTGCTTTCCGTATGTTGACATTACGGAGTGTGCGTGTGACATCAGCAGTCTGTATGATGAGTGTCTGGCTGTTGGAAGCTGGAGCTGGAGCAGTGGGCATGACAGTCTCTGTTCTCTCCACCTTACGGTGGCCAAAGAAGTGGTTAAGCTGCTCTACCAGTGAGGCACTGCTGCTGGTGGATCGGTTGATGTTGTTATTGTAATTGGTGATGTGCCATACACCATACCATGCACGACGGGGGTCTGAGTTGTCAAAGTGGCTCTCACTCATTTGCTTGTAGGCTGCTTTGGCGTCTTTGATGCCCCTCTTCAGGTCGGACCTGGCCGTACTATACAGCTCTGTATTGCCGGACCGGAAAGCCATGTTGCGGGCTTTTAACACGAGCTGGACGTCTTTGGTCATCCATGGTTTGTTATTGGGAAAGACACGGATGCGTTTTGTGGTAGTGACATTGTCCACACAGCTTTTTATGTAAAACAATACAGTGGAAGTGCGAGGGTCAATGTCCTCATCCTCAAATAAGTCCCAGTCAGTGCGGTTAAAGCAGTCCTGTAGTTGCTCAGAAGCTCCCTCAGGCCACACTTGTATGTCTCTAGTAGCTAGCTTGACTGTGTTGATAAGTGTATGCTGGAGTTAAAAACAAGGAGATATACTCAGGCTGGCCCAGATGGGAGAGAGGTAATGCTTTGTACCCTTGTTTAATGTTACTATAAACATGGTCGAGTGTGTTTTTCCCTCTTGTGGGGCACTGCGCATGTTGATAAAATTTTGAGAGGACAGTCTTTATTTTTGCTTGGTTGAAATTATCTGCCATCATAAAAACTTTGTCAGGATGGGCGCTCTGTTGTTTGCTAATGGCAGTTACCAGATAGCCCAAAGCTGTTGTAGCATCTGGTGGTATGTATACAGCTGTGAAAATGGCAACCGTGAATTCTCGTGGCATATAGAAAGGGCAACATTTTATTGATAAATATTCCAAGTCCGAAGAGCAGTGGTTAGCAATGACCTTTACATTTGTGCACCAGTTATTGTTTGTGTATACACAAAGTCCTTCTCCCCTGCTCTTACCAGAGTCTCTGTTCCTGTCGTCACAGCGGTGAGCTGGGCGACCTGCTCGCCTGACAGCCTCCTCCGGGATCGTCAGGTTGAGCCACGTATCCATAATCATCATGACGCAGCAGTCCTGTATGTTTTCTGCATAGATGTGATAAGTTCCAGCTCTTCCATTTTGTTGGTGTGATCTTGCATTCGTGATGAAAAGCCTTGGCAGTGGAGGTTTGTGCGGGTCTTTTTCTAGCCGAGCATGTATCCCATCTCAGCAGCCTCGCTTTTGTTTCCTCTCTCTGCGTTGCCTTCGTCGTTTTCTGGGTGGGACAGCAATCCACAGAGCCCCCGACTTCCTGACGAGCTCTGGCGGAATGTTGTGTCCAAAATTTGTGTTGTTAAAAACACTGCCACTGTGCATCGAACCGATGTTTAGTAGTTCGTGTCAGTTATATAATATGTTAACGTATGCATACATGGCACTCAATAATAAATAAACTAAAAGAATACTAATTAAGGAGCGCAGCTCGAGGAGTGCTGAGCCACTGCATGTGCGTGCTCTGCCATCTCCGGCAACCCTCCTCACTCTCCGACGGCCATCCTCCCTCTCCGACAACGCTCCTCACTCTTTGACGGCCCTCCTCACTCTCTGACAACTCTCCTCCATCTCCGACAACTCTCCTCACTTTCCGACGGCCCTCCTCACTCTCAGCCAACACTCCTCCCTGTCCGACAACCCTCCTCACTCTCTGACGGCCCTTCTCACTCTCCGACAACTCTACTCACTGTCTGACGGCCCTGCTCACTCTTTGACAACTCTTCTCACTCTCCGACAACCCTCCTCACTCTCCGACAACCCCCCTCACTCTCCGACGGCCCTCCTCACTCTCCGACGGCCCTCCTCACTCTCCGATGGCCCTCCTCCCTCTCCGACAACTCTCCTCACTCTCCGACGGCCCTCCTCACTCTCCGATGGCCCTCCTCCCTCTCCGACAACTCTCCTCACTCTCTGACGGCCCTTCTCACTCTCCGACAACCCCCCTCACTCTCTGACGGCCCACCTCACTCTCTGACGGCCCTCCTCACTCTCCGATGGCCCTCCTCCCTCTCCGATGGCCCTCCTCCCTCTCCGACAACCCCCCTCACTCTCCGACAACCCCCCTCACTCTCTGACGGCCCTTCTCACTCTCCAACAACTCTCCTCCCTCTCTGACGGCCCACCTCACTCTGCGACGGCCCTCCTCACTGGTAGGTCACCTGTCTCTTAGACGCAGCCTTCAGGTAATTCCTCAGAGGGGTTAGATAATGTGATTAAGGAATGTACTAATGCTTTCAGTTTTGCTTGGCTCCACTGGATTTATTATTATTTCACTTGGAAGCCATTGACAAATCACTGTTGACTAATTTTGTATTAATAAATGGCATCACAGGTATAAACTGCACTACGTTACTGTTATAGTTGTATGCCCTGACCTTTTTCACTCTATAAAATCTTACATGATTAAATATCCAGTGAATTTACTTTTCAACTTTGGCAGATTTTATTCCTTCTCAAATATTAGTTGCTGAATGTTATGGTGAACTTATAAAAATAAATGCAAATCTACCGATCGCACAGTAGCAAAGGCCTGAATTAATCATAGCTGCAACTTAGAACTCAAATCATTCAGACACAGGCCCGTTATTAAGATAGATTTCTCACTGTAAATTTGACCTTTCATGAGTCATCACACAACATATATTCAAGTATATGAATGTATAGCTTGTGAAATTGCCGCTGATTTGTTTTACAATATTTAATACTTGGAGGAGGAGCCAGCGCTGCCCTCGCAGCTGCGGCTTGCCTGCAGTCCGTTGTCTTTTGTGTTTTTTGTTGTTTTTGTCTTAATTGTAGTTTAAATATGATGTAGTGTTTGCGGTTGTGTGTTATGTGGGGGGGGGAACTGTAACTTTGTCTCTCCCGAACGGAGACCCAACCTTTGTTTTCTGTGCCGTGTCTCCGTTCCCGCTGCGGCCTACCATCGGCCATGCACCTGGAGCTGGCGGCCTCCGGCTGAGACCACCTGGGCTCTGGTTCGCAGAGCCCGCGGCCCGGACTCACCACCTGCGGCGCTGGCTGCCTTCGGAGGCTGCGGTAGCGGCTGCGACTCGTCTCCAGAGGCTCCGGTGCGGGCCGCCTGGACGTCGGAAGCCCGTAGGCCCCTGGGTGGGGTCGACATCGGGAGCTCCGGCAGCGGCAGCAGCAGCGTCTTCGCCCGCCCCGAATCGTGGGGCTTGGGTCGGCCCGCCGCGGACCTTTCACCGTCCGGCGCGGCCTGAAATAGGCCGCGGGATTTTCTCCGCCCGGCGGGGGCTTCAATGTCGGGAGCCCCAACCGCCCCGACATGGCAACTCCAACAGCCTGACCGCGGGAGAAGACGGCAGGGAAGATAAAAAGACATTCTGGCCTTCCATCACAGTGAGGAGGGGACTGGAGGAGACTCACTGTGATGGATGTTTCTTTTGTTTGGTGTTGGTTATGATTGTAAGTGTTATTGCATTTTTATTGATTATTCATTATTGGTCTTATTGTTGAACTGCGGGTAATTTTCCATTTCACTACACATTTATATGTATGTGACAAATAAATTGACTATTGACTATTGACTATACTAATAACTGAAGGAAGCTCAGATCAAGAATATGAAAATCTCTGTAAGATTATTCAAACCTTTGTTATTTATAAGCTGAATTTTATTTTAGTCTCCCTCTGTAGCTGTATATTTTCTTCAAATGACTTTAGGCTTAAATAACTGAAATGCTAAATTCTTAGCTTTACCTTTCGTTTGTGACTCACTGTGTGCCTTGACATTTGAATTATCAGCTTGTTTCAAGAAACAAAAACCTATGAACATTTCTTAGAATTTCATACATAAGCAAATATTAAAAATAATATTACCCTGCAGATAAAACTTGCATTGCCTGTACTTGTCCACATCCATTTTATCTAGTATGACAAATATTAATAAATGAATGTATTGTTTTTAAAATTGCTGGTGATTTGTTCTCCAATATTTAGTGCTAATGGCTTTGAAGTTTATTTGTTACCGTGTCACTAAACTGTATTACAAACAATTAACATCCCAATTTTTACATATTAGAATCACAATTCAATAAAGAGGCTAGGTTTTGCTGGAGACATAGAGAAGCACACATCTATTGCACACAATGTTATTAATATACAAATAGCATAGCACTCGACGGTGAGGAAGAGATGTGCTGTGCGTTGCAAATCAGCACAAATTGCTGAAGCATTTGCCTTGCTCAGCATTATCCTCATTACAATAGAATCTCACCACCAACTCCTTGTGTGTTTGCCAAAATTACTGCATTAAATTGCTGAAGTATTTGCCTTGCTCAGCATTTTCCTCATTACAATAGAATCTCCCCACCAACTCCCTGTGTGTTTGCCAAAATTACTGCATTAATGCTGTAAACAACCTGCAGGAAGGTAGGGTTGTATCTAATGTGATAAGGACCAATTTATTCACGACGCTAGAGTCCAGAAATTACATGTCACCTTTTTGTTAAATTGTTGTTGGAATTTATGCCAACATTAATTCATTTTCCCCAGCAAACAACTGTGAAATTGGCAAAAAAAAAAGGCATTTACAACATCATTAAGGTAGTTTGCGACAAGAACCATTTGCTAATATAGGATATATTTCCTGATGGACTCTGAATGGAACAGAGGTGTAAATACATTGCTGTGCAGAAAAGTTAAATGGAACTCAGCCATTGAAGACATGCTCCCCATAGCATGCTGACATTGGAAACACGTGTAAATGGAGCGTAGAGGGGCCTATTTAGATGAGGAAGAGAGCTGCCAGATTCACAATGCGTGGTATTAAAGTTCCAGCGCGGAGGTAAAAAACCAGGGGGTGTCCTGACTTCTGTGGGTCAGGATGCCACCAGTTCTGCCATCATGGGAGGACATAGTTGGGATGCTGTCAGTAGGAGAGAAACTCATCAAATATTGGAAGAAATTGCACACGGTTAGTGTTCATCAGCAGAACTGTTACTCCGTCCACAAAACCCACACTCTCTGCCTTTCTTCTATCATTTTCCACTCTCACCCCACTTCTGACAGCTTAGTTCCTGCATCAAGCCTCCTTCCTACAGAGGGGCAATCACACCCACAGGATGTACCTACAAGCTTCAATTTACATAGGCAAGGGAATAAAAAGGGATTGTATGAGTCATGAAGTAGTAGTCATGGAGTTGTAGAGCACGGAAACAGGCCCTTCAGCCCAATTTGTCTATGCCGACCAAGATCTCCCTTCCAAGCTTGTACCCCCTGCCTGCACCTGGCACATATCCCTCCAAATCTTTTCTATCCATGTGCCTGTTTAATTTTTATTACTGTATCTGGCAGCTCGTTCCATATGCCCACCATCCTTGGTGTGAAAAAAGTTACTACCCAGGTTCCTCTTGAATCATTTTGCTCTCACCTTAAATCTATGCCCTTTAGTTCTTGAATCTCCTACCTTGGGCAAATGATTCAGTGCATTCATCTTATCTATTCTCCTCATGATCTTACACTCCTCTCAGTCCCTTGCACTCCAAGGAATAAAGTCCCAGCTTGCTCAACCTCTCCCTGTAGCTCAGACCCTCAAGTACTGGCAACTTTCTCTAAATCAAAGAGTGCAGATGGATTTTTTTGAGGTTGTGACAAGTAAAATGGATGAAGGGGAGCCAGTGTATCTAGACTTTCAGAAAGCCTTTGATAAGGTCCCCTTCATCCATTTTACTTGTCACATCCTCAAAAAAACCCATCTCCACTCTTTCCTGCTTAATGGCATCTTTCCTAAAGCATTCATCTACCCTTTTCCCCTTTCCACAGAGAACATTCTCTCCACAAATTCTTGGTTCACTCATCCTTTCCCACCCAAACGTCCCTGTCCCCAAGTACTTTCCCCTGCAATAGCAGGAGATGGAACACCTGTCCCTATACCTCCTCCATCACATCCATCCAGGGACCACAACAGTCTTTCCAGTTGCATCACCTCTAACCTCATCTACTGCATTCGGTATTCCTGATGTGGCCTCTTTTACATCAGCGACACCAAGCATTGACTCGGAAACCGTTTTGCCGAACACTTGTTCTCGGTCTATCAAGGCCTTCTGGACCTCCTGCTTTTTAACAATTTAAACTCCTCTTCCCAATCCTATATTGACATCCTCCATTGCCAGAGTGCTGCCACATGCAAACTGGAGGAACAGCGAGCACCTTATTTTAAGCTTGGGTATTTTACAACCTTAGAACATTGAATAATCTAATTTCAGGTAACTAACCTACAAACAACAACCCCTCCCTACTCTCCTTCACTCTCTCACATGTGCCCCACCCTGGACATACTCATTTTCCCCTTCCACCTACATTCTTTCCACTAGCTTCACAATTCGCACCTCTTGTTTCCTTATCTCACACCTTTTTATCTCTTCATCTCTGGCTTTTATCCAACCATGTTCCTATCAAAAATCCCACTCACCTGTATCCACCCATAACTCACTAGGCTTTGTCCCGCCCCTCCTCTCTTCTAGTTTTCTCCCCGCCCCTCCACTACAATCAGTCTGAAATATATGGCCCTGACACAAAACTCACCTGTCCATGATTTCTGGAGATGCTGCCAGACCCACTAAATTACTTCAGGTAATGCTGAAGTGATTTAGTGTCTTTTTTTGTAAACCAGCATCTGCAGTTCGTTGTGTCTACAAACAAAGAATGGAGGGAAACTCAGCTGTTCAAGTAACATATGGAGATGGAAACTAAATAACATTTCAGATCAATGACCTCAGTGATAAAATGTCAACTTTGTTTCATGGACCTGAAAGATGAACTCAGTTGCTCTCTTCCTAGGTGATGCCTGACCCGCTGATTGTCTGCAGCATTCACTGCCTATATTTTATGTTTGAAATGCTTGATTGTCACCACATCAGGTGGTGACAATCTATCTTGGGGTTTATATGTTTTAGGTTTGCATTGAGAATACATCCATCCCTTTCTTTCTCTCTCCCTTTTCCTACCCTTTCTTTAACCAGAAGACACAAAATGCTGGAGTAACTCAGCAGGACAGGCAGCATCTCTGGAGGGAAGAAATGGCTAACTTTTTTAGTTGAGACCCTTCTTCAGGCGTTTTTTACCCATTTGTTCTCTCCCTTTCATCAAGTTCTGTATCTTATTTTAACTAATTCACTCAATGGCCAGTGTGAAAATAGTGGGCAGGAGAGTCTTCACCTGTGACTGAATGAATCTATGACTGTCTGACTCTTATGCCCTTTCCTGATCTTATGAGTTTCAGCAGTTAGGTCTCAGCCTTATCACACAGCAAGATCCCATTGCTCCCCCTGTGTTGTGATTAGCTCGCATTTCCAGCAACATGCAACACAGTCTTCAAACAGGAGGCTGCGGAGACATGGTTTTGCTCATTCATAATTGAAGATTCTAAATCGACTCCATAATGCAAATATATTAACCAAACAATTAACGATTGCTAATAGAAGATAGACACAAAATGCTGGAGTAACTCAGTGGGTCAGGCAGCATCTCTGGAGAAAAGAAATAGGTGACGTATTGGGTCGAGACACTTCTTCAAATTCAACAGTGTAAACCAGCATCTGCAGTTCCTTCCTACACAAAGATTGCTAATATTTCCTTTCAAGAAATACAATGATTTGAATCTGACAAACGCTCCCAACCTGAATCTGACGAAGACTCCCAACCTGTTCTCCAGAGATGCTTCCTAACTCGCTGAGTTACTCCAGCACTTTGGATCTTATTTTGTAAACCAGCATCTGCAGTTCCTTATTTTTAATTAAAGATTGCTTTCTCAATCAAACATTGAGGGGTGACCTCATTGAAACATACAGAATAGTGAAAGGCTTGGATAGAGTGGAAGTGGAGAGTATTTTTCCACTAGTGGGAGAGTCTAGGACTAGAGGTCATAGCCTCAGAATTAAAGGACGTACGTTTACAAAGGAGATGAGGAGAAATTTTTTTACTCAGAGGGTGGTGAATCTGTGGAATTCTTTACCACAGGAGGCTGTGGAGGCCGTCAGTGGATATTTTTAAGGTGGAGATAGATAGATTCTTGATTAGTACAGGTGTCAGACATTTTGGGGAGAAGGCAGGAAAATGGGGTAAGGTTGGAGAGATAGATCAGCCATGATTGAATGGGCAAAGTAGACTTGATGGGCCGAATGGCCTAATTCTACTCCTATTCCTAATGACATTATGACCTTATTGTAATGTAATGTATATATTGCCATCTTGGCAGCTTGTAGTTCACTGCAGTATAACTCTAAAATAATGGCTTCGAGAATTTCTGCAGCAACAATGAAACTTAATTAAAGATTTACTTGTCATATGTAGGTTGGCACAGGGTCAACGGTACAATGAAATGTATTTGACAAGACAACGGGTCACCTCAGCAGTAATATTCCAAGGATAGATGAGATATAAATGACATTAGTAAGGTAAAAAGACAATATTAAAATAATCAACATATATGATGTGAAATGTGTTTATGAGTTCAGAAGCCTGATGGCCTGATGGTAGAAACTGTTCTTACGTCTGGTGGTACATGCAGCCATACTCCTGTATCGTCTGCCTGACAGTAACAAGGAGAACAGCCTGCGTGCTGGGTGGCTGTGGTCCTTGATGATGCTGCGTGCCTTCCGTAGGCACCGCCGGTAGAAAATGTCCTGAATGGCCAGGAGACAGTTGCCAGTGATGTGCTGTGCTGTCTTCACCACTCTCTGTAGTGATTTGTGGCTGTGGGCAGAACAGTTCCCGTACCAGACTGTAATGCAGCCCGTCAGCAGGCTCTCGATGGTGCATCTGTAGGAGTTTGTGAGGATGCTGGCATTCATGCCAAACTTCCTCAGTCTTCTCAGGACAAAGAGCCGCTGGTGGGCCTTCTTTGTTATTGTGTCCGTGTGCAGTGTTCAGGAAAGGTCCTCAGTGATGTGCACACCGAGGAACTTAAAGCTGCTGACCCTTTCAACCTCAGCATCACCGATGTGGATGGGGAGGTGTCCACTCCCCCGCTGTCTCCTGTAGTCCACCATCATCTCTTTAGTTTTGCTGACATTCAGAGAGAGGTTATTTTCCTGGCACCAGCTGTTTAATGCCTTTACCTCCTCTCTGTAGGCCGTCTCATTGTTGTCTGTGATGAGGCCCAAGATGGTCGTGTCATCAGCAAACTTTAGGATGATGTTTGAGTTGTGCTTAGCAGTACAGTCGTGCGTGAACAGGGAGTACTGGAGAGGACTGAGCACACAGCCCTGTGGTGTGCCTGTGTTGAGGATCAGTGAGGAAGAGTTGTGGCTGCCAATTCTCACCACCTGGGGCCTGCCCGTCAGGAAATCGAATATCCATCTGCAGATGGAGGTCTCCAGTCCAAGATCAAGGAGCTTGGGGACGAGTTTTGAGGGAATAATAGTGTTGAATGCTAAGCTGTAGTCAATAAAGAGCATTCTCACATATGTATTTCCTTTGTCCAGGTGGGTGAGCGCAGTATGTATTGCCATGGCGATGGCATCGTCCGTGGCCCTGTTTGGTCTATATGCAAACTGAAGAAGATCCAAGGTGTCAGGGAGAGAGGAGCAGATGTGAGTTTTGACTAGTCGCTCGAAGCACTTCATGATGACTGATGTCAGTGCGACAGGACGATAGTCATTTAAACAGGAGATTACTGGTTTCTTTGGAACAGGAACGATGATGGATGCTTTGAAGGAGGTGGGGACCACAGACTGACTCAGAGAGAGGTTGAAGATGTTGGTGAACACCTCTGCCACACGCTCTGAGGGCCCGCCCTGGAATACCATCCGGCCCTGGAGCTTTACGGTCGTTGACCTTTTTGAAGGACCGCCTCACGTCTGCCGTTTGTAAGGACAGTGTGGTAGTCCCCCTGCACACCTGTGGACTCATGGTGGGCGCTGTGTTGTCTGCATCGAACCGAGCGTAAAAGGTGTTAAGCTCGTCCGAGAGCGATGCAGTAGGCTGAACAGTGCTCCTGTTTTTCCCTTTGTAGTCTGTGACGCAGCGTAATCCACTCCACATGCGTCTGGAGTCCGAGCTGTAGTAGTTAGATTCCACTGTTTCTGTAGTCTCTCTTGGCTTTCCTGATGGACTTCCGGATGTCATATCTGGCTACCTTGTAGGCTTTAAGGTCGCCTGAGTTGAAGGCAGTAGTCCGTGCTTTAAGTTTAGCACGGATTTCCCGTCTGACCCAGGGTTTCTGATTTGGGTAAGTGCAGATGGTGACTTTTGGAACCACATCATCGATGCACTTACTTATGTAGCCTAAGACAGTCTGTGTATTCGTTGATATTGCCTTCTGCTGCGTCTTCAAACATCTGCCAGTCAGTTGTGTCCAAAGCAGTCCTGTATGGCCTCATCAACTTCATTGTTCCATTTATATATGACGCTGGAAACCGGTTTTTCCTGTTTTAGTTTCTGCCTGTATGCAGACAGCAGTAGAATGGAACAGCAGTTCAACAGTTCAACAGAGCTTTATTTGTCATTCGGTACCAAGGTATCGAACGAAACTACATAGCAGTCACACACAAAAAAGAACACAAGACACATGACCCCAACACATAACGTCCATCACAGTGACTCCAAACACCCCCTCACTGTGATGGAGGCAACAAAACTTCCACTCTCTTCCCCACGCCCACGGACAGACAGCTCGTCCCCGACCGACCCGCACAGTCCCCGCAAGGGGATGGAAGTCCCCGCGGCCGAGTCGCACCGGGCGTTGAGACGTCTCGCGGCTGAACCGGGCGGTGGAAGGCCCCGCGACCGAGCCGTGCGCAGCTAAGCCTTACCAAAAGCAGGGCGAGGGAGGGGCTTATAACAGTCTCCGAATGGGGTGTAACAATGGTCCAGGGTCTGCTCTTCCCTAGTGGGAAAAGTGATGTGGTGGATGTATTTTGGGAGAACCTTCTTCATATTGGCTCTGTTGAAGTCTCCTAGAACAATGAACGCAGCCTCAGGATGGGAGTTCCCCAGCTCATTTACAATCCCATACAGTTCATCCAGGGCTAGAGATTTATCAGCCTGTGGGGGGATGTAAGCAGCAGTAAGGAGGACTGAACTGAACTCTCTAGGGAGGTAGAAAGGTCTAGCTTTAATGGTCAACAGCTCCAGAACCGGGGAGCAGTGTATAGTTAAAACGTAGACATCCATGGCCCACGAAGAGTTAACCATAAAGCACACTCCCCCTCCTCTCGACTTGCCTGAGTCCTTCGTTCTGTCCTGTCGGTAGACGGAAAAACTCGCCGGAGTGACGGCACAGTCGGGTACGCTGGTCTCCAGCCACGTCTCCGTAAACGCCAGAACACAGCAGTTCTTTATGTCCCGATGGTGTTCGATCCGTGCGCGCAACTCGTCTAATTTATTGTCCAGGGATTGCACATTAGCTAACAGAATGCTGGGCAGAGGACTTGTTGGTACGTTATACATGTGCCATCTATCTGCATCCCGAGTAAATGTTATCCAGCCTGCATCAACTAAAATTAACGATGCAGTGACTGTGCATGCTTCGCAGCCGATCAGATAAGTATCAATATCAATTAAGCTGAGTATTAATCAAACCATATGGTTCGCAACACGGAACAGGTCATATCATACAGCTTAATTTGACATCATTTCAATGGGCATGAGTCCTGCAATGAATTTTAGGACTAATACCTCCTTTCAGGATTATCAGATTTAAATAGATTATTTTTCTCTAATATCCCAAGCCATCTACTCGCCTGCTTGTCAATTTCACCACATATCAGAAGCCTATTGCTATTAAAAAAAAACCATTTGTTCACAGCTGTGAGATCAGATAACATCCATCATTTTAAAAATATTACAAAGCATTGCTTATCTTGTACCTTCATCAATGCTGGAAAGTGGAAGGAATGAAAATTTCTGAGTAAGATGCCTGATTTTGAAAACATGGATGTGCTAATCCAAGGAACAACAGTTCTGATTTCATTTTGCTCCATCCTTATAATTTATCAAAGCACATCCAGGACTTTGGGATCTAAATATTTTGAACCAACCTGAGTTTTTTCAGGTGTATTAAAAGTACAGACATACCTCCAATCAAATTTATTCAAAGCATGAATATTCTTCTAAAAATTCTCTTCTAACCAAGACTCCTCTTGAAAACTAATGAGCGTACTTGTTCTGAGGGATGGATTTGCACAGATGGAGATCTGGGAATGAACAAGCCAAGGGTGGGTGTTTCAATGATTGCACTGATGATGCAATGGTTGCATTGATGGTGCAATGGTTGCACTGATGGTGCAACTGTGCATTGATGGTGCCACATTGCATTGATGGTGCAACTGTGCATTGATGGTGCTGCGGAGCATAGATGGTGCAATGTTACATTAATGGTGCAATGGTGTATTGATGATGCAATGGTTGCATCGGCTACAGGTGGGGATGAAGCAGAATCCATAATCCATTGGTGGAGTTTGAAGAGTGTTCCAGGTGGACAACAGAGAAGGGACCAAGGGGTTGAGTTGAACAGTTGTGGAGACGAAGGCTCATGTTCTGCCTTCTGGAATAATAATGCTTTTGAAGGGTGAGATAATCACAGCAAAGTGGCAACAAGCATCATCAGCCTCCTAGAAGGTAACTTGTTCCTTTCTTGACTTAGTGTTTTTACATAACCAACATAAAGGTTCAAAGGTTCAAAGGTTCAAAGGTATTTTATTGTCATGTGTACCAATTAAGGTACAGTGAAATTCAATTTACTATGCAACCATATTTTTAAAAAAAGCAACAAGCCACACAACTACATAAAAGTTAACATTAACATTCACCATATTGTATTCCACATTCCTCACTGTGATGAAAGGCAATAAAGTCTAATCTTCTCCCTTCTTTATTATCCGGCAGTCGGGGCAGTTGAACTATCCACAGTCAGGGCGATCGAAGCTCCCGCAGTTGGCGATCGAAGACCCTGCGTCGGGGCGATCGAAGCTCCCGCATTGGGACGGTTGAAACCGAGGGACCGCGAGCTCCACGGTGTTAAAGTCCGCAGGCTCCCGCGGTTGGAGCTCCGAGGTCGATTCCCGACAGGGACCGCCAGCTCCATGATGTTAAGTCCGCAGGCTCCCACTGTTGGAGCTCTTAAAGTCGGTCTCCAGCAAGAGGTCACTAGCTCCTCGATGTTAGGCCGCAGTGCAGACAGAAATATGATATGGAAAAAAAATCGCATCTCCGTCAAGGTAAGAGATTAAAAAAAAGTTTCCCTCAACCCACCCCCCCCACCCCCCACATAACAAAGCTAAAGAACACTAAAACATACATTTAACACATACTAAAAAACACCAAAGAAGAAAGGGACGAGACAGACTGTTGGCAAGGCAGCCACAGCGGCGCCACCTGGTGTTGAATGCGATCCAGCACTTTAACTCCCCCTCCCATTCCCAGTCTGACCTCTCTGTCATGGGCCTCCTCCAGTGCCATAGTGAGGCCCACCGGAAATTGGAGGAGCAGCACCTCATATTTCGCCTGGGCAGTTTGCAGCCCGGTGGTATGAACGTCGACTTCTCCAACTTCAGATAGCTCCTCTGTCCCTCCCTTCCCCTCCTCCTTCCCAGATCTCCCTCTATCTTCCTGTCTCCACCTATATCCTTCCTTTGTCCCGCCCCCGACATCAGTCTGAAGAAGGGTCTCGACCCGAAACGTCACCCATTCCTTCTCTCCCGAGATGCTGCCTGACCTGCTGAGTTACTCCAGCATTTTGTGAATAAAGCGATCAATTGTTTGCCAGGGAAAGAGGTGATGTAAATGTCACCTGTCATAGATTCATAGAATTATACAGCGAGGGAAATGGCCCTTTGGCCCAACTGGTCCACCCCGACCAACATGTCCCAACTATACTCATCCTACCTGCCTGTATTTGGCCAATATTCCTCTAAAACTTGTCCTATCCACCTACCTGTCTAATTGTTTCTTAAATGTTGCAATAATCCCTGCCTCAACTACCTCCTTTGGTAGCTCGTTCCATACATCCACCACCCTTTGTGTGAAAATGTTGCCCCTCAGATTAGCCCTGCATCAGAATATAGATACCCTCCACTGAATCTGTTGAACCACGGCAATGGCCGGTGGCAAAATAATTATTTATTCCAAAAAGTTAACAGATTTTCTACAATTTAACAGAATTTTATAATTTGACTTTCTTTTTACCATATTATAACTTTCCTTTATTCAGCAATAATGTGAGGCTATTAATCTTCCTTGAAAGTTTAATCTTTCTTTCATATGCTAGTAAAACTGCATGATATTTTATCGGGCAATAAATGACAATACTAATAACAAAAGAAGACAAATTGTGCAGAATTGAGCTGCAGAATGTAGAAGATACTGGCCTTGACTTTACTTTGTCAAATTTACTATAAACCTGATCCCATTCTCCATGCAGAAGATTAGTGTCATGATAAAAGAAAACAGATGAATAAATGTAGTCATGATTGGGGATGTGAGGAAGTATGCCAATCAGTCAGGTATATTTGCTAGTTAGAGGCAACGAGTGCCAAATCTTCCCCCAGTGGGATAAATTCCATTCAGTTGGTGATGCTCAGAGTACAGCAGTTTCTTGGCCCACCTCTGGGCTCTCTATTAGCTTTCCATTATGAGGCAACTAGTGTGGATAACTTTCCTTGATCCTTGTATTGTATTAAAGGTTTGGTCTTTCTTTGCACCAAACCCAGTCTTTGAATTTGTCATAAAGTATAGTTTTCTAGAGTCAGGCTTGTTGCACATATTCTGTGGATCCCAACCAGTTCATAAAGTAGGCATGCAGGTGCAGCAGGCAGTGAAGAAAGCGAATGGTATGTTGGCATTCATAGCAAGGGGATTTGAGTATAGGAGCAGGGAGGTTCTGCTGCAGTTGTACAGGGCATTGGTGAGACCACACCTGGAGTATTGCATACAGTTTTGATCTCGTAATCTGAGGAAAGACATTCTTGCCATAGAGGGAGTACAGAGAAGGTTCACCAGATTGATTCCTGGGATGGCAGGACTTTCATATGAAGAAAGACTGGATAGACTCGGCTTGTACTCGCTGGAATTTAGAAGATTGAGGGGGAATCTTATAGAAACTTACAAAATTCTTAAGGGGTTGGACAGGCTAGATGCAGGAAGATTGTTCCCGATGTTGGGGAAGTCCAGAACAAGGGGTCACAGTTTAAGGATAAGGGGGAAGTCTTTTAGGACCGAGATGAGAACGTTTTTTTTCACACAGAGAGTGGTGAATCTGTGGAATTCTGCCACAGAAGGTAGTTGAGGCCAGTTCATTGGTTATATTTAAGAGGGAGTTAGATGTGGCCCTTGTGGCTAAAGGGATCAGGGGGTATGGAGAGAAGGCAGGTACGGGATACTGAGTTGGATGATCAGCCATGATCATATTGAATGGCGGTTTATTCACAAAATGCTGGAGTAACTCAGCAGGTCAGGCAGCATCTCGGGAGAGAAGGAATGGGTGACGTTTCGGGTCGAGACCCTTCTTCAGACTGAAAGGCGGTGCAGGCTCGAAGGGCCGAATGGCCTACTCCTGCACCTATTTTCTATGTTTCTATAAGTTCATTAGTTCATAAGTTATAGAAGCAGAAGTAGGCCATTCATCTCAGCAAGTCTACTCCGCCATTCAATCATGGCTGATCAATCTTTCCCTCTCAACCCCATTCTCCCGCCTTCTCCCCATAACCTCTGACACCCGTACAAACCAAGAACCTATCAATCTCCACCTTAAAAATATCCATTGACTTGGCCTCCACAGCCTTCTGTGGCAATGAATTTCCATGCCAGATTACTGTCATGATAAAACAAAAACCTTTGAATAAATTTAGTTGCGATTGGGTGTGTGAGGAACTAAGTCAGTCAGTCGGGTCTGCTTTCTACTCGTGTTGGAGCACATGTGTGTCAAATCTTCCCCCTGTGATACCCCATAAACCATTTGGCATGATTTAAATAGACCATAGTCTGTTATTCTTAAGGATCTTACTGTTAGTTGTCCTTTTGGTACGAAATGACTCCAACTTTCCAAAGACAGTAAAGGTGGAATCTTTGCAATATCCTATGCAGCTTGCTGTATATAAACCCACTTCTAGTAAGAAAAAGGATACTGAGCATTAAAGCCTAATGGATTGATACTTTTGTGTTCAAGGTTAGCTGCTTGTAGTTTCAGACAAACAAAATGTGTTTGCAGGTATGTAGGAATTGTGCCAAAATCGAATTTCTGGATGCTGAAGAACATTTTAGGCAGGAGCAAATTTGTAGAGAAATTACAGAGATGTACAAAACTATTGAGTAGTGCTAACGGAATTTCAAATATCAAATACAGACTGGGATAGGATTTATGTTAAGTACAAAAAGGATAAAAAACTTCTTAACTTCTTTCAGGAGAGCTTTCTGACCAAGTATATCTCTGGCTCAGGGAGGAATGTTGGCATCACTGGGAAATGGATCAGACAAGCAGAACTAGTGTTGACAGATGGAGGAATCTCTGGGTACGAATAATCACAATACCAGAAGGATTGGATAGATGTAGTAAATGGACCACTGCAAAGCAAAAGTAGACAGGCAAATAAAGGCCATTTCAATGGGATGAAAACAGATTTCACCTGATAAATTGGATTCAAAGGTTAACTAGTAGAGTGGATAAGGGAGAACCAATGGATGTGTTATATCTGGACTTCCAGAAGGCTTTCGACAAGGTCCCACATAAGAGATTAGTATGCAAACTTAAGGCACACGGTATTGTGGGTTCAATATTGATGTGGATAGAGAACTGGCTGGCAGACAGGAAGCAAAGAGTAGGAATAAACGGGTCCTTTTTAGAATGGCAGGCAGTGGTGAGTGGAGTGCCGCAAGGCTCAGTGTTGGGGACGCAACTGTTTACCATATATATTAATGACTTGGAAGAGGGAAAAGGATGAAAATTAAAGCCAGGGCTCCTGAGATAGCTGATAATGCAGACAGTAAATCAAAGCAGATAACATAGCCAATACCAGATGCCAAGTTATTAATATTTAGTTTGAATAGACTTATTATAGAATGTTCAGAGGAGAGTGAAAAATGAAACAAAATAAGCAAAAAGACTGTACGAGAATGTTTCCAAATACACAGGACAAGATGTTAGAAATCCAAAGTGCCAAATGTCAATTTGCTCCCGGTGGTGATGGGAGGCTTATACACTCACCTATGCTCATCCGATGTTGAGAAAGGCTAGACACATCATTGGGGTTATCAAGTGGGCACCTACTTTCATCGACGTTTCACTGATTGGACCCACGACGTCTCCAGTAGGCTCAGCAGTGCATTCTGGCGTCCCAGAACCACCCCCCTCTACATCTGCCTAGCCGGCTTATTTGGGAGACCAGATTGGGTCTTTCCTCTTCAGCCAGAGCCACTGGCTACTCCGCTCTGCCACCTGTGATGTTTCCTTGATAGCCTGGCGTAGGGCTTGTCCGCTGATCCCCAGGTCCTTCATCAGTCTTACGGTAGATGTTGCCACAAATCCTCGACATCCAACTTCTACCGGGCAGATCTTTGCTCTCCAGCCCCGTTGTTCTGCCTCCGCTGCAAGGTCTGTGTAGCGCAGTTTCTTTCTTTCAAAGGCTTCCTGCACAGCATCCTCCCAAGGGACTGTGAGCTCCACAAAATACACCATGCGCTGAGAGTTGGACCAGAGGACAAGATCAGGCCTCAAGTTTGTGATGGCTATCTCTGGTGGAACTGTAAGCCGCTGGTCCACATCCACCAGCATCTGCCAGTCCCGGGCTGCCTCCAGCTGTCCAAACCTTGTCCTTGGTGGAAATATTAACAACAAACATAAAGCAGACTCCAAAAAATATTCTATTGACTCGTGAGCAAGAAAAGGGTTTTAAGATGTGGGAATAACCATAAGGTCATAAGGTCATGAGGTTATAAGGAATAGGATTTTATAGGTATTTGCAAATTAGACATTTTTTGAAGGCTACTTTACCCTCTTTTCCGTTATCACATCAAACTGAAATTACAGATTTTTTTTTACACTTGAATCCTTATCAGAAAGGTTTAATATCGGCTATCTATGAGTTGATTTTGAAATTACAAGTAGGCACATCTGATATAATTAAGAATGATTGGGAAAGAGAACTTCAAATTTCTTTACCTACAGAGAAATGGGAGAGGATTCTTCAATTAGTCAATGCCTCTTCAATGTGTGCAAGACACGCTCTGATACAATTTAAGGTGGTTCACAGAGCACATATGTCAAAAGATGTTAGCGCGTTTTTATGGTCATATAAATCCTACTTGTGATAGATGTAATTCTGAGGTGGCTTCGCTGACTCATATGTTTTGGTCTTGCCCACTTTTGGAAAAATATTGGAAATAAATTTTTGATACTATTTCTGTAGGTTTAGGTTTTGATTTACAACCTCATCCTATCACTGCAATTTTTGGGTTACAAATGATAGATTCTATTCATCTGTCCCTTTCAGCCCGTCGGTTGATTGCTTTTACTACATTAATTGCCAGAAGATCTATTTTATTTAAATGGAAAGACTCTAATTCTCCCACCACACTCCATTGCCATTCTGAAACAATATCATGCTTAAATTTAGAAAAAATTAGAAGTGATATTGTTGAACCCTCGATTAAATTTGATAGGACTTGGGGAAGCTTTATTCAATATTTTCACACAATATAAGTTGTTCCCTCTCCAGTCATTATAAATTTTTTTTACCTTTATTTGGTGGAACAGATTTAACGACAAACAGGGGTCTAAACTGTTGAAAAAAAAAATTGCAGCCCAAATTCTGTTTTGTTTTGGGGTTTTTTTGTTTGTTTGCTTATTTTAGTTTAGTGGGGTAATTTTTTTAATTCTTTTTTTCTTCTTTTTATCTTTAAAAAATATATATATATAAGTTCTCTTTTAACATTTTATCTATAATTACATAGAGACTGGGAGGTCTATACCCTATATGTATTTTGAAACTGGATTTATATTAAGGCTACATTTGTTGTTAATGTAATCCCGATCCCCATGTATCAATATCACTGTTATGCTTATCATTTTTTGAAATTTAATAAAAAGATTTGAAAAGAAAGAAAGGAATAGGATTAGAATTAGGCCATTCAGCCCATCAAATTTACTCCACCATTCAATCGTGGCTGATTTATCTCTCCCTCCTAACCCCATTCTCCTGCCTTTTCCCCATAACCTCTGACACCTGTACTAATCAAGAATCTATCTCTGCCTTAAAAATATCCACTGACTTGGCCTCTACAGCCTTCTGTGCCAAAGAATTCCACGGATTCACCACCCTCTGACTAAATAAATTTCTCCCCATCTCCTTCCTCAAAGAACCTCAATTAATTCTGAGGCTATGACCTCTAGTTCTAGACTCTCCCACTAGCGGAGGTTAGCCCACTCATTCCTGGGATCATTCTTCTAAACCTCCTCTAGACCCTCTCCAGAGTCAACACATGCATCCTCAGACATGGTGCCCAACATTGCTCACAGTATTCCAAATATGGCCTTACCATTGCTTCACAATTACATCCCTGATTTTGTATACAAGTCTTCTTGAAATAAATGCTAGCATTGAGTTTGCTTTGCAGAGAACAAGAAGGAAGCAAAGGGCACGGTTGAAATGCCAAATTAATATTTGACATCAGTATTTAAGAAGGGAGAAAATGTTTCTGCAGTCTCAGCAAAGGAAGGTGCAGCTGCGATTCTGGATTTGCTAAAAACTGATGAATGCAAGGCTGACAACAGTTAAAATGGATGAATCATGTCCAGACAGGATACATCCTGTGCTGAGAGAAATAAGGGATGAAATTGCAGAGGATCTGGCTATAATCTTCCAAATATCCATAGATTTTAGGGTGAATATGAGTGTGAATGTGTGCACTTGTGGGAATGCTGCAACGCACCTGCTGGGTGTCAATGCCAAAACTTAAATTAGAATCCAGCAATGAACCACAAAGTGTCATTTGGTTTAGTTTAGGGATATAGCACGGAAACAAGCCCTTCAGCCCACCGAGTCCACACCGACCAGTGATCTCCTGTGCACTACTATTCTACACACCAGGGACAATTTATAGAAGCCAATTCACCTGCAAACCTGCACGTCTTTGGAATGTGGGAGGAAACCGGTGCACTTGGAGAAAACCCAGGCGGTCACAGGAAGAATGTACAAACTCTGTCTTGGCAGCGCATGTAGTCAGGATCAAACCTGGATCTCTAACATTGTAAGGGAGCAACTCTATCGCTGTGCCACAGTGCCACCCCCAAAGTTTGATTTTGAAGCTTGTGTCATCGAGAAAGGTGCAGCTCTCAGTCTAATTTTTGTTTACAATCTAATTTTAGATACAGTATGGAAACAGGCCCTTTGGTCGACCAAGTCCATGCTGACAATTGAACACCTGTTCACACTAGATCTATGTAATCCCACTTTCACATTCACTCCATACACATTGCAGCACAGTGGCGCAGGGGGCAGCTGATAGAGCTGCTGCCTCACAGTGCGGGTTTGATCCTGACCTCGGGTGCTGTCTGTGTGGAGTTTGCATGTTCTCCATGTGGCTTTCCTCCGGGTTCTCCAGTTTCCTCCCACACCCCAAGGACATACGTATTGTAGGTTAGTTGGAAGATGTAAATTGGGAGTGGAACTAGTCTGAATGGGTGATCAATGTTCGGCATGGACTCGGTGGACCGAGATGCCTGCTTTTATGCTGTACCTCTAAACTAAACAGTGGAGGGCAATTTACAGAACCCAATTAACCTACAAATCCACAGGTCTTTGAAACAAGAGCAGTCGGAGGAAACCCAGGAGTTCACAGGGGGAACATGCAAACTCCATACAGACAGCACCCGAAGGCTGAATCGTAACTGTGAGGGAGCAGCACTGCATCACTGTGCCGCCCTATGAATGACAAAGAAATATGCCTGGCTTTTTTAATAAACATTTCTTTTCACCATTCACCATCTTTAAAGCTGGGTCCTCAGGGAGTGAATAGAATACAATGGTGTTCAGAAGAAACCCCAGGTATCACTCAGTATCTCTTCCCTCCTCAGTACTGCACTTGCTGCCAATACCTGATACCGGATATGCACAAAGAGGTGATCCACACCTGAATGCAATGTCACCATGTCTGGGAAGAAACTGCAGATGCTGTTTTATTCCAAAGATGGACACAAAGTGCTGGAGGAACTCGGTAGGTCAGGCAGCATCTCTGGGGAAAAAGGATGGGTGACATATCAAGGCTCCTGAAGTCTGAAGAAGGGTTCAGGTGACTCAAAACATCACCCATCCTTTTTCTCCAGAGATGTTGCCTGACCCGCTGAGTTACTCAAGCACATTGTGTCTATCTGTAATCATCTTCTGTTGCTGATGCCTCACTGGGGTCAAAATTGGATTTACGTCTAATTCTTTTCCGGAATGTTTTCTGTTCTGTCCAGCACCAGCACTGGAAGAATAAAAGCCAGCATACGAACATTCAAACTGCATGAGCGAATAACATTACCTGTCCCGAGCAGGTGTTCTGAAGAGGTAGTTGGAAACGGAGGAAAACTGCCAAGAATTGTTTGACAGAGGCAGTAACAGGAGTTGGTTGGAGGAAACAAAGAAATGCAGATGCTGGTTAATATACAGAAAAGCACAAATTGTTGGAGTAACTCAGTAGGTCTCTGGAGAACATGGAACATGGTCAAGACCCGACTGAAGAAGGGTCTTGACCCAAAACGTCACCTATCCATGTTCTCCAGAGATGCCGCCTGAGCTGCTGAGTTACTCCAGCACTTTGTATCCAGCAGTGGGTTGGCGTTTTCTGCGGATGTTTCACACTTGTAACTGATCTATGAGGAACAGATGAAAATCAACTCTCGTAAAGGTATAAAAGCAACTTTTTTTTAGTGAAATCTGAGGTTAACAATAAGCAAATGAAATTTGATCAGTTTGTAATGAATGAACAATAACAAACTGGTAACTTATTTGAAACAATCCTCACACATGACATTCTTTCACTTCAATGCATTCTCACCATCAAAGGACTTTCAATGGGGGTATAATTTATTCCATATAAGTGTGCAAAAGGAATCCATAAAGCCTGTCACCACCACACCAATGTCTTTATATTATCCTACATATTGATAATATTGATGAATTAAAATATGTCTGAGGGAAATTAATGATGGTGAAAGAAATATTTCAGTTGTTCCATGATCTTTAGTGATCTACTACCACCTCCCAATTGCCTGATCGGAGTCCTTAATCAAGAATGCAGTGGTAACTCCAGCAATACTGAACTTGCAGACGACATTGAGATGTTTGCTCTTGTTTTTTTTCAACTGAGCCAATAAACCTTTATTGAAAGTTTAGCAGCAGCACCTTTTACTGATGTGCACAGGGTTTTAGTCTAAGCCTTGCCAGAGGCCAAAAATAAATTAATTGCCAATGGTTAAGCCTCACATAGCTGAATTGGTTGATTAAAAAAACGTGAAAAATTCACGATAGCTACTTGGTAATGAGAAATGGCCTGCATCATAATTGGATTAGATCACCATAAAAAATAGAATTGAGAAGTTTGTCACCTATGACTTTCAAAACTGAATGGGTGCAGTCAATGGATCCCCATTCCTGAGAAAACCTTGTAAAGATTGCAGCTTGAACTTTTAGCTTAGCCAGGTCACAGGGAAAAAAACCCGATGAATTAAAAGGTCTTCTAAAATAAATTATCTTTATGGTGGTTTGCTGAGGTGGCCTGCAAACAAACACTACCAATCGCCTTAAATTTATCGATATAGCTGAGCTTCTTTATTGGAGAACTTACATTTATTGTGCAAATTTAGGCTTTTTCTATATTATTCACCATGTAGGGATCACAGCACAGCACAGTATTCCAGGTATGGTCTACCCACTAACTGATACATTGACAACCAAACACATGCACCTCCCTCCCTCTCTCCCATTAATTATTTTTATATTGAGACCTCCCATTTCCCAATCTTCCAATTTAACTCATTGCACTTTTTTATCTTCACTTTCTCTTTAGCTGTAGCAGAAGCATCATATGCTGCACTCTGTTTCTTCTCCCCGTTGCACCACCTGATTAACTCGTGCATGGTATGATTTTCTTGCACAGAACGCAAAGCAAAATTTTTCTCGATGCTTGTGAGAATAATGAAGCAATACCAATACCAATAGTTATTTTGCATGCTTCTCTGCCATTTTTCTACTGTGTTTTTAAGCTTCTTTGCACGGATTCCTTTTCACCGCAGTGAGCCTATGAACTTATGAACCTAATATTCTGTTCATTCAGCTAATGGGAATGCTTTTGTATTATGGTTCTTTTATTTCTTTTCTTCATCTTTTTTTTTGAGGATTTACTGAAATTTCCCAAGGCAAACAGGTGAACACTTAATCAATATAACCATTTATAGGAACATGAGACAGTCTGTGTTATATCCTGAGAAGCTCTGGAATTTAAACCAATGGCCATCTGCTTTGGAAGCCTCTGGGGTCTGAACTGAAGCCACCTGTTTGAAATGGGAGTGTTATAGCAGCCAGTCTCTCTATGCACCTCAAATCCAAATAGCTTTTAGCTCTACCAACAATGGGAAAATCTGACAGATGTGAGCATGTTAAAGGAACCCCAAATGATAAATTAGAGAAGTGTAAATTTAATGATGTGCATGTTGGTATTGGTCTCTGTATGACTCAACTCATCAATGTTGTGCATTTGTAGGCATTATACACAGTTGCTTGTCTGACAATAAAAGAGAGTAAAATAATTGTACATAAAATTGTCCATTTTTTAATTGATAGATATTGATAGATATTTTCCAGATTTCTGCACATATATTTTGAAGGGTTGTGTGACACAAGCACTGAGTGTATTCAGTGCATCTGTATTCTGGTTCTACATAAAATATGCCCTGGATACAAATAACTATATGTAAAGAAAAACATTGTGGACAGTATGTTTTAATGTAAATTTTAGTAAGTCCCCTCGCATTTTGTGATGAAGTTCCATATAGGCATTCCCAGTGGGTGAAGCCCCATGATGAAATAGATGAACAATCCCATGAAGCACATGCACTCTACATCTACCTTCATGTATTATGTATCTGGCAGGAAAAAATAACATTATGGTAGACTAGAAAATAAAACATGGTAGTAGTGAATGGTAAACTTAAATAATAATTATTTTAAATGATGAATTACATAGAAACATAAAATCATAGGTGCAGGAGAAGGACATTTGGCCCTTCGAGCCAGCACCGCCTTTCAATATGATCACGGGTGATCATCCAAAATCAATAACCCATTCCTGCTTTCTCCCCAACAAATTATGCTCTGTATAAACCAGTATCTGCAATTCCTTTCTACACGGACCAATTTTAAACTTAGGAATAGCCATTTGGCTATTTTGAAACTTTGAAGTCCAGTTCATCTTATTTGTTTGTTACTCATATTGTAAACTGTGCCTGGGAATGGACCATCAGTGAATAGATGTTCAGTGAACAGTACCCTTGATACTGTGCCAAACAACACATTTTCTGATCTCACAGTCCAACACTGATAGGAGATACATTCAGGGAAAGATAGGTAGGTATTGAGAGATCCATGTCAGGTTTGAAGGTTCCTTTTCCAGGATATTAAGGCATAAATTTCATGGCACATAACTTCAGATTCAAAGCTTCACTTGAAGGGAGAATGTGAGCCTGGGGGTGGGGGAGGTAGTGGTGGGTGATGGGCCTTATATCGTGGTGGACAAGTAAACAATTATTGGAAATGGGAGGATTTAAGAACATTCCGATCTCACTGAAAACAAAGATAATTTATTGAAATTCTGAGAAATTTGATAATCTAGCCAAGTATTGCTTGAGTATTGCTACTAGTCATCTGATTGGTGACCACCCAATTTTTAGACCTCCATAAATTGTACCCTAATTCTGAACTATAACTTTAGATGAATTTTAACTCCAAATATTTCATCTATTTTTGCTTAACAGCAGGAATTAAAAGTAGCAGCTTACCATTCATGGGGATTATGTGGGCAACCCTGAAATCAATGGTTGAAATTCAGTACAACATTAAACTGCAGTTGTGTTATGTGAGCAAAACACTGTAAGAGGCAAAGCTGGGTAACTTCACATCAACTGAACATGATGCAAAGAAATCAGATACGTAAGACACGTGAAAAATATCCTTGCTATAGTACTGTAGATATGTGCTCCAGGGTTAGCCAACCTGTCAGCCAGGTTTTAGGATAAACTAATTTCTGCAGCTTCATTAATAATTTTCCTGTCCTCATAAGTTCAAATGTGGAAACACTAAGTGACCACTGTGTAATTTTCAGCTCTATTCAATTCTCATGAAAGACTTGCATGTTCTTGCACCAGGACTTGGACATAATACCATTGAGCTGTACCTTATGTCTGATCCTATAATGTGTCAAGGAAAGTAGCCTAGTCGAAGATATCCTGGCAAAGATTTAATAAGACTGCAGTTACATAATATTCCCTTAACCTCTGTCATAATGACTTCCTAAAAAATACTCAATGTGTCTGATTCAGCTGGATTTGCTATTAGGTTGATACAGTACATTTCTCATTGTTAAATGTTGGCAAGTTCAGGGCTCCCACACGACACCGTACTGAATTAACTTTGACTTTAGTAATCCACCTCGGAAGACATTACTATCTATTTTGTTATTAGGAGTGGAATTCATTACAGATCACCTGCCATCTCATTAATACACAATCCTTACTGGAGTAAAGGCAGATGCAAAATAGATATTCTATTACCTGAATTTCAGTTTGAGACTGGCAGTTTGTGTATTTTAGTGAACTGGGAAATACAGAATAGAGCTGATACGGAAATCTCAATGCAAACAAGAACAATACTGATCCTGACTTGCAGTTTTCCATTTATCTTAAGGATCACTTTGCATACATTGCCAGTCTGGCTCAGCCTGATGTGGAGATCTCAGCACTTTTCTTATCCAATTTCCAGTCAAAATATCATTGCAGTTCCCTCGATGCAATAGGGCCCTGAATAAGCATTAATGGACGAGTCTGACTGATTGATTGCCTAACGAACAGTGTTAGTTATTCAGTGGGAACAGAACAGAAAATGGGGTGTAGTGTTCATCATATCATTGTCACTCCAGGTTAAGCTACTAACTAAACCATTTCCACCATGCGCAGACAAATATTCTCTCTCTATTAATTATGCTTTTACGAAGCAATTGGAAAACCATTAGATATGGAAATCTATAAATTCTACATGCAAACAAGAAAAATACTGATCTCCAATCAGTAGAACTTGATTTTCTAATAATATTATTTCGACCATTATATCATGTCCAGAAATTGTTCTTGTTCTTTGTTTCAACAAAACTTTTCCAGCTTTCTTTGGATCCTTCCAGAAGTAAACGGTCCCTCTATAAGTTAGGATGCAGTCTGATTCTCCTCTACTTCATTGCAAACATTGGGCCTTGTCTCTGGAACCATTGCTCTGTTGTTGTTCGTCCTTCGGGTTCGAAGATGACCATGACTTCACTTTCAGTTGGAGGATTGGTGATTGTGGGTCCGGAAGTGACTGGTGAGGCCAATCCGGGCCCGGAAGGCACGCCCACACATCGGACACAAATGGATGGGTGCTGCAGTGGAGGTAGCCCGGGCCTTGTGCGCGGTGCGTTTCTTCTAGGCCTCTGCAGTGGGTCTGTTCTCTGCTGCACGGGCTCCTGTGGTGAGCTTGCTATGCCAGGTTGGACGGTCCAGAGCAAGAGACTCCCAAGTGCTGAGGTTGATGTCCAAGTCTTTGAGAGACACTTTGAGGCAGTCCTTAAACCGTTTCTTCTGTCCTCCTACTGAGCGCATGCCCTGACACAGTTCTCCATACAGAAGCTGTTTTGGCAGTCGACTCTCGGGCATTCTGACGACATGGCCTGTTCATCTGACTTGGGCTTTCCGTAGGAGGGTGTGGACTTTGGGGATTCCGGCCCGTTCCAAGACCTCTGTGTTGGGAATTTTGTCCTGCCACCTGATGTGAAGGAGTCTATGTAGGATAAGTCAGGATGCAGTCTGATTCTCCTCTACTTCATTGCAAACATTGGGCTTTGTCTCTGGAACCATTGCGCTAAAATGCTGAGAACTATCTCCTGCTCTCTGTTATCTTTTCCTTTGTTTTACCTATTGTACTTGAGTTTGGCTTGATTGTATTTATATATCGTGTTATCTGATTTGATTGGCTGGGATGCAAAACAAAGCTTTCCATTGTACCCTTGGTACTCAAGACAATAATAATCCTAAACCTAAACCAAATTTTAGGAGGTCCTGCTGGTATTTAGTGCAATTTAACAATATTTTATCATATTTTTCACAAATGTTACTCCCTGCCAAATTGTTCCTGAAAATTATCCAACTGAGGGTTTGGAAAGGTATAGCATCACAGCACAGTGGATTGTTTCTTGGTATTTTGAGCAGATGAGACTGCCATTTTCTTCTGATATTCATTCACAAATATCTTGCTGTACTGTTGAGCTGTTTGAATTGACATTTCTCCAAGGATTTGCGATCATCTCTTAGATGACATCTGTTAAACTTTGTGGCCCTATGATCATGTAATATTAACCATTTCCTAAACATTTACTGGTCTAAAGGGCTTGGCTGCTTTAGAATGTTTACATTCTGCCCCAATCATCACACAAGCATTATGAATTAGGACTGACCAAGCCACTGGTCAAAGAGAGGGTTTCTTTCTTTAAGTAAAACATGCTGCTTTCTCTGAATGGAAGTTATAATGGACAGCAGAATGTTATGGTGTACCCGCATTAAAAATAATATAACGACGGCACAGAGTTTGTAATATTCTCTTTCTTAGTTGTTAGTTAAGTTATTTCTCTCACTATTCTTGTGTATTAGTATTGTGTATTAGTTTTGTGTAACTTAGCGCGGTATGGAGACTAAAGCCGACGTTTTAGCATTTTGTTTTCACCTACCGTGTCCGGAGATCCCGTGCGCAGCCAGGGCCCTATTGTTCACATGAGGGAGCAGCTGTTAGCGTTCCGTAACCCAGTGGTGCTGTCTCAGGAGAGACCCGACCGACGTCCCCCGTGAGCTGAGGTGGAGGAGAAGAGGGTGCCGTGCTGGAATCCAGCGTCGAGCCGGGAGGAGACGCTACAGACCAGTGCTCCCGTCCATCGTTATGGGAAATGTAAGATCTCTCCCCAACAAGATGGACGAGTTGGTGGCGTTGATCCAGCACCAGAGGGAATATCGGGAGTGCAGCATCATGCTGCTTACAGAGACCTGGCTGAACACGTTAACTCCGGACACCAACGCCTCACTGGACGGTTTTCACCTGAGGCGGGTGGACAGAACAGTGGAGACTGGTAAGAGAAAAGGAGGAGGGCTGGCTGTGTTTGTAAATTATAGATGGTGTAACCCTGGGCACATCACTGTTAAAGAGCAGCTCTGCTGCAGGGACATCGAGCTGTTAAAATTTTAAGAGGGACGGACAGAGTTGACATGGGTAGGCTTTTCCCTTTGAGAGTGGGGAAGATTCCAACAAGGGGACATAGCTTCAGAATTGAGGGACAAAGGTTTAGGGGTAACATGAGGGGTAACTTCTTTACTCAGAGGGTGGTGGCTGTATGGAATGGGCTTCTGGTGGAAGTGGTGGAGGCTGGCTCGATTTTATTATTTAAGAGTAAATTGGATAGGTATATGGATAAGAGGGGATTAGAGGGTTATGGTCTGAGTGCAGGTAGATGAGACTAGGTCAGGGAGAGTGGTCGGCGTGGACTGGTAGGGCCGAACGGGCCTGTTTCCGTGCTGTAGTTGTTATATGGTTATATGGTTATATGGTTAGTTGTTAGCATGAGGCCTTACTAACTACTGAGGGAATTCTGACATGTTGTTGTGATAGCAACATATATTCTCCCCTCTGCTAATGGCGACACGGCCTGTGATGTACTGCACTCAGCTGTGAGCAGGTTTCAAACACAGCACCCACATGCCCTCTTTTTAATCTCTGGGGACTTCAACCACGCACCCCCATCATCCACTCTGCCCATGTCACCTGCCCAGTACGTCACCTGCGTCACCATTAATTTTAATTTCAACCTTTTCGTGTACATAGTTATATGTTTTGACTGTTGGCAGACCCATATTCCGTTTTTTTTGGTAGATAGAGGACTTAATTAGGACAGCATTACCTTTGGGAAGGGGAATCCTGATGGAATTGGCATGCTTATGACTGTCCAACATTAGTACCGAAGTTTAATAGATTCATGACGATTATGGGGAATTTAGTATTTTAGCTGTTCCACCTGTTAGCTGGATAGAAACTACAGGGAACTGAGCTTCAGAGCTGCCAAGATACAATAACTCAGGAATTTCACTGACCAGAAGGAAGTGTCTGGTATTCTGGAGCCAGATTTGTGGAACTGTCAAATTTTCTCTCGCTTTAGCTGGGAAACCTTGTCAGTTCTACTGACCTCTGTGGCATATTTCTAATCCATGTTCCCAGTCTATGAAGCTCTGCCAACAGCGAGCAAATTTTAGTGCCACATCGTTAGCCTCTGCAAGATCTTTAACAGTGCATGTGTCATGCAGCATGTCACAGCTCAGGAGATGTTCCATAGTCTGGAGGTCACGTCCGCACTTGCAGTCTGCCGCATCTTCAGTATATCCCCACTTCAGCATGTTCGATTTGCTCCTCCCCACGCCTGTCCGCAGTCTGTTGAGACTGCGCCAGGTTATCCACGATTGGTCAGAACCCAGTGGGAGTTTCTCAGAGGGATCGATTGCCATGTCAGTATCTTCCGGAGATTTCTCTAGTCTCTCTTCCCAGAGTTTGAGCCTTCTGGACGATGCACTGCAGTCCAGGGGATAGACAGAAGAGAGGAAACTTCTGCGTGATTTCAAACGTTGAAGTAGCAAAGGGTGGTCATGTAGGGGGTGTCTTCCATCCTCATTGTCTGAGGCGTTCTTTTTGACTGGCTACAGCTCTTCTGATTCCAGGAGGTGCAATGCCAGAGAGTAGGTAGATGCTGTCAGTCTTGGTAAGTTTCATGCATCCACTGATGCAGCGACAGCTTGTGTTTAGCACAGGATCAATCTTCCTTGCATGAGCTGAGCGCTCCCACACTGCGCAGGCATAGTCAGCAGTGGAGAAGCAGAGAGACAGAGCTGTTGATCAAATGGTTTTAAAATTTGCCCCATTTTGAGGCACTCAGCTTGCTAAGAAGAGCATTTCTGGAACTGACTTTTCCTTTAAGCTTGGTGCTTTGTAGGTCAGAGATCGATCAAGAGTCACACCAAGATAGACTGGACTGTCACAGTGCTCCAATTTGACTCCATTCCATATGATCTTCAACCTTCGATTTGCACACTTGTTCTTCAAGTGGAAGGTGCAGACTTGGGTTTTAGATGGATTGGCTCTCAGGTGATTCCCTTTGTAGTATGAGGACAGGTTGACTAAAGCCTCACACAGAGTAGCTTCCGCCTCAAGGAAGTCGGCACTTTGGGTTGTAATACAGATATGAATTTATGAAATTATACTCTAAATAATTCCTTCATATAGTTTGTGGTTGTGATCGTTTAGGAGCTGTAGCATCTTGGATACTTTCAACTTCCATTAAAAAACTTTATCATTTTTTCCTTCATTTAATTTGGTTTGTGTCCCACTTCCAGTGCTCTACCAGACAAATTGCACACGTCTTCTCCAAAAATTGTTCGTAGCACCTTGCAAGAGAAAAGCACGAGCATATTTTCTCAATTTCGCACCTCGCCACTGCGAATGGAATGCAGCCAGCTTTGTGCTCTCATCGTCACACTGTGCTGAACTACTGGATTCATTTGGATAATTAATTAATTGTGTAATTAATTATTCATGCTTAGCTTCTCAATTATAATGGGCCTGTTTCTGGAAGCTTGCCATAGTGGGAGGGAATGCCGTTTGTGTGTCATTTAAGAAGATGTGGACACTGAACAATAATCAGTTGCACAGGGAGGACAAGTTGTATCATCCAATGTAAAACCTGAAAATGTTTCATGTATTTACCACCCATCCTGATGGATGCATGAAGTAAATAAGTAGTCAAAATATGTGCAGCCAGGACATGTATGTGAAGCAGTCTAATAGAATCATAGAAACATAAAAAATAGGTGCACGAGTAGGCTATTCGACCCTTCGAGCCAGCACCGTCATTCAATATGATCATGGCTGATCATCTAGAATACCCAAATCCTCTTTTTTATATGAAAATTGAAGGTGCAGTTCCAAGTTGGGTGTGAGGGTATGTTTATTTTAGTTTAGTTTAGAGATAAAGCATGGAAGCACGCCCTTCGGCCCACCAAGTCCACGTCACCCATGATCACCTGTATATTAGTTTTATCCTACACACTAGGGACAATTTACAGAAGCCAATTAACTTGCAAATCTGCACATCTTTGGACTATGGGTGGAAACCGGAGCACCTGGAGAAAACTCATGCAGCCACAGGGAAAAGTTACAAACGCCGTACAGACAATACCAGGTAGTAAGGATTGAACCCAGGTCTCTGGCGCTGTGCGGCAGCAATTCTACAACTGTGCCACTGTGCCACCCTGGTATTTGAGAACATGTTCATAAGTTCGTAATTTCATAAGTTATAGGAACAGAATTAAGCTACTTGTCCCATCAAGTCTACTCTGCCATTCAATCAAACAAGAAAATAGTGTGCTGATCAGCTCTGATCTAGAGAATAGACATGTTGAAAATGCCATACTCTTAGAAAGAGGTTAGGGTAGGATGGGCTTTCAGATCTACTGACAATAGACACAATTTACATAAACACACCACAATGTTTGTCTATGAGACTATTTCTTATGAACTTTTAAACTTGTGCTCAAGTACCAGGGCGGCACAATGGCACAGCGGTAGAATTGCTGTCTCACAGCGCCAGAGACCTGGGTTTGATCCTGACTCCTGGTAGACATGTTTAGTGAGGTTTCAAATGGCTTTATCATTCAGTAGAAACATGGAAGTGCAGATGATGGTTTACACAAAATGACACAAAGTGCTGGAGTAACTCAGGTAGCATCCTTGGAGAACGTGGACACGTGACGTTTCGGGGCAAGACCCTTCTGCAGACAGTCAAACATCACCTATCCATGTTCTACATAGATACTGCCTGACCCCTTGAGTTTAGTTTAGTTTAGTTTAGTTTAGAGATAAGGCGCAGAAACACCTTTGGCCCACTGAATATTAACACAATCCCACACTGGGACAAATTTTGCAATGATACCAAGCCAATTAACCTACAAACCTGTACGTCTTTGGAGTGTACGAAGAAACCAAAGTTCTCGGAGAAAGCCCCTGCGGTCATGGGGATTACGCACAAACTCCATAAGGACTATCACTTGTTGCCAGGATTGCACCTGGGTCTCTGACGCTATAAGGCAGCAACTCTATCACTGTGCCACTGTGCTGAGTTACTCCAATCTTTGTGTCCTTTAACCTTTGACATTCATTTCAATTTGTTGTGTGTACCCTACAATAGGAAAGCACGTGCCAGGTCACCAATAACAAAAGGACTGTAGTACAGCAGTGCAGTTCGCTACGCATACACAAATAGATGGGAAGAGTCCCTGGGCTCCACAAAAGTGCAATAAGTTGCAGTAGGTATGTTACCGCAAGTGGCAGAAGTTAGGAACCAAGCTGAGTTTCCGTCATCCTCATTAGTGTTAGCTGCTAGTTGCTGGTACCAGATAACTCTTCTAAACCAGCTCGGCAATGGCAGAAAGGAAGATAATCTCAGGAGGAGGCACATGGCCTGTGGAATGGGCTAGTATTCCTTCTCTCTTGTGAAAATAACTTTAAATAGTGAGAGACAACTGTTTAAGAATCCCCAGGGGCAGAGCTCTCTCTCTCTCTCTCTCTCTCTCTCTCTCTCTCTCTCTCTCTCTCTCTCTCTCTCTCTCTCTCTCTCTCTCTCTCTCTCTCTCTCTCTCTCTCTCTCTCTCTCCCTCTCTCCCTCCCTCCCTCCCTCCCTCCCTCCCCCTCCCTCCCTCTCACTCTCTCTCTCTCTCTCTCTCTTCTCTCTCTCTCTCTCTCTCTCTCTCTCTCTCTCTCTCTCTCTCTCTCTCTCTCTCTCTCTCTCTCTCTCTCTCTCCTCCCTCCCTCCCTCCCTCCCTCTCTCTCTCTCTCTCTCTCTCTCTCTCTCTCTCTCTCTCTCTCTCTCTCCTCTCTCTCTCTCTCTCTCTCTCTCTCTCTCTCTCTCTCTCCTCTCTCTCTCTCCCTCTCCCTCTCCCTCTCCCTCTCCCCATCCCCCTCCCTCTCTCCCTCTCCCTCTCCCCCTCCCTCCCTCCCTCCCTCCCTCCCTCTCCCTCTCTCCCCCTCCCTCTCTCCCTCTCTCCCTCCCTCTCCCTCTCTCTCTCTCTCTCTTCTTTTTTTTTTTAGGAGGCACTCAGGGACAGCTGAAGGATCCTCCAAAGCAACATTGACCACCAGAAACATGTGCCAAGGTCCAAATGCTACCGAAGGAGATGGAATTCTGACAAGATACTTTCCACACATAATTTTGTGAAGGAAGGGCAAGTTTTAAATCACCAAAAAGAATTGAAATAATTGAATTTGTGATGAAGACCACAAATTGCATCCAATTCACCCACCCGCGGCTTTAGGAGGGACATGTTTGGATGCCCATAAGTATCCATGTGGTTGGGATCTTAATTAATGGTTAGCACACAACAAAAGCTTTTCACTGTACCTCGGTACATGTGACAATAAACTAAACTGAAACTGAACTGGGATCTTAATTAGTGTAGGCAAACCATTAGTTAAGGCAATATGAACCAAGCTTTTAAAAAACTTCTTTGTTTTTATTTTTTTTAATTTTTTTATTTTTGAAAAGCATATGTACAAATCGAAATAAGAAAAAACACATTTGTTACAAAGTTCTTACATAGATTCAATTTTTAAATTTTTGAAGAGAGAAAGTAAAAATAAAAATATAAAACTATAAACTTGGGGAGAGAGAGAGTAAGAGGGTTAAAAAAAAAAGAAAAAAGGATCTAACAATAAAAATTAACGGGAGTAGATCCGGGAGACAAAAACCACAGCTGTATATCCAACCCCCAACTCAAGTTTCAACTTTTTATTTAAATTTTTATTTTTTATTTTAGTCCTGTGCCAAGCCCATTTACTTTTCTAAAAATTCAATAAATGGAGACCATATTTTTAAAAATAACTCAGGTTTGTCGATTAAGGCAAACCTTATTTTTTCCAAATGCAGGGTCTCTGTCATTTCCATAGTCCACATTTTAATTGTGGGGGTTATTGGTTTTTTCCAAAATTTAAGTATTAGTTTTTTCGCAGTTATTAGACTGTAATCAAGAAAATGTACCTGACTTACTGTAAAATTTGTAGTATGTTCTGATAATCCTAATATAATTAATTTTGGGTCCATATCTAATTTTTTATTAATAACTTTAGAAACTATTTTAAAAATCTCCAACCAGAAGTTTTGCATTTTTATACAAGTTACGAAAATATGAGTTAAATTAGCTTCTTGAAATTGACATTTATCACACATAGGAGAGATACTAGGAAAAATCCTATTTAATTTCGTCTTCGAATAATGTAATCTATGTATTATTTTAAATTGTATTAGGGAATGTCTAGTATTCAATGAACATTGATGTATATGTTGTAAACTTTCATCCCATATATCTTGCATTATAACTTGATTCAATTCGTCCTCCCATGCTCGTCTATAAGATTCTGATGACGAATGTCAATGTCAAGGAGAATATTGTAAATAAAAGATATTAATTTATTTGAGTTATAATGTCGATTCAGGCATACATCAAGTATTTCTGGACCTCTAAACTTATATTCTTGCATGTGTGATTTTACATAATCTCTAAGTTGTAAATATCTAAAATAATTATTAACATGTAATCCGTACTTCTGCTGTAACTCCTGAAATGAAAGAAAAGTTCCCTTATGATAAAGATCTCCCACCCTTTTGATTCCATAACTTTTCCATTGAGCAAAGCCTCTATCTAAGACAGACGGTTTAAAAGAAGGATTATTCGCAATAGGAAGGAAAACAGATAATTTTACTCAATTTTAACGTAAGCTTTAATTGTTTCCAGGTACGGATAACACTATGTATAATGGAATTACCTCCATATGTTTTTTTATTTAAATTTATTGGAGCTAAGAGGATCGCACCAATATCGAATGGTAAACAATCCTCTTTCTCCATCTTTAACCAATCCGGTTGTTGATCAGAATCATCCAACCAGCAGGTTATATTTTTAATATTAACCGCCCAATAATAAAATAAAAAGTTAGGTAAAGCAATTCCTCCATTAATTTTAGACTTACATAAGTGTCTTTTATTTATTCTATGAGTCTTGTAGTCCCAAATAAAATTAGTAACAATTGAATCAATTTTTAAAAAAAACTTTTTTGGAAGGTAGATCGGAATTGCTTGAAATAAGTATAGTAGCTGTGGCAGAAAGATCATCTTTATAGCATTACTACGACCAACTAATGATATAGGAAGTGTTTTCCAAAATTGGATATTTCTGTGTAATTTAACAAGTAAAGGAGGAAAATTTGATTTAAATAAAGAAGTATATTTCCTAGTCACGTAAATTCCAAGATATTTAAACTTTTCATAGGCAATTTTGAAAGGGAATTGTTGAAGTATGGCCGGATTATGCTCCATTATTGGCATAATTTCACTTTTATACCAGTTAATTCTATAACCTGAAAATGAACCAAATTGAGTTATGAGATTTAATAAATTCGGAATGCTAATTTCTGGCTTTGTAATATATATTAATACATCATCCGCATATAAAGAAATTTTATTGGTTGTATGTTTAGTGTTGTAGCCATAAATATGTGAATTTGATCTAATACTCTCAGCAAGTGGTTCTATAATTAGGGCAAATAAAAGTGGTGATAGTGGACATCCTTGTCTACAACCCCTAGCTAAATGAAATTTAGATGACAGCATTTGATTAGTTAATATTCTAGCTGTTGGGGATGTATATAAAAGTTTCACCCATGCACAAAAATTTTCACCTAGTTGAAATTTTTCCATCACTGAGAAAAGATAAGGCCATTCTACTTGATCAAATGCTTTTTCAGCATCTAGCGAGATGATTGCTAAATCTTCATTTAATAATCTATTTGAATAAATTATATTAAACAAGTGTCTCAAATTGAAAAATGAATATCGTTTGGCTATAAAGCCTGATTGATCGGGGTGTATCAATTTGTCTATAACTAGACTTAATCTCTGAGCTAAGATTTTCGCTAATATCTTCTGAGATCAATAGGTTCTTGGTCAGTAAGGTGTCAAGGATTACAGGGAGAAGAGTCAAGAGTCAAGTGTTAAGAGTCAAGAGTGTTTTATTGTCATATATCCCGAAATGGAACAATGAAGTTCTTACTTGCAGCAGCACATCGGATATGTAAACATGTGGCAGGAAAATGGGGCTAAAAGGGAAAAATAGATCAGCCATGATTGAATAGTGGAGTGGACTCGATTCGCCAAATGGCCGAATTCTGCTCCTATGTCCTATGATCTTCCGATCTTGTGGCTTAAATTTGACTCAGCTTTCAATTTAATGAGGTAGATTTCAGGATGCAAACCAGCAGCCCACCTGCTGTAGCCTATTCCAGATATGGTGAACTGGCTGAGCTGGCTTTCCATACCCAATATATATTGTGATGCAGATTAAGTTCAAGTGTGACAAGTGTCAAGACACACATCCTGAGGCCCTGTCATAGAGTCATACAACATTGAAACTGGCCCTTCGGCCCAACTTGCCCACACTAACCAATATGTCCCATCTACACTAGTCCCACCTGCCTGCATTTGGCCCATATTCCACTACACTCATCCTTTGCATGTATCTGCCCAAATATCTCTTAAAGGTATAACAGTATCTGCCTCAACTACCTCCTCCGGCAGCTCATTCCATAACCCCACACTCTCTGTGTAAAAATGATACCCCTCAGGTTCCTATTAACCTTACCCCCCTCACCTTAAACCTATGTCCTCTGGTTCTCATTTCCCCTATTCTGGGCAAGAGCCTCTGTGCATTTACCCAATCTATTCCTCTCATGATTTTGTACACCTCCATAAGATCACCCCTCATCCTCCTGCACTCCAAGGAATAGAGTCCTAGCCTGCTCAACTGCTCCCTATAGCTCAGACCCTATCTTTGGTTTAAACCAGCATCTGCAGTTCCTTCCTACACATTTCTTGATTAGAACGGGTGTCAAGGGTTATGGGGAGAAGACAGGAAAGTGAGATTAGAAGGCAGAGATCAGCATAGACTCGATGGGCCAAATTGCCTAATTCTACTTTTAGAACTTGTGAACTTGTGAATTTCGATTGGACTTTGGACTTTTTTTTTGTGAATGGTGCCAAAATGTGTTGATTGTGCATTTGTGGTTGTACAAAATAATTTTACTGTGCTGTGCAATAAAGAACTATTGAACCATTTCAGATAGGTTCTTGTACTTCTGAATCAAACCTTGCTTGTCGTTGTTGGAGTGTCTGGTAAACTTTTCTCAGAGACTTCTTATGTTGGCACAGCT
Source organism: Rhinoraja longicauda (assembly GCF_053455715.1). Classification (NCBI taxonomy): domain Eukaryota; kingdom Metazoa; phylum Chordata; class Chondrichthyes; order Rajiformes; family Arhynchobatidae; genus Rhinoraja; species Rhinoraja longicauda. The sequence goes on along the minus strand of NC_135953.1, from coordinate 57,938,030 downwards.
TTTCCTTTTAATAGATTTCCATCTGGCAAGGCCAGAATAGGAGGGATGGTGAGGGTTTTGACAGTATCTCAAGCGAGAAGTTCATCAGCATCCCTAGTATACATTGCACGCTGAGCTGGGATCATTGTATCCATTGGAAGGATGTTTGGGGAAGAGAGATTGTGCTCAGTTGAATTGCCTCAGTATCTCCCTCATTAATTGTCTAAGATACTGGAAACAGTAAGGGACGGCACGGTGGCACAACGGTGAAGTTTCAGCCTTATAGTGCTTGCAGCGCCGGGGATCCGGGTTCGATCCCGACTAAGGGTGCTGTCTGTATGGAGTTTGTACGTTCTCCCCGTGACCGCGAGGGTTTTTCTCCGAGATTTTTAGTTTCCTCCCATACTCCAAAGACGTCCATGTTTGTAGGTAAATTGGCTTGATAAATGTAAAAATGATCCCTAGCGTGTGTAGGGTGGTGTTAGTGTGCGGGGGTCACAGGTCGGTGCAAACCCGGTGGGCCGAAGGGCCGGTTTCCGCGCTGTATCTCTAAACTAAACAAAACTAAAGTTGGTAATTTAATCTGTCAACAAAGGAACTGCATTTGTGAAACCCACGCGGTCACGGGGAAAACAAAGCAAGAGGGAGAAAATAGAGTTTGCGAGTAAACTAGTAAACAATATAACAACAGACAATAATAGCTTCTGTGGGTGGACTTAGAGTAAGAGTGGAGCTGAAGTAAACATGACCCTTTAGAAGGTGAAAATAGAGAATTAATTATAGGATAGGGAGAAATGGCAGAGAAAATTATTTTGGATGAACCTTCACAGTAGGAGATGCTGAAAACCACACAGGAATAGAACTTTCTATTGCAAAACATTATCTTTTGCAATTACAAAAGATAGTCTCCAGCTTCACCTTCTAAAGGGTCAGAGGGAACTTAAGACAGTCTCTACCACTAGAGTAGAAATTCCACCCAAACTAAAGGTGCTATAGGCTTACAGGTCCCAAGGGCCTAATGCTTGCTTCCTTGGGTTTTAATAGAAACATAGAAAATAGGTGCAGGAGTAGGCCATTCGGCCGTTCAAGCCAGCACCGCCATTCAATATGATCATGGCTGATCATCCAAAATCAGTACCCTATACCTGCTTTCTTCCCATATTCCTTCATTCTGTTAGCCCTAATAGCTATATCTAACTCTCTCTTGAATCTGTAGAGAATTCCACAGATTCATAACTCTGGGTGAACAAGATTTTCCTCATCTCAGTCCTAAATGGTCTACCCCTTATTCTTAAACTGTGACCCCTGGTTCTGGACTCCCCCAACATCGGGAACATTTTTCCCGCATCTAGCCTATCCAATCCCTTAAGAATTTTATATGTTTCTATAAAATTCCGTCTCATCCTTCTAAATTCCAGTTCATATAAGCCCAGTCGATCCATTCTTTCATCATTTGTCAGTCCCGCCATCCTGGGAATTAACTTAGTGAACCTATGCTGCACTCGCTCAATAGCAAGAATGGCCTTCCTCAAATTAGGAGAGCAAAACTGCACACAATACTCCAGGCTCCAGGTGTGGTCTCACCAGGGCCCTGTACAACTGCAGTAGGACCTCTTTGCTCCTACATTCAAATCCTCTCACTATGAAGCCCAACATGGCATTTGCTTTCTTCACTGCCTGCTGTACCTGCATGCTTACCTTCAGTGACTGATGTACAAGGACACCCAGGTCTCGTTAATAGGAATGGTTGTGGAGATAACAATTGCTTTAATTGCTCTATACCAAAATTCACTGGATTTCTGGAGGATTGGAAAACCTTAAATGTAAAGCCACAGTTCAAGATTAAAGCATCTTCTTCTTGCGTTTGATGCAACAGAAGTTATGAAGCTGCTTCTGCTTCTGCTGTCTCTGTTTGTTGTCGTTCGCCTGACTGAGGTCAGTTGACAGGGCTCACCACGAGGAGGTCAACAACATGAGCCCCGATTAAAGCATGACAGAAAGTGGAAAGTTTTATAGCAAACAGCCTAAACATCCGTCAATAGTAAATGGAGGAATCCATTATTAAGTAGGTAATAGAGGATATTTAGAAAAATCATGGCACATTCAGAGACAGTATGATTTTTCGGGGATAAATGAGTCATTTCAGATTGGCAATGAGTAACTAAAGAGGCGCCATAGAGGTTAGTGCTTGAATCTCAACAATTTATGATCTGTATTGATACTTAGATTGAAGGAATTATGTGCACTTTAGCCAAATTTGTTGATCATATAAATTCAGGTGAATTAGCAATTTGTGAGGAAGATGCAAAGAGATATAAATAGGTTAAATGAGTGGGCATAAAGTGTAATATAGGACATTGTGAAATTTTCCACTTTGGAACAAAGATTTAGAAAGTAAATTATTATGTTAAATAGTTTGAGACTACCTGATGTTGCGGAGAAACGGGATAGTTGCACGTGAAACACAAAAAGATTGATTACATGTGGGTCAAGTTAGTAATTATGATGAATGCTGGATTGGTGGAGAGGTATGTAATATTTAACTTGCATTGGAAGCCGTGGAGAGAAAGTTCACTATGTTGATTAATACGATGAAGGGCAGTTATGAAATTTAGAATGAGAGGTGATCTTATTGAAACGTATATGAATCAGATAAAGATTAACAGAGTGGATACTGAGAACATGATGTCATTAGTAAGGCTCTCCAGAACTAGGGAGCTGCATGTTGAGGGCATGAGCTATAGGGAAAGGTTGAGCAGGCTGCCTGCGCATTCTTTTGCCCAAAGTAGGGGATTTGCGAACCAGAGAACATAGGTTCAAGGTGAGGGGGGGAAAGATTTAATAGGAACCTAAGGCGTAACCTTTGTACACTAAGGCTGCTGGGTGTATGGAATGAGCTGCCTGAGGAGGTAATTGAGGCAGGTACTAACGCAAAGTTTAAGATACATTGAGATAAGTACATGGATAGGATAGGTTGAGAGGGATATGGGCCAAATGCAGGTAGGTGAGACTAGTGTAGTTGGGGCACATTGGTTGGCATGGTCAAGTTGGGTCGTAGAACCTGTTTCCACGCTGTGTGGATCTATGACACTGTATCACAATAAGGCACCACCCATTTACGATGAAAACAGGGAAAATAATTTTCTCTCCGTGTCGCTGTTCTTTGGAAATCTTTACCACCTGGAACTGCGGTTACAGTCATTGAAAATATTCAAGGAAAAGATTGAGAGATATTTAACCTCAGAGGGGATGAGGGAGAGAGTAGGAATGCCGATGTCAAGTCAAGTCAAGTCTACTTTATTTGTCACATACACATACAAGATGTGCAGTGAAATGAAAGTGGCAATTTCATTTCATTTCATTTCATTTTATTTTATTTCGAACATGTTAAAAGACATCAATTAAAAAACAAAATAAATAAAAAAACAGAAGAAATACAAGGAATTTCATCCATTACTTAACATGTGCGAAAAGGAATAGGAAGAAGTGTGAACTTATTTAATCCTACCCCCATTCCCTAATCAATATTTATCAAGTATCAGATATTAATACAAAAATACTCATACACCCTTATATGTTCATATAGATATACTTATTTAAATAATGATGTGTTATTATATGTAGACCCCTGGTGACTGTTAACCCCCTCCTCACTGTACCTAGAAAAAATCATGTGTTTATATTTGTTTTTAAACTGGATGATGTTTGAACATTGTTTTAATTCTGCATTCATTCTGCCCCAGAGCTTTACTCCACTGATTGATATAGAAAATCTTTTCATTGTTGTTCGAGTATTGCGAATCTTGAAATTTAATGTTCCCCTTAAATTATACCCCCCCCCCCCCTCTCTTTCATAAAACATTTCCTGTAAGTTACTTGGTAGCAAATTGTTTCTCACTTTGTACATGAATTGAGCTGTTTGATATTCCGCAATGTCATAAAATTTGATTATTTTAGACTTTATAAATAATGAGTTGGTGTGTTCACAAAAACCGACATTATGAATTATTCTAATGGCTCTTTTTTGCAGTATGAATAGTGGTTGTAGTGAACTTATATATGTACTTCCCCATACCTTTATACAGTAACTTAAATAAGGTGAAACTAGTGAACAGAACAGAATGCGAAGTGATTTGTTATCTAGGAAATGTTTTGCTTTGGCCAGAATGCTTTACTGTGGATATGTTTAATGTGAGATTTCCAGCAAATTTTTTCATCTATTATCACCCCAAGGAATTTAGTTTCATTTACTCTTTCTATGTTAACACCCTCTATCTGTACCTGTGCTTGATTGCGGATTGTGCTAAAACTACAAAACGGAATAGAATTTTGTTTTTTAAAAAGACACAACACAAAAAATAAATTAATACAGTAAATTAGTCCCTGGTAATGTAAGAGTTAACAGTCCTGATGGCCTGTGGGAAGAAACTCCGTCTCATCCTCTCTGTTTTCACAGCGTGACAGCGGAGGCGTTTGCCTGACCGTAGCAGCTGCAACAGTCTGTTGCTGGGGTGGTAGGGGTCTCCCATAATGTTGCTGGCTCTGGATCTGCACCTCCTGATGTATAGGTCCTGCAGGGGGGCGAGTGTAGTTCCCATAGTGCGTTCAGCCGAGCGCACTACTCTCCGCAGAGCTTTCCTGTCCTGAGCAGAGCTGTTCCCAAACCAGATTGAGATGTTGCCGGACAAGATGCTTTCTACAGCCCCAGAGTAGAAGCACTGATGGATCCTCAGAGAGATTCTGAATTTCCTCAGCTGTCTGAGTTGGTAAAGGCACTGCCTTGCCTTACTCACCAGTGCGGCAATGTGTGTTGTTCATGCCAGATCCTCTGTGATGTGGACTCCCAGGTATTTAAACCTGCTCACCCTATCCACATTAATCCCATTTAACTCCAGTGGCGTGTACGTCCTTGGATGTTGAGCCCTTCTAAGGTCCACAATCAGCTCCTTAGTTTTTGTGACATTCAAGAGGAGGCTGCTGTCCTGACACCAGAGTGCCAGATCAGCCACCTCATCCCGGTAGGCCTTCTCATCGTTATCGGAGATCAAGCCCACCACCACAGTGTCATCAGCAAACTTGATGATGGAATTGGAGCTGAACCTGGCCACACAGTCATGTGTGTATAGGGAGTACAGTAGGGGGCTAAGGACGCAACCCTGGGGGGGTCCTGTGTTCAGGGTGAGGGGGTTAGATGTATGTCTCCCCATCTTGACCACTTGGGGCCTGGCGGTGAGAAAGTCCAGGACCCAGGCACACAGGGGAGTGTTAAGCCCCAGTTTCAGCAGCTTCTCAGCAGATCTGGTGGGGACTATTGTATTGAAAGCTGAACTAAAATCAATGAACAGCACCCTCACAAAGCCCCCCTTCTGGCTGTCCAGATGAGAGAGAGCGGTGTGCAGAACCTGGGAGACCGCATCATCCGTAGACCTGTTCGGACAGTATGCGAACTGCAGCGGATCCATATTGCGAGGAAGGAAGGCACGGATGTGGTTCTTGATCAGCCTCTCGAAGCATTTCATGACAACCGAGGTAGTCATTCAAACACGCTGGAGAGGCATTCTTTGGCACTGGTACGATGATGGATCTTTTGAAGCATGCAGGGACCACGGACTTGGCCAAGGAGAGGTTAAATATTGTGGAGAGCACTGGAGCAAGCTGAGTAGCACAAGACTTTAGCATTCGCCCAGATATACCATCTGGGCCTACAGCTTTCCTCGTGTTCACACATGTCAGAGCCCTCCTCACGTCGTGCTCGGACACCGAGAATGTGTGCACATCCCCAGCGGTGGATCCCCCTCCAGCCTCGCTAGCCAGCACGCTGGCGGTGTTGTTTTTAGACGGCGAGCTAGGGGTAAAATGTTGCCCATCTCAAATCGTGCGTAGAAGAAGTTCAAGTCATCAGCTGGGGAGCTGCCGGCACTTCCGGTTGAGGGGGGGCTGCACCGGTAGTTAGTTATAGTCCGTAGCCCCTGCTAACGGTGTCTGGTGTCCTGCTGTTCCATCTGCGACTCTATCCTGTCCCTGTACCTCCTTTTTGCGTCCTTCACCGCCCTTCGCAGTCGGTAGGACTCTCCCTTGTAGTCGTCCATATTGCTGGACGCCAGGCCAGAGTTGTAAGCAGCGGTGCAAGCATTCAAGGCAACGCGAATAGACCTGTCCACCCAGGGTTTTTGATTAGGAAAGATACTAACCCTTACCGTGGGGACGATGTTATCGGCTATTGTTGCAATGAAGTCCGTAACCGTTTCCGCGAACTCACTGACGTCTCTGGAACTTGCTTGGAACATACTCCAGTCGACATCGCTCAGCGCATCTTGTAGCATGGCCTCTGAATGGTCAGCCCACCGCTTTATGTCCCTCGTCACTGCCGTTTCCTGTACTATCCGTTGTTTATATTCCGGCAGCAGGAAAATGGCAGCGTGGCCAGATTTTCCAAAAGGAGGGAGAGAAACGGCCTTATAGCCTTTCCTGAACGGCGTGTAGCAGTGGTCCAAAGTTCTTTCCCCCCTGGTGACACATGTGATTTGTTGGCAGAAGTTAGGCATGACCTTTTTGAGATTTGCCCTATTAAAATCTCCAGCCACCACCACAGCCGCATCAGGGTTCTTGTTTTGGTGTTGACACAACACATCGTGTAGGGCCGATAGTGCCACATCGGTGTCCGCATGCGGTGGAATGTAGACGGTTGTGATGATCACCGAGCTGAACTCCCGGGGAAGGTAAAATGGACGGCATGAGATAGTCAGATGCTCCAGGTCTGGCTAGCAGGAACGAGAAAGCATCTTAATATTCCTAGAGTTGCACCAGTTATTGTTGGTCATGAAGCAAACTCCTCCGCCCTTGGATTTCCCGGATTCTTCCGTTCCGTCCGCACGGAAAACAGTGAAGGACTCGGTTGGGCAGATCACCTGATTCGGCACCAGCGGGGTCAGCCATGTCTCGGTCAGACAGAAGATGTTGCAGCCTTTTATGTCCCACTGGAATCCGATCCTTGCCCTGAGGTCATCCAGCTTGTTCTCCAGGGACTGGACGTTCGCCAACAGGATACTGGGCAGAGGTGGACGGAAGGCTTGGGCTCTCAGTCTATTCCGAATCCCCCCCACGCTTTCTTCGATGTTTTCTCCGACTTTTTCTCGGAGCCGCGCTCCCATTGTTGCCGCGGCGCGCCGTGTTGATCTCTGTCGGCCACGCTGGATCGGTGAGTACAGTGTCTAATAAGTCTTCAGTTACGCTAAAGTTTCGTTTTTCAAGAGTTTTCCGGTCGTACGTTATTAGTGCTAGTGTGTTCGTACTTAAAAATAAATTTAAAATGAACATATAAGTTAAAAAGACACTGTCTCCGTGGAGCCACCACGACTGGTAGCTACCGGGGAGCTACCACGATGTTATTACTGGACTAGGAATGGGTCATTTCATTGGCAAAATGACACCAAATTTATAAACAATCTGGATTGGTTTTAATCATGTTCCATCAAGAGGAATTTGTGGAAGGTAAACAGGATGAAATTGGGTCTTGCTTGCTATTATCAACCTCACTTTCCAGATAAGGGCACCAATTAACCTTATGCTTGTGCAATATTATTTGCTGCACCTTGCATAGTGGCCAGGTGCATTGTGGCCCACTAATTCTATTGCAAATGGGTGACGGCATTGGTTTATTAATGTGATGTGTACTGTGACACTGAATGATTTTGTTTGCATGCAATGCACTCAAATCATATTCTACATGAGTAAAATCAAACTATATCAACAGTCAATGCAAGGAGAAAAATACTCGAGAATATGCAGAATATGGTTACAGGTACAGAGAAAATGCAGACAAAAAAAGTCCAAGGGCCGCAATGAGGTAGGTTGGGAAATTGGAACTTCACCCTTAGTGGAATTCATTGCCACAGAAGGCTGTGTAGGCCAAGGGATTGGGTATTTTTAAGGTAGAGATTGACAGATTCTTGATTACGATACGAGGCGATATGATAGCATTTTATTTATCCCAGGAGGGAAATTGGTCTGTGAGAACTAAAGTTCTATCCTATTGTATTAGTATGCATTAGTAAGTGTGTCATGAGTTATGGAGAGAAGGCAGGAGAATAGGGTTGAGAGGGAAAGATAGATAAGCCATGATTGAATGCTGCAGTAGGCTTGAATTCTGCTCCTATGACTTCAGAACTTATGAACTTAGCTTAGTACCGTAGAATTATACAGCATGGACGCAGGCCCTTCTGTCCAACTGATCCATGCTGACCAAGAAGCCCCATCCAAGCTAGTCCATTTACCTGCATCGGCCCCGAGCCCTTTAAACCTTTTCTATCCATGCAACTGTCCAAATGTATTGTTTTGTTATTGTACCAGCCTTAACTACTTCATCTGGCAGTTCATTCCACATACCCACGACCCACTGAATGAAAATGTTGCCCCTCATGTTCCTAATAAATCTTTCCCCTCTCACCTTAATCATATATCCTTTAGTTCTTGAATCCCCTACCCTGGGAAAAGACTCTGCATTCACCTTAACTATTCCCCTCATGATTTTATACACTATAAAAATTACCCTCATCTTATAAGGAGGCTAATCAGTGGTACGACAACAGTGGGGAAGGACATGTTGCTGAATCTGATGCAGTGTGCTTTCTGGCTTTGTATCTTCTTCCTGATGAGAGAAGGGAGAAAAGGGCGAGACCGGTATGTAAATGGTCCTTGATTACATTGGCTGCTTTCCCGAGGCAGCGTGAAGTGTTAATGGAGTCGATGGAGTTGAGTCAAACTCAATAAACATCAGTCACTGAAAGGAAGCATGCAGGTACACCAGGCAGTGAAGAAAGCCAATGGAATGTTGGCCTTCATAACAAGAGGAGTTGAGTATCGGAGCAAAGAGGCCCTTCTGCAGTTGTACAGGGCCCTAGTGAGACCGCACCTGGAGTACTGTGTGCAGTTTTGGTCTCCAAATTTGAGGAAGGATATTCTTGCTATTGAGGGCGTGCAGCGTAGGTTTACTAGGTTAATTCCCAGAATGGCGGGACTGTCATATGTTGAAAGACTGGAGCGATTGGGCTTGTATACACTGGAATTTAGAAGGATGAGAGGGGATCTTATCGAAACATATAAGATTATTAAGGGGTTGGACACGTTAGAAGCAGGAAGCATGTTCCCAATGTTGGGGAGTCCAGAACCAGGGGCCACAGTTTAAGAATAAGCGGTTGGCCATTTAGAACAGAGAGAGTCAGAGAGTTGTAAATCTGTGGAATTCTCTGCCTCAGATGGCAGTGGAGGCCAGTTCTCTGAATGCATTCAAGAGAGAGAGCTAGATAGAGCTCTTAAGGATAGTGGAGTCAGGGGGTATGGGGAGAAGGCAGGAACGGGGTACTGATTGAGAATGATCAGCCATGATCACATTGAATGGTGGTGCTGGCTCAAAGGGAGAATGGCCTACTCTTGCACCTATTGTCTATTGTCTATTGTCTATTGTCTAAATTCTTTCTCGTCTCCATCTAAGATGGCTAACCTCTTGCTCTAAAACAATGTCCCCTGGTTTAAAATATCCCCACTAAGAGAAACATCCTCTCAGAATGCACAATGTTATCTTAGACCAGAACTGTGGCAATGTGCAGTTCAGGAACTTAAGCAAGTAGGGAGGAGCCATGTGTGCTCTGTCACTTGTACATGGTGCTCCCAAGGTGCTTAAGTCATTACGCAAAACTCATTGCTATTTAGGATAATTCAGTATCATTCCCAGAGCATTTTTATAAACAAGAACCATATGTGAATGTTCTTTCAGAAAAAAACAGCAGATGATTGATTCCTCATGGGGGCATTTAACTGGGCCAAACTGTCGAAAGTTGCCACCCATTTCCAGAAATTAGGAGTAATTAACATACCTAATCAAAATTCCCTTTTAAGATTCCAAGCAGTGAAAATGTCAAAGATTTGCATCAGTACCACCTTCTTCTAGCTTGTGTTCTTCCACTTCTTCACTGAGACCAAAGAAAAATTAATGCAAATTAAACCTACCTAGAAAGGAGCAAGTGCTTTTGCAGTCAGATTAAGTTCCTTTGCAGGCTTGGTGTATGATGCAATAAATGTATTTTCAAATTTTAAACACTAGTTTTTCACTAGGACTTGTAGATTAAGATTTTGGAATGTGCATAATTACAGAAGAAACGTTTGCAACACCTATAAATAATTATATTGTTTGCTTTTAACAGAGGAATTAGTCTATTTATTTAAAAACTATTTTCATCAGCGTTACAATAAGAACACGTAATTTGCAATGAATTTTTATCTTCAAACAGCAATTGAGCTGAGTACAATGAGCTCAATGGACTGGGTGACCTTTCAATGTTCCTTCCTATTTTGTGCAGCTGTTACGATGAAGAATTTAGATTAACTTGAAGTGAATTCTATGATACATTAATGCAGAATCTTAAATGTAGCTGAGCTCATGGCAAGTGACTGGAGTATCAATTGATTTATTGTAAGACGCACAAGACCATCTTGTGACAATTCTTTTCACATCACTTCTGCTTTTCACCTTTTGCCGTTATACTGCAACGTGTGCAAAAGCCTTCAATCTTCAGAATGAAAAATCCGGGTGGTTGGCTGAATTTATAAAGAAAGAAGTTGCAGTTATTTCTGCAACATTAAAAATGTCATTAATTGTAAATATTGCAACCATGTTCTGCCCACTAATATGAGTTTCACAAAACTGAAGTCTTCATTCTTGGGGAAGAGCAGAATGAGGTGGAATTTGTGCCGAGTGTAAGGGCACAAGTTGGCAAGAGGCATCAATGTCCCGCAGAAACAGTCTTGAGAGTGCCATCTGTTACCAAGCTGAGCTGAGCTGAGTCTGAGCTGAGTCTGTGGAATGTGCCTGCAAAAGACAGTGAGGGAAGCAAAATGAAGAACGTGATCCTGCACTCATCACCTTCTTGATGAAGGTGTATGAATATTGATTTCACTAACTTCAAGTAACCCTTGCATCCGCTCTCTCTGTGTCCTTCACCCACCCTAGTGGTTGTACTAGTTTCACTGTAATCCTGGTGGGTTTCATTGCATAATACTTTTTCACCTTGCCCACAGCATATAATGGGCCATTTCCTTTATCTTTGTTACTTTTGTGCATATCTTTCATTCATGGGTTCTATATCTCTCTATATCACTGTCTATATCTCTCGTTTTCCTTTCCTCTGACTCTCAGTCTGAAGAAGTGCCTTGACTCCAAACATCACCTATTCCTTTTCTCCAGAGATGCTGTCTGACCCGCTGAGTTAATCCAACTTTTTGAGAAGGATCAGCCATGATCACATTGAATGGCGGTGCTGGCTTGAAGGGCCGAATGGCCTCTTCCTGCACCTATTGTCTATTGTGTCTATCTATGGTTCAAACCAGCATCTGCAGTTCCTTCCCACACCTTCCTGATCTTGCTCTCACAAAACTTGCAAGAACACTTGTTCAAGGCAACAGTGAATAGAGTGAATAGACTTCAGAGAGATTAAAACGGGTGACCCAATAATTCTACTTGGATTGTTTTCTCTGGGACATCAGATGTTGAGGGGAGATTTGATGGAAATATATACAATTATGAGAGGCATAGACACAGAATCTTTGTCCCAGGGTGGAAATGTCCAACACTAGAGGGGATAGGTTGAAGGTGAGAGGGAGAAAGTTTAATGGAGCTATGTGGTGCAGGTTTTTTACACAGAGGATGATGGGTGCCTGGTATACATTGCCAGGGTGGGTGGTGGAGGCAGATACGATAGTGACGCTTGCGAGGCTGATAACCACATGGAACTGCAGGTAATAGAGGGATATGGATCATGTGTAGGCAGATGAGATTAGTTTAACGTGGCATCATGTTCGGCTCAAACATTATAGGCTGAAGAGCCGTTCCTGTGTTGTACTGTTCTATGTCCTGGGCTGTGATAAGCACATTAAGTTGTTGGTTCATTACACAGCAGGTCATTATGCTTTAGATGAAGACATACTGGTGCAGGATTCTCGGGACAACAAATAATGCACAAAAAATACCCTTTGTACTTTTGAGAAGCACAGAGAACTTTGCTTACTCTGCCAAAGGGGGACGTCTAAGATTTCAGGCAGGGTGTCGGGCTAGGTCTGTGTTGCCATGATGGCTGTGGTATTGGAACTCTTTGATCAGGGTAATGAAGAGAACATATGTAGAGGGATAATGAATGAGGAGGCAATTAGATGTAATGGGGAGTAGAGTCAAGGTTCGGATTGGGTCCGTCGAGTTGGGGAAACTTGAGGAGGATCTAAAGCACTGGACTCCATGGGCTATGGGTTGCTTAGTCTGAATATCTTTACATTTTGCCGAGTTTGGCCTCGCGTTCATTGCAAAGGCCGACCACTGGTTGAATATCCCAGTAAAACTGTGTGGGACCTCCCACAGGTGCACGGGAGAGAAAGAAAACCCTTTCCCCAATGTTTGGTGTGAAACCAGTTGTGCATTCTTACCTTAGACACAAGATGATGGAGTAACACAGGGGGACAGGCAGCATCTCTGGAGAGGAGGAATGGGTGATGTTTCGGGTCAAGACCCTTCTCATGTGCACATCCTTACCTGTTGTCAAATATGATTGAGAGGAGCTAATATAGTGGTGGAGGCAACTTTGTCTTTGTTCAGTTGGTACAAATGCCCATGTTTTTGGAGATGAGAAAATGCTAAGAACCAACAAAAGCTATCTGTATTTTAAAAAGCAATTTTAGAAAAATGCTTAAAAAATATTTATTGAATATATCCTGAACATTAACTGATTATACTCTGAGGTGCGCAGGCGAAGAAGGGTTTATCACAAATAAATATATTTTTATTTATCAGGTACAAAATAACCAGATCGTGGCACGATGACACAGCAGTCGATTTGCAGGGTTCGATCCTGACCACTGGTGTTGTCCTTACGGAGTTTGTAAGTTCTCCCCATGACCACGTGGTTTTCCCTCAGGTGCTCCGATTTCCTCCCACACTCCAAAGATGTACAGGTTTGTAGCTTTATTTGGCTTCTGTAAACTATCAATTGTCCTGAGTGTGTAGGATAGTGTTAGTGTACGGGGATCACAGCTTGGCGCGGACTCGGTGGGCCGAAGTGCCTGTTTCCACGCTGTATCTCTAAAGCAAGCTAAGCTAAACAGTTACGTAAAGTAACTTCTAAATTATGCCAAACCATGCAATAGTCGCATTGGGATTGAATAGTTTGTTTCATTTTTTTTTGAACACATAAGAGCTTTCAAAAGTATCCACTGGTGTTCTTGCAAGCAAAATAATTCAGTTCAGGAACCACCCCATGAAGCTGTGAATAAGGCCAATCAGCTGAAACACCCAATGGTGACTAATTACTCTTTAGGAATGCTTCATTATCTGCATGTGGTCTGCTTCCAGTGTGATATTTTTTAGACTAATGTGAAAGATCGTGAAAATTCAATTCGTGTTGAAATAATTTGGACTAAAAATTCTGTGACTTTTGTGCAGATAACACTAATTTTGGACCAACTGCATGGAACAAATAAGTGTAATTGAGTGAAAACTGCAGAAAGGTCTTTTTCTGCATAATAAGGACACCCTGCATCATATGTCAGCTGGAACAGTCTAAATAGTGGAATTCTCTGCCACAGAAGATAGTTGAGGCCAGTTCATTGGCTATATTTAAGAGGGAGTTAGATGTGGCCCTTGTGGCTAAAGGGATCAGGGGGTTTGGAGAGAAGGCAGGTACAGGATACTGAGTTGGATGATCAGCCATGATCATATTGAATGGCGGTGCAGGCTCGAAGGGCCGAATGGCCTACTCCTGCACCTATTTTCTATGTTTCTATGTTTCTAAATAAACACGGGAATCCAGGAGAAAAAAAATTGAACATGCTGCAAATCTGAATTAAAGCATTAAAAACTAGAAAAACTCAAAACTGGAAATACTCAATAGGTCAGGCAGCTTAGTTTGAGAGGGAAAGCAAAATAATGTTTCAGGGTCTATGACTTTTCTTCAGAACAGGGAAAAGTTAGTGGTAAAAGATGCAAAGGTAGGGGAAAGGGAGAGGTAACAACATAAAAATTGATACGAGATCTTTATTTATAAAATACCACCTTGACATTGAATAATTTGATGGGGTGTAAAATGGGGGAGAGCTGCTGGAATGTAGAAATGTCTAATGGGCAGTTTTACTTTGAGTCCCCAGAGAACATTGTGCATTGGGTATTGTCTTAGTATTGCTGCCTGATCTTTGGCTGAACCTATTGTTTCTATTTTCTTGTTGTGGTTTTCAGACATGTGCTGGTTCAGCATACTTGCACGAAATAAATAAAAAGACAAAACTTGGCATCCTTTCTTTTGTTTGAGATATAATATGTTATAAGATACATAGAAATAAACTATTTCAGGCATCACAAACTACAAACTACTGAACTACTATCTACCTCTTGGACTATCCTTGATCGCACATTGCTGGCTTTACCTTGCACTAAACGTTATTCCCTTATCATGTATCTATAAACTGTAAATACATTGACTGTAATCATGTATTATCTTTCTGCTGATTGGATAGCGTGCAACAAAACTCAGTACAGGTGACAAACTAAACTGAACAAACCAGTAAAACAAAAACAGCATGATATTCACTCCTTTATTATTACTACGATAGTGCAAAGACAATTGTACGACAGCTTGCTGTAATTTTTCCTACCATGATTAAGGCACCAGTTTAGAAAAATTACAACCTGCAAAGCGTCAAAAGCAGAAGGAGAGAAGAACAAGAGTTACAAGAAACAATTGGATCAAGGCAATAATGGCAGATTGGCTGTTGAGCTTGCCTTTCCCTCTGTGACCGGAAGCTTTCCCCGGGTGCTCCGGTTTCCTCCCACATCCCAAAGACATGTTGATATGTAGGTTAATTGGCAGCCCTACTATTTGGGCAAGGGGTAGAAACTGAGGGGAGTTGATGAGAATGTGGGTTGAATAAAATGTAGGTTCATGCAAATGGGTGGTTGATGGACTCAGTGGGCTAAATGGCCTGTTTCTCTGTTGTATGTCCCTAACTATATGTTAGTTAGACATACCAAAGAAAGAGGCTCCCTAAAAATGGTCATTTGAGGGAGGTAATTCCAAATTTTTGTAATTTCTTGCTTAAGTAAATTTATTTTCATCACAAGCTTTCAGGAAAACCCAATAACCTGGACAACACACAGGACACCAAAGTCCAGAGGGGCAAAGGAGATCAGAAAATGTTGTAGGCTGAAGACATTCCGCTTGCACCCTCAGCTCACAAGCTAATACGAATTTGCTTTGTGTCAGCAAGAGAACTCTACACTTTGCAGTGTTACATATCCAACTGTATGGAAAGTATTTCAAATTGGAAACTATGAAAATGAATCAACTTCTGAATACTAAGTTAGCGTGTGCCTGTTTTAACATCTCCAGGCACATTCAAATCATGATCATTGTTCAGTAAAACCCAAATTAACAACTAAAACCTAATTTTCAAAAAGGTATATCTTAACTATTCATTTGTCACCTGCTTTCATAGTCACACCTTATCCTTCCTTATCTCTGTGACTCCCTCTCCCCTGACTCTCAGTCTGAAGAAGGGTCTCAACTTCAAAAGTCACCCATTCCTTCTATCCAGAGATTCTGCCTGTCCCGCTGAGTTACTCCAGCATTCTGTGTCTATCTTAGACAATTTGAATGCGTGGTTTTGTTAATACTTAGAAATTCATCTTCAGTCCATTGCCTGTGGAATAGCATCAGAATTCTGTAAAACTTAGCATTAATGATCAGCAATGTATTTTAAGCAATATTATTACGTGACTGTAAAATATTTTGATTGAAATTATCAATACCAAGAGTAATGATTGACACAATATTCTAGAGTAACTCCGTGGGTCAGGCAGTATCTCTGGAGATAAAGGATGGGTGTTGATTAGGGTCAGATCAGACTGAAAGTAGAGGGGGGAGAAACTGGAGATAGGAAAAGACTCCTCAAGCGTGATGATTCTTTCCAACACATCGGTCATCCAGGATGAACAAATGAATGTAAAGAGTTGAGCCTAGACATGATTTATGTCTAAAATGTAGCTCCACTCTTGTTCCCCTTCCCCGTAGTCACAACAGAGACAGAGTCCCCCTCATCCTTACCTTCCATCCTATCAGCTGTCGCATACAACGCATGATCCTCCAAAATCTCCGCCACCTCCAACGGGATTCCACCACTAGCCACATTTTCCCATTACCTCCCCTTTCCGCCTTCCGCAGAGACCGTTCCCTCTGCAACTCCCTGGTTAACTCATCCCTTCCCACCCAAACCACCCGCTCCCCAGGTACCTTCCCCTGCAACCACAGAAGATGCAGCACCTGTCCCTATACCTCCACCTTCGACTCTGTCCAGGGACCCCAACAGTCCTTTCAGGTTAGGCAGAGGTTCACTTGCACCTCCTCTAACCTCATCTACTTTGTACGTTGTTCAACATGTAGACTCTTGTACATTGGTGAGACCAAACGTAGACTGTGCGATCGTTTCATGGAACACCTTCGCTCAGCCCGCCTGAACCTTCCTGATCTCACGGTTGCTAAACACTTTAATTCTCCTTACCATTCTCACACAGACCCCTTCCTGTCCTAGGTCTCCTTCATTGTCAGAGTGAGGCGAAATGCAAATTGGAGGAACAGCATCTCATAATTCACTTGGGCAGCTTGCAGCCCAGTAGTATGAATACTCATTTCTATCACTTCAGGAAACCCCGGCATTCCCTCTCTCTCTCTCTATTTCTTTCCCACCCAAGTCACACTAGCTTCTCATTTTCAGCCAACAAACAGCAAACAATGGCCTGTTTCCTTTATCGTCGTTACTTTTTTGCATATCTTTTATTTATTGTTCTTTATCTCTCTATATAATTGATGAGAAAACATTTCTTCACACAGAGAGTGGTGAGTCTGTGGAATTCTCTGCCACAGAAGGTAGTTGAGGCCAGTTCATTGGCTATATTTAAGAGGGAGTTAGATGTGGCCCTTTTTGCTAAAGGGATCAGGGGGTATGGAGAGAAGGTAGGTACAGGCTACTGAGCTGGATGATCAGCCATGATCATATTGAATGGCGGTGCAGGCTCGAAGGGCCGAATGGCCTACTCCTGCACCTATTTTCTATGTTTCTATGTTTCTATGTCTATATCTCTCGTTTCCCTTATCCCTAACCAGTCTGAAGAAGGGTCCCGACCTGAAACGTCACCCATTCCTTCTCTCCAGAGATGCTGCCTGTCCCGCTGAGTTACTCCAGCTTTTTGTGTCTATCTTCGGACCTGCCTCTCCACTCTCTTACAGCCCCGGCTTTCGACACCACCCCTGCTTGCAAGGTGCACCAGTGAGCTCTTCTTCACCCACCACTTGGTCCGGTTGACGCGGCTGTTGTTGCGGCTCACATTGTAGCCCCTGAGACAGTGCTTTTTTCAGGTCGTCACCAAAGACAGGTTTATGCTCGGTCACTGTGGGGCTCCCTCCCCTCCCACCAGTTGCTGCTTCTTCCTCTCACATTGTCCACACCCCCCACCATCGCCATCTTCTGCTCCTTCTCCAGTCGCTCTGCCCACTCAGCCTCTCCTCCCCCACCCCCACCCCTACCCCGCTTCTTCTCCGGAGTTGCCGACAAAATTCCACGTTGAAAATGTCAGCAATTATGGGGGAGAAGGAGGAGGAGGCAGTGGTGGAGCGGGGGAGGTGCCAAGTGGACAGAGCATCGGGAGAAGGAGGCGGAGGCAGCACCAGAGAGGGGAGCAGGCAAAGCAACAGGCTGACAGGATGAAGCAGCAGCAGGTGGAAGGGGAGGGAGCCCCACCATGACCGAGAGCATCCTGTCAGTGGCGGCAGCCTGAGGAAAGTGCCATCCAGAGGGGATACAACATGAACCTTTTAAGGTGAAACAACACAAAGTGCTGGAGTAACTCAGCAGACTGAATCAGTATGAATAAGGGTCCCAACATCACCAATCTATGTTCTCCAAAGATACTGCCTGACCTGCCTAGTTACTCCAACACTTTGTTTCCTTTGCATCTGCAGTTCTGTGTTTTAACTACATACAATGATAATACCTTATTCCGTTATAGCAGACAATCGTCAATAACGGACATCAGTCCTCCGCAATGGTTCATCATAACGAGGGTTTACTGTACATTCAAACCATTTGCCTCAATAGGTTTTACTACTAGTCACTCTACCTGATAATAATGCAAATTCATTGCAGAATGGATACCAATATATATGTGTATACATTTTAATACACTACAATGGCTATTTGACCTGCTATAGCTTTTGCTTATATTTGCCTGGGATTCTATGACTGGGAGAAGATTAGTGCCAGAAGTAGAGATAAAAGGGACAATTTTTGAGACAATGCATCTTTTTTGCAATTAGTTTCAACGGTCACTTCATTAACCATTGAAATTGCTTTTTTTTTAAAATAATTCAAATTGCTTTTTAGGTTTTGTATTCCCACTCAAACAGCACACTCCTCCTGCCCAGCCCACATTTCATCATGTACCTAGGGGGATGCAAAATACACTTGCATAGTTTGCTCATCATTTCTATCAGCCCGGACAACATTGTGAACAACTAAAGTCCACTCTATCACCAACATTTTAGGCACAACGTTAATTTTCTCCGACAATTTTATTTTGAAGTTTAGTTTAGTTTAGAGATACAACATGGAACCAGTCCCTTCGGCCCACCAAGTCCTCACTGACCAGTGATCCCTGCACACTAACACTCTCCTACACACACACTAGGGACAATTTACACTTATACCAAGCCAATTAACCTACAAACCTGTACGTCTTTGGAGTGTTTGAGGAAACCCTAGATCTCGGAGAAAACCCACACGGTCACGGAGAGAATGTACAGACTCCATACAGACAGCACCCATAGTCGGGATGAAACCCGGGTCTCCAGCGCTGTAAGCACTGCAGCAAACTCTACTGCTGCATCACCGTGCCGCCCGTAAAGTTAAAGCATAACAGCTTCTTAATTTATCTATTTAAATTAATTTATATTTATCATGGTATAAATTGTCATGGCTAAGCAGCAAACTAACTGCAAACTAAATAATGGTAGATATCACTGGATATAATAATAGACCTGGAAATAGAAGATCAATATTACATTAAGCTTTCAAGTTTATTCGGGAATGTGAAAACGTGGCTGGTTGCCTTACTTCAAACCTCTAAGGTGTAAACCTGGGCAAATCAAGTTTTATCATATATGAAATCACAAAAGGAAAAATCCATTTTCCACTTCTGCTGTTAATGGGCAATTTGGAAAAAAAATGTGAGGATATATGACACAGCCATGATTGCAAAATCAATAACACTTTTTTTGTTAAAATATGATGTTTTGATCAACTTACTTCATGTCCTGGTTATCTTTCATGATTAACCAAGATACAATGTTGTCCCCTCAATAGACAATGGCTTAATTTTTAAATTCATGTTTTGGCGAGGATTAGATGCTCTGAGAAAAGTCACAGTGGTAGTACATCAACTGTGTACTTCTATAAAACAAAATTGGTGTGAGAAATACTCTTTTAAAACTAAACCAGATATCAATTTGTTTATTTCTGGACCTTTGCAACCCTGGCTGGTTTCTAGAATCTCCGCAATCCTTCTGGTGATGATATTCCCAGCATTACCAGATGATGTTCCCATGAACATATTGTCTCCTTCTTTAGTGGTAGAGGTCGTAGGTTTGGTAGATGCTGGAGTAGCTTGGGTAAGTAACTGCTGTGCACTTTGTAGCTACTGCACAATGGGAGCCAATGGTGGAAAGGAATGAAGGTTTTGAGTAGTGTCAGTCTAGTGGACTGCTTTGTCCTGAAGGGTGATAAACTTCTTAAGTGTTGGTAGCTCTGCACTCTTCCAAGCAAGTGTGGAGTATTCTATCTTACAAAAGGTTTGTAGGCAGGTCCAAAATGTAGATAAGAAAGCAATCAACATGTTTAGTTTAGTTTAGTATTTAGTTTAGTTTAGTTTAATTTATTGTCAAGTGTACCGAGTTGCAATGAAAAGCTTTTGTTGCGTGCTAACCAGTCAGTGGAAAGCCAATACATGATTACAATTGAGCCATCCACAGAGTACAAATTCATGATGAAGGGAATAACGTAGAGTCCAAGATAAAGTCCAGTAAAGTCCAATTAAATATAATCTGAGGGTCTCCAATTAGGTAGATAGTAGCTCAGGACAGCTCCCTGGTCGTTGGTGGTAGGATGGTTCAGTTGCCTGATAACAGCTGGGAAGAAACTGTCCCTGAATCTGGAGGTGTGTGTTTTCACACGTCTGTACCTCTTGCCTGATGGGAGAGGGGAGGAGAAGGAGTGGCAGGGGTGAGATTTGTCCTTTATTATGCTGGTGGTCTTGCCGAGGCAGTGTGAGGTATAAATGGAGTCAACAGAAGGGAAGTTGGTTTGTGTGATGATCTGGGATGTGATGGTTTGTTGGTCTTTACTGCAATGGGTTGGAGTTTAAGAATAGGATATTTTGTATTGCATTGGTGAGGTCACACTTGGAATACTATGCACAATTTTGATCTTAATTGCATTGGAAGCAGTCTAATGGAAATTCTCCAGTTTAATTTGTGGGATGAGAGAGTTGTCTTATCAAGAGAGGCAAGACAAGTTGGGTTTATATTCCTTAGAGGATAGTAGAATGAGGGGTGACCTTATTAAATATATAAGCTCTTGTGGGCTTGACAGGATAGATGTTGAGATAGTTTCACTCATAGGAGAGTCATGAACAAGGGCTCACAGCTACAAAATAAGGAAGGTATCACAAAATGCTGGAGAAACTCAGCAGGTCAGGCAGCATCTAGGAGAGAGGGAATGGGTGACTTTTCCGGTCGAGACCCTTCTTCAGACTGATGTCGGGGGGGCGGAACAAAGAAAGGATGTAGGTGGAGACAGGAAGACAATGGGTGAACTGGGAAGGGGAGGGGAAGAGAGGGACAGTGGAACTACCTAAAGTTGGAGAAGTCAATGTTCATACCGCTGGGCTGTAAGTTGCCCAAGCGAAATATGAGGTGCTATTCCTCCAATTTCAGGTGGGCCTCACTATGGCACTGGAGGAGGCCCATGACAGGAAGGTCAGACTGGGAGTGGGAGGGGGAGTTGAAGTGCCCAGCCACCGGGAGATCAGGTTGGTTAAGGCGGACTGAGTGAAGGTATTGAGCGAAACGATCGCCGAGCCTGCGTTTGGTCTCGGCGATGTAGAGAAGTTGACATCTGGAGCAGCGGATACAATAGATGAGGTTGGAGGAGGTGCAGGTGAACCTCTGTCTCACCTGGAAAGACTGTTGGGTCCTTGGATGGAGTTGAGTGGGGAGGTAAAGGGATAGGTGTTGCATCTCCTGTGGTTGCAGGGGAAATTGCCTGGGGAGGGGGTGGTTTGAGTAGGTAGGGACGAGTGGACCAGGGAGTTACGGAGGGAACGGTCTCTGCGGAACACAGCAAGGGAAGGAGATGGGAAGATGTGGCCAGTAGTGGGGTCCCGTTGGAGGTGACGGAAATGTTGGAGGATGATTTGTTGGATACGCTGGCTGATGGGGTGGAAGGTGAGGACAAGGGGGATTCTGTCCTTGTTACGAATGGGGAGAGGGGGAGCAAGAGCAGAGCTGCGGGATATAGAGGAGGCCCTAGTGAGAGCCTCATCTATAATGGAAGAGGGGAAGCACCGTCTCCTGAAGAATGAGGACATCTCTGATGTCCTAGTGTGAAACACCTCATCCTGGGCGCAGATGCGGCGTAGACGAAGGGATTGGGAGTAGGGGATAGACTTTTTGCAGGGTGGGAAGAAGTGTAGTCCAGATAGCTGTGGGAGTCAGTGGGTTTGTATTAGATGTCAGTCACTAGTCTATCTCCTGTGATGCAGATGGTGAGATCCAGAAACAGTAGGAAGATGTCGGAGATAGTCCAAGTATATTTAAGAGCAGGATGGAAATTGGTGGTGAAATGTATGAAGTCAGTGAGTTCTGCAAGGGTTCAAGAGGTAGCACCAATACAGTTGTTAATGTCGCGGAGGTAGTGTTCGGGGATGGGGCCGGTGTACGTCTGGAACAGGGATTGTTTGACGTACCCGACAAAGAGGCAGGCAGAAGGGTCTCGACCCGAAACGTCACCCATTCCCTCTCTCCTAGATGCTGCCTGACCTGTTGAGTTACTCCAGTATTTGGTGATACCTTCGATTTTGTACCAGCATCTGCAGTTATTTTCCTATAAAATAAGGAAGATCGTTTAAAACTGACACACACAGAAATTTCTTCTCTCAAAAGTTAGTGATTTTGGTTAAATCTGTGGTGCTGAGAGTGGTAAAGGCCAGATAATTAGATGGAAATAAATAAATATTTGGAATATTAAGGAATTAAGAGTTGGAGAAATGACAAAGAAGAGGAGTTGAGGCGAATGGAGATGAGCTACAATAATGTTGAATGGCAGGGCTGGTCTCCACAACCTTGTGACCTATTCCTGCTTCTCTTTCCATGTGATTGTGTGTTCTCCTGACGTGATTTGTAGTTGACGGAAAAGGTTTGGAGTGTTGGGAGGTGAGTCGCTCATGCAGGACACCACCTCTGACCTGCTCCTACATACATGGTATTTATGTAACTGGTCAAATTGAGTTTTTAATCAACATTGGCACCTAACATGTTGATTGTTGAGGCTTGATAATGGGAATGTCATTGAACGTTGAGAATAGTTGGTTAGACCCCTCTTATTGGAGATAATCATTGCTTGGCATTGTTTGAGCACAAATGATATCTGTCACCTGAAAATAAGTACATAATTAAAAATCTATTACAATAGGTAATCTCCACTTGTAGTTTTGCATATTTAATCAATAACATAATAGTTTTAGGATATTGATGCAGCATGAGGCAAATAGAATTTAAGACTAGCAGACTGAAATGATCACTGTTTTAATTTTAATTGATTTATCCTCCGTATGCATTTGTCTCTGGTAATGCAAATATTTATTACTCATCCATAATTGCACCACTTAGCTGTGCCATCTTGGAAAAGAGTTTGAATTCCTCCAGATTGATGGGCCTGAAATCATGTGCTGGCCAGGGAAGCTTAATAGATCATTTCTGCCCGGTGGCCTGCAGTGATGCAAGCAACTTTCTGACCAAGAAATTGATGAGGGAGCAGAGCAGTAGACATGGAAGAACACAGAGTCGGAAAACAGGAGGAAGGTCTGAAGAAAGGTCTCGACCCAAACGTCACCCATTCCTTCTCTCCAGAGATGCTGCCTGTCCCACTGAGTTACTCCAGCTCTTTGTTTCTATCTAAGAGCAGTAGACATTGTCTACGTGGACCTTAGCAAGTTCTTTAACAAGGTACTGCATGGTAGGCAAGTCTGGAAGGTTAGATCACATGGGATACAGAGTGAACAAGCCAATTGGATGCAAAATTAGCTTGAAAGAAGGGTGTTAGTGAAGATAGACACAAAATGCTGGAGTAACTCAGCGGGTCGGGTAGCATCTCTGGAAAAAAGGATTATGCGACGTTTCGGGTCGAGACCCTTCTTCAGACAGAGTCAGAGGAGAGGAAAACTAAAGGAATGAAAAGGGACAGAACAAATCTGAGCCAGCACTGATGACCCAGGAAAGGTAGAGCCCACAATGATCCATTGTTGACTGTGGAAGAGGTACTAACAAAGGGGTACAATCAGAGGGGAAAGATTTAAAAGGGATCTGAGTGGAAACATTTTCAAACAGAGGACATTTGAAACAGTTGCAATTATGGAGCAAGAACAAAAGAATCTCACCGCTTCCAATGTTGCCAAACCTTTATATATTTAGGATTGTTGGCCCTCACCTAACTTCCAAGAAAACAACTATTGGACCTTAGAATTACCAATCTGTACCCATTTCTCCCCAAGACTACAGGAAAGTAACAGCCTCTTCCTCATCCAGACCAAATCACCCTCAACTCCACGTTTCCCATTTCCTACTATCCCTATACTGTCACACAATATCGTCAACCCATCACCTGTTCATAGTTGCAACCTTCTTCATCTAACAGAGGCGATTAAGATTATCAAACAGGTTAGTTTCAAATGAGAAAAAAACTGCGGGAAAAGAACACAAAAAGATGTAATGCTCCCTAATGTTCACAAAACCCTGCTCGAAAAATACACTCAGGTCAACAGAATAGGGAGGCATGGTGGCACAGCGGGAGAGTTGCTGCCTTACAGCGCCAGACTATGGGCGCTGCCTGTACAGAGTTTGTACATTCCCTCTGTGACTGTCTGAGTTTTCTCCAGGTGTTCCAGTTTTTTCCCACGCTCCAACGACATCCAGGTTTGTAAGTTAACTGGCTTCTGTAAATTGTAAATTGGTGCTAGTGTGTAGGAAAATGCTGGTGCAGAGAGTGACCGCTGGTCGGCACAGACACGGTCAGCCGAAGGGACTATTTCCACACTGTATCTCTAAAGTCAGAAGTCTAAATAGTAACTGGCAACTAATGAAACTTTTTACCTTCTTCGGGAAGAAGCATGTCATATGGGCGGTGAAGGACGGTGAAGGATGCAAAAAGGAGGTACCGGGACAGGATGGAGTCACAGATGGAGCAGCAGGACACCAGGCGCCTTTGGCAGGGGCTACGGACTATAACTAGCTACCGGTGCAGCCTCCCCTCAACCGGAAGTGCCGGCTCCTCCTTGGCTGATGACCTAAACTATTTTTACGCACGGTTCGAGACGGTAACATCACCCCTAGCTCGCCGTCTAAA